>NW_004567107.1:9042156-9061255 GCF_000260355.1 Condylura cristata | reverse complement strand
CTGGAGCTGGGGGCAGGCAGAGCGCTGGGCCCCAGTGCAAGGAGTGGGGATCCAGGAGGCCCTCTCTAGGGTGGGGGGCAATGAGCAGCCAGTTCAGGTGGGCTGTGGGGGTGCAAGTGGGGAAAGCGACCGGGTTGGACCGACTTGGGAAGGCTTAGGCAGGCACTCAGGCCACGGCGGAGAGTTCTGAACGAGCTGTCACCATTTAAACTTCAGCGTTTTCATAAAGCAAAACAAAAAAACCCATCCCGGCTTCCAGCTTCTCTTGAAAGGTGGGAAGCCAGCTGCATGTAGCCAGCCGGAGTGGTGTGGCACCTTCCTGACCCCTCACCTGCGGGACCCTTGCACCCCTCAGCTTAAACCGGTGGAGAGGATGGTTCAAACTGGAAACCAGGGATCTCGGGTCCTCGTCTTTGGAGGGGCTGCTTGTTTGCCTCCAGAACCTGGGAGCTCACGTCCAGCTTTTAAGGCTGGAAGTGCCTGCTTTTAAGGACTCTTTGAGATTGCAGTAGTCTCCATGACATAACACTCGCCATTTGAGTCATTTCCAAGGGCATAACTTCTGGCGTTATGTACATTTGCCTTTTTCATTGCAGCCACCATCACTATCCATTTCTCTTTCCCGTCACCCCCAAAAGCAGCTCTGTGCCCACTAAGCCTCATCCTCCCTGACCGCTACTAGCACCTGGTAACCTTGAGCCTATGTTCTTTCTATGAATTTGCTAATTCTGGGCATTTCGTCTACGTGGGATTATATAGATTTGTCCGTTGCATCTGGAACATGTCCCTGTGCGAGAGTTCATATCTGGGGAGGTATCAGCTCCCAGATTTGTCCCCGGTCTGTTCATCTGATGAGGGCCACTTGGGCTGCCCCACCCTGTAGCGGGATAATGCGCCTATGAACATTTGCACGCAAGTGTTTGTGTCCCTGTTGCAATTCTTTTGGGTCCCCACTATATCTAGGTGTGGAATTGCTGCACCTCATAAATCGTTTGTTACCTTCTTGGGCAATCACCAAACTGTTTTGCATGATAGCTGCACCATTTCTTGGGGACCAGGGTGACAGGAGGGCCTGCCTGGGGGTCTCCATGGATGTGCTTACCTCTCTCTCCCTCTGTTGACAGAGTCGCCCCAAGAAAGGCCGGGCTCCCGGCGCAGCCTGCCCGGCAGCCTCTCGGAAAAGAGCCCCAGCATGGAGCCCTCAGCCGCTACGTCCTTCCGGGTCACGGTAACTATCTCTGCGTCTCCATCGCCACCTGGCCCGGGGTGCTGCTCTGTGACCCCGCGGCCCCCCTTCCTGGAGCCTCATGGACCGGGAGAGCATCCAACCTCTCCTGTTCTAGGTATCCGATCTCTGCTCGGCTGCTCCCTGGCTCAGCCTCACCCCTGGGGGCCACGTGGGGGCGGGGGTCCTGTCCTTAGGGGAGGGGACAGATGGAGGACACCCAGCCTACAGGGCCGAGCTGGCCTGAGAAGAGTGAGGTGAGCGGGAGATTCGATAAATACATCCTCAGCCGTGCACACACCTTGCTTCCTGGGCTCTCGAGATGCGTAATTCAGTTTCCACATTTTGATATCTCTCAGGTTACAGTCTGTGGTGTGTCATAATTGAATTGGGTTTTCTTTCTTTCTTGGTGGCGCATAAAATAATGCTTTAGCTGATGTCCTGGAATCAACAGAACACAGATCTATCTTAGGTGTTGAGGTTATTTACTTTTTCTTTTATGACGAACCTAAAGAACTTGAGGGGTGTAGGACCCTGTGACCCTTCACGTCTGGCTCTTGTGTCTGACTCTGTGCCTTGTACCCCGCCACCGCTGCTGCACGTGCACAGTTTTAAGACCCTTTCCTGGGGGGCCCTTCTTTCCAGAGACGTGGAGAAGCACATGCATTTTCTTCCCCCAGGGAGCTCATGGTCTGTAGGGGAGATGGATGGTGGGTCATTTGTTCATGCATTCAGCACTTTTTTTTGTTGTTTTTAAAGATTTATTTATTTGTGCATACAGAACTGGGGTACAGGCCAGAGGCTCAGGGGCGGCGAGAGGCTTCACCAGAGACAGGGAAGGGAGTAGAACAGGCAGATGGACGAAGCACAGTGCTAAGGGGAGCAGCGGGCGGGCCAGGAGAGGTCTGCCGCGTCATGTGGTCACCTCCGGGGCAGGCGGGGATTGAACTCATGCGGAAATGGCTTTAGCTTCATAGTGCAGTGCTTTAACCCGCTGCGCCACCAGGGAGGGCCGCATTCAGCACTTTTTATGGTGTGCACACCGCTTGCCAGGTCCTGTTCTAGGAGCTGGAGCTGAGTGAGAGGAGATGGCCACGACAACACCAGGTAGATTAAAGCCCCTGATCTTATGGTCTCACTTTCTCATGTCGGCACTGCCTCCTGTGAAGGATAAAACTGGTCTGTGGTGAAAGGAAACCTGGGAGGGCTTCCTTGAGGTGGTGTGTGCTGAGACCCAAGAGATGAAAAGTCAGTCCTATAGGGAGCAGGGAAAAGAGGGTTCTGGGGGGAGGGAATAGAGTGTGGGAGATCTGGCTGCCACTGTACATTGTGATATGGGGTTTCAGGGTGAGCTAGGAGTGACTCACTATGTCTGGTGGGGTGGGAAAGTTGTCCTGTGGGAACTGACTTTTGAGCTGGGTCTTGGAGCATCAGCTGAAATTGGCTAGGCGGGGACAGTGGGAGTTCCAGGCAGGGAACAGCATATGCAAAGGCATCAAGGCACACTAGCCCTTGATGTGTTTGTGGACTGTGTGGAGGTGCTTGCTCGGCTGGACTCTAGGGGTTCTGGAGGACAGGGTGGGAGGTGAGGCTGAGACTGGGCACCCCAGGGCGGGTGTTGTCTCAGTGCCAGGCTCAGGAGTGGGGGTTTCTCCAGGGCCTTTGACTCTCCTGCCTGTCTGTATGTCAGACACACACATTGAGGATAGATTCTTGGGACCCCTCAAGAGTACACAGGCCTGGATGGCTGCATTTTTTCACTAGCTCCCCCAGAGGTGGTTCTGAGCTCCAGGCTCTGATCACCTCTGGGCATGGAGGAATGGGTAGCCTGTGCTGATAGAGGATGGAGTGTCTTTCCCCTGTGTGAGGCTGGAGTCTCCAGGAGCAGAGCAGAGTCCTGCCCTCCTCAGATCCCTGGGGCCACAGCACCCAGTGCTGAGCCTTTTGGGGACCGATGGCTAATAATCCAGCCGCCTGCAGTGCGCTCACAGTGTTACCTACTTGATCTCTTTAAGTCTTTAAGACAACCCGAGGCTGAGACTTTGAGCACCTCATTTTACAAATGAGGAAACTGAGGCTCAGAGAAGTGAAGTCCCTTCTCCCTGCCCCAACTGCTCGTTGGTGGTGGAGCCAGAGCTGGGAGCCAGGTCTGCCTGACCCAGCTCGCGAGCGTGCGCCTCCCAGGCTGTGAGCGGAAGGACTCGTGTCCCCACCCCCTCCTAGAACCCCCTCGGCATCAGTTTTTATCCATTTCCCTTTCTTTCTCTGCTCTAATAGGTGTATCATCACACCTTGAAGTTGCTATAATTTGCACTCCGTAATTGCCAGTGCGGCTTGGCATTTTTCCTGCGGTGGCGTCTTCGCTCTGTTCCCTGGTGCGGGAGCCACCTGGATTGGGGCCCGGGCCGCCCGCTGAGCCACGGGCCCCCATCCCTCCCACCCCTTGGGTCTCCCCTTGGGAGAGCGTGTTCCACGCCATGTACCGAAACGTGGAGGGGCGGTGCCATTGGCATCCCCGATTCACAGATGAGGGATCTGAAGCTCAGAGAGGTGAAGTGATTTTTCTTGGGTCACACAGCTCCTGCTGGACACCTACACGTTGCGTTCTTCCCTTCCCAGGTGCGGCAGTTAGGAAGGGGCCGGGAGAGGCGTTTCTGTCCTTCTGGGAGCTTGGGCAGGGCGGCTTGGGGAGCGCAGAGGTGCAGCCAGAGCTCACTCTCTGTGGCCTGTGTGGCCGCGTCATTCTGCCTTCTGAGCCTCGGTTCCTCATGAGAGAAGCGTGGGATGAGGGTGCTTCCCAGGAGGGCTGAGCCGGGCCTTCAGGGCATGCAGACCAGCCCAGGCCTGACCGCACAGACGCCTGGATGGGAGAGACTGCTGTTCGCTGGAAGCCCTCCCGATACCATTGACAGTCCATTAGCACGTGTCTGTGTGCTGTGTGTGTTAACCCTGAGTCTGTGTAATAGAGAAAGCCAGAACAAAGAAAATGATCTGAAAATCCTGAGTGGGTCTTCAGCAAGGTTTTCATGCTTGTTGTTTTCACACTGCGCGGGCTGCGGGGGCGGGAGGAGGCGTTGGCAAGAGCCCGAGAGTGAGAGGAGGCCCACCTGCAGGCCCGCGTGGCTTCAGGACAGCTGAACAGCACACACACCTGTGCAGGCCTCTCCCCCCGCACACGTCCTCCCCCCGTCCCGGGGCCCCGTGCATCCTGCGCTCGGAGGCTCTGTGTAACCCCTCAGGGAGCCCCGGGAACATGGTCTTGCCTGGGGGAGGCAGGGGAGATGCCGCAGGGAGACTTGCAAAACTGCTGCCTTTGCTGCCATTTCAAACCTGGGTGACAGCGTGTCACCACCTGGCACGGCGCCCCTTGCTGCAATGGCGTTTACTGGCAGATCAGTGTGCTGGAGTCTGTGGGTCTCTTCCTGCCCCCTCCTCGGGCAGCAGGCCCGAGAAGGGCTGACTTGCCGAGGTTACCACCTACTTCGGAGTCTGGGTGCTTTGCACCCCGAGGTGGGTCCTTACCCCTCTGTGAGTCAGCCTGGCACTACAGGCCTCCCCTCCCCCCACCCAGGTCCACCGAGTCTCTGCTGGTTCCGGCTCATGGAGACCTGGTAGCCCTGGGATCAACCTCAGTTGATCTTTCTTAAAACCGGGGGAGTGGATTTCCCAGGCGGCACATGGCTTGGGCATACAGTTGGTGCTTAGAGGTGTTGAGGCGGTCGCTAAGGGAGCCCTGTGCAGTCAGCAGACCTGGGCTTGAGCTGCTGCCAGCTCTGTGGCTTGGAACCATAAGGAACCTTTCCAGTCACCTGGCACAGCTTCCTCGCACCTACAGGTGGAGCTGGGAGTAGGCAGCAGTTCCCAGGACCACACAGTGACCAGGCATCCTCTGAACGCTGTGGGGGCCCTAGGATGAAGGTCAGATGGGGGGACTGCTCACCTAAGGGACCCAAGCCTTCACTCGCAGGCTCCCAGGCGCAGGAGAGGCCTCGCTCTAACCCGGAGACCCTGTCTTGCCTGCTTCAGTCACGCTTCCTGGAAGGGACGGAGAAGCGATAGGGGAGCGGGGGAGCAAGGGGGGCAGCAGGTGGGTGGCCCTGGATCTGCAGATCGTCAGGCTGGGCCAGGGGGCTCTGTGCGTGTCCGTCCTATCCCTGAGCCCCAGGGGCTCCAGCAGCAGCAAGCTGGTCTCTCTCCTGCCACTCCGTGTAAGTGGAATTTCCTGGTAGAGATGGTGGCTGTGACCTGTCTCCCCAGGAGTCCCTTCAGCTCACTGCTGTCCCCAGATCCAACCTCCGCCGGTAGCTCGTGGCTGGTGCCTGGCGCCGGCTGGTCCTTCCTCCCTCCTCTGCCTCCACCTCCTCCCATCGACCTTGAGAGCTGGCAGGGCCTGGGTGTGGGAGGTGGCAGAGGCTCTGGGAAACTTGACAGCCAATTGATTCCTCCTCGGGAAGTTGAAAGTGAAGAGTCGCGTTTGAAGGTTTAGCTGAAATTAGGTCTCAGGGCTATTTTTTGTGAGATGGAGAAGGAGAAGTGTCAGGGAGGGGAAGACCCATGGGGTTGGTGGAAGCTGCAGATAACTCAGTACCGTGTTGATTGCAGATGTTTCTAGAAGCAGGTCTCGGTTCCTTTCAGTCACCCACTTGTAGTGGGTACTCAATTGTGTGCATCCTACGTGGTCACGAAACTGTGACGGAGGTGTGCCTGGGGTGGTGCTGTGAGGACCCAGATCAAGGGGCAGTTTCTTCTGACTGGTGAGGGTAAGGAAGAATTCCAAGAGGAGGGATCTCTGGGACTAGGCTTTCAGGGATGCACAGGAGTTTGTCAGAAACCCAGAAGAGTGTTCTGGCTAGATGGGGCTCTAACAGAGTAAGAACGAGCCAATGGTCTTGTGCAGTAGAGTGTTGGAGAAGTCAGAGGCTTGAAGGAAAGGAGACAGAAAGAAAAGCGAGTGGGTGAAACCTTGGACTTTCTCCTGTGAGACATAGGTGTCACAGCGATGATGGGTCAGCAGGTCTCAGGGGCATGCACTTTGGGTTTCCCTACCTGCTCATCTCTCTTCCCGCTTTTGCAGCTTTCCTGCACCCTCTCTATGTTTTAGCGTTTCTCATTCATACATAGAAACAGGTAGAGGAACATAAGCTCGCAAATCACCTGCCAGTAACCACCGCAGCACCGCTCTGGAAAGGCTGCTGGAAACTACCTGGTTCAGCCCTTCCCTGGACAGAGGAGGACTGAGGCTCAGAGCGGGGAAGGGCTCTCCAGGGTCACACAGCGCATGGGCCCAGTCCTGGAATTGAGCCCAGGGCCACGCATCCCCTCTTCCTCATGCTTTGTTCCCTTTGCCCTCTCTTCCAGCAGATGGACCCTTCTCCCCTCCCCTCCCTGCACAGTGGAGGAAGTCCCTGCCCGCCTCCTCTCTCTGGGACTCAGTTTCCCAGAAACTGAGCGACTGAGTTGGCCTTGTGTATCTCAGGAGGAGGGGCCTTCCCGCCCCTAACCTTCCTGACCCTGGAGGCCCCTGATGGCTCATCGGTGCACTGTCACCTCCTGGCCATGGGCCCAGCACCAGCCTCAGCCAGACCTGTTTGGGGGGAGGGGCTGCCTGGAAGAACAGGTACCTTGGGGGACAGGAGAGTGTCATTTTCTGCTTCCTACAGGGGCTGCCTGTCTGTTCCATGAGTGCCCCTTCTCAGCTAAAATGACTCCAGATGGGCACTAGGGTGGCGGGTGGAAAAGCTGGTCAGGCTCACAGATGAGACAGGCCAACTTCGTCACTGCACATTTGGGGAAACTGAGTCCCAGAGAGAGGAAGCCGGCTGGGGCTCCCTCCATCGTGCCAGGCACCCATCTCCAATGAGCACTTACACAGGACATGTCTCTCTCTGTGGCCCACAGCTGGCAGAGAATGCTGTGAACCCTGATGACTGGGCACTCGTTCGGGACCCTGAATTAGGGTTCTATGGATGGTCACCTCTCTAGTGCTAGGGATTTGCTTGTGAGGCCACAGTCCCCTGCTCAGTGAGCTGTGTGAGCTGGAGTCTTCCAAGCCAGCGTTCAGACTGTTCCCCACTTGGGAGGGTGGTGGGGGAGCAGGTCATACCTCCCCAG
This sequence comes from Condylura cristata, assembly GCF_000260355.1. Lineage (NCBI taxonomy): Eukaryota > Metazoa > Chordata > Mammalia > Eulipotyphla > Talpidae > Condylura > Condylura cristata. The sequence goes on along the minus strand of NW_004567107.1, from coordinate 9,053,919 downwards.
CGCTCCTCACCCCAGCCTAGTTCTTATTAAACTGTGCCAACCCCAAGGGAAAATCCTTAGCCTCTGGTCTGTGTCTGTCTTCCTTGCAGACCCCTTTTCTGCAGTGGGAGCATGGGGAGGGGACACTTCAGAGATGGCCCAGGGAGGCCAGGGCCCAGCAGCTGGCCAAGGAGGCCAAGACAGTGTTTGGGCAGAAACCCAGGGCAGGGACCTCTCGGAACCTCCTGATGTGAGGCCACCTGCCTTGCAGGGCAGCTGTGAGGGCTCAGTGCCTGGTACAGGAGGCTTCGGCCCGTGTGTTCACACCCCGTCCCTCCTTTTTTATTGATGGGTGGGGCTCACCCCAACCCTAATCTACCCTAGAGCCCCCGGTAACCAGGCAGACCCCTCCCCTATGCACTCTTCATGTGCTGCTCTGAAGGGCCCTTGATGAGCTCCCAGGCTCAGTCTGAGCACTGGAAGTAGAGAAAGGGGTACAGGGGTGCTCAAGGGAACAGAGACCAATTTTGACGGAGCTGGAGGTATCTGTGCAGGTGACTTCCCACCAGTTGGGGGCAGCAGAGGGCAGCGAGTGCTCCCCGGCTGGGCTTCTGCTCCCAGAGAGTTGGAGTCCCCGGGTTTGTGTGTCCCTGGGTCACTGGGCACCAGGCAGAGAGGCCCCCCAGCCCCTCTAGGTAGAGGGAGCCACTCTGACCGGAGTGCCTGTGGCAGCCAGGCACTCACCAGGCCTAGCTGGACTCACCAGGCCTCGGTTGACCAGACAGCTGGGAGCCAGTGAAAAGGGATCTTGGTCAGGAATGAGATGGTGGGAAGGTCTGGGGCCTTCCTGCAGGAGGAGCAGCACGGCTCGAGGCTGACCATGCAGGGTCACCACCTGTGTGGTCAGCAGGTGGGGCCAGCGGACGGCCCATGTGCTTATCCTCTAATCTCATACAGGCAGGTTTTTTTGCTTTTTAAGATTTATTTTATTTATTTATGCATACAAGAGCTGGGGTACAGGCCAGAGGTGCAGGGGGATGAGATGATTTCCCAGCGACAGAGTGGGGAGCAGAACAGGCAGGTGGACTGAAATCCACTGCTGAGGGGAGCAGCAGGCAGATAGGAGAGGTCTGCTGTGCCACGTGGGCCACCTCCCTGGCCGGGGATTGAACTCGTGCTGCAGTGGCTGTAACAGTTTCATAGGGCTGCGCTTAACCCCTTGTGCTACCAGGGAGGGCCCAGGCAGGTGTTTTGTTCCGCCATCACCCCTGCTTTGAGAGGGAGTAAGGCAGGCCTTCTGGGACATGCGGTGGTCAGAACTTGGACTTAGAACCTCACTGACTTGGGCTCCTAACCCACCCCCCGCCCCCCAATACCAGAAACTTGTGATCTATATGGAGGAGTGGGGGATCGGAGAGCCTGTTTTGCACAGTCCCCCCCCCCCCAACCCTGTCCCGCCTGGCCCACTGCGCGCGGCCCAGCCTCTGCCGGCCATTTCATGCTAAGAATACTGAGGCCCGGAGCGGGATGTGTGGCCCTGGGTTACAGGGCCAGCCTGGGCAGAGCGGCATTGAAACTGGCTTTCCCCATGTCCCTGACTTACCTTATCCTGTCCCTGCTTCCAGCCGTCTGGCCTGGGGTCAGACACTCCCACCCCTCTCCTGGGAGGCCCAGGAGATGGTGTGGGGAGCAGGCTTAGATGACTTATCTTTCCCACCTCCCTTGTAGTATGGGAATGAAGTGATTGCTTTTGTCACACCAAGTGACATTTGGGTTGGATGGCAGACATAATTCTGAGTCTCGAGTGGGAACCGTTTCCGAAGCCAGGCGGCTCTCTTCGGAGGTGGCAGCGATGACATCTGTTTCAACACAAGGCCCCGCATTGGGCTGGTGAATGTTTCCTGGGGGATTGCTTAAAGAATGTCTGAAGTGAGCCCTGATTGCTGCCACCCCCTTCTAGGGCCTTCAGTGGTTGGGGATCCGATTCCCAGCTGCACCTGAGGCCCCCTCGGGGTTTCCCCAGCCTCCTTGCCTGTTCCCTCTGTCCACAGTTCCTTCCAACGCCCCTGCCTCCTTCCTCTGTGTCCCTCTCGTCCGGGCAGATGTCGCCTCCCCCAGATCCAGCTGGGACTTAGCCAGACACCAGGAGATGGTGCCTTTCTCTAGAGTACCAATTTGTCTTTGGTTTATCTGAACCCTGGGCGTGGATGGGGCCTCACCTGGGCAGGGACCTGGAAGGTGAGAGACAGGAGGGAGTGGTGTATAGTGGTGGCGTGTAGGGAGAGGAGAGGTGACAAGGTCAGGACAGGTCACCGGACCGCAGTAGAGACCCTGCAAGGACACAGCCCAGCCTTGAAACTGACCTTGACTCTAGCTTGTGGGTCCCCATGATTCCTCAGAGGCCGAACTCCCAGGCCTGTGGATGGTAAATCACCAAGAGGAGAAATCGCCTATAAAATCCTCTCCCAAAATGGTGCATTTTGTATCCTGTAGTGAAAAGGGCTTTTAAAAGCCCTGCTCACTCAGGTGGATTTATGGGACTGCGCTGCCTCACGCTTCTTTCTTACTGGTCCCTGGGGCTGGCCACCCTGGGGGTCCCGACGCTCTCTGGTGACTCTCGGTCCAAGGAGAAACAAGCTAGTACTTCCTCCCTGTCCGGCTGCCCTAGACTTCCAGGGCCAGTGTGGTGCCTACGGAGGCAGAGCGGGGTGATCTGACCCACAGAATCACCCGATGGCGGAGCCTGAGGTCCTGCCACTAGCTCCCTTCCCCTGGGCAAGCTGTGGTCAGCAGAGCTTCCTCCCATCTGTTGTCACCTGCACACAGGCCACCAGGGAGGGGAGAGATGGCCTGCCCAAGCTGAAAAGGGTTTCGAGAACAGCTAGACCAACCAGTCTCCTTTTTGTCCAGGTGGGGAAACTGAGCCAGAGAGAGGTTGCAGTGCTTGCTCACAGTCTCATCTTGCCATCATGGGATTCTGGATGAGCTTAGACTCTGGAGCAACCCCCTGAGTTGAACCCAGCTATCACTTCCTGGCTGTGTTGCCCTGAGCAAGTTGCTTGACCTCTCTGAGCCTCTGTTCTTCCATCTGCACTTTGGGCTGTGAAAATTAAGCAATATAGGTCATGTGAAGCTTAATAGAGGGCCTAAAGTGTGCATGGGGGCTCCCTGAATATCTGGTTTACTCATTAGCACCTTGGAAATGTCCTCGTTGTCATCACCCAGCAGAGCTGGGTTTGTCCTGGTACCTGGTGTCTGAGTGCAGTTTTCTCGCCACTCTGCCAGGAAGTCTCTGCTGGGGAATTCACTCAGGCAGAGGGCACAGAGCACAGTATGGGGCAGTTCTGATGGGGGAATAAACACTGTGATCAGTGAGTCACCCTGGGAAGACTGGCCTGGAGCAGGGGCCTCAGACTGGGGTGTGTGGGGAGTCAGAGGGAGGAAGCAGGGATCCTGCTCCCCCATGGAGTCCACTTCCTTGCAGCCACGTGGTCTCCGTGTGCACTCCCTACCCAGGGTCAGGGCTGCTGGGGGCTCACAGAGATGATGGAGCACTCATGGGCTTCCAGGCCTCCGGGCTGGCATGTTATCTACGGCAAGTGTCACCGGCCGGAGAATTTATGGGGCAGCGAGTCATTCTCTGTCTGCGCTGGGTTGTCACAGCCCGCCCCTAGACCTGGGGACTGTGGGTCTGATTTCTGTTTGCAGCTGCCCCTCAATCCTGGACCCTGGCAGGTCCCAGGAGGGGCTCTCTGATGTCCTCATTTTTCCACCCCACTTCACACCCCCCTTCCCTCTCCCATACTGTCAGGGCTCCATTGGGGCCTGCTTGACCTGTCCTCAGCTAAGGGGAGGAGGTGACCAGAGTTCAGGTGGTGGTGAAAACAGGAGGCCAGAGGGACCTGTGACCACTCCAGGGCCTCTCGGATTCAACACTGTCCTAACTGCGCAGCGTGGTATGTGAGTCGCCACTGTGACTCTGCTGGGAATGCCCGTATGTGGCTGCTCCACCCCAGATCATCTCCGTACTGCTTCACCTTTAGTGCTTCTATTAAGTCTTCAATAGCCGCTTCCCACCCAGGTCTACCCCAAGGAGAATCTCTTAAAAAGTCTCCTCCGAATTTTTTTTCCATTTACATAATCCAGTTTTGTTAATTCACTCAAATATTTAAGGACCTGCTAGGTGTCCACCGGCAACCAGGCCATCATGGTCCCTAACGTCCTGCAGGGGATGGGGACCCCGAACAGGTACATGTTCAGTTGCGGTCATGGTAAGTCTACAGGGAGAGCTGGCCTAGACCCAGGGTACCAGGGAGGCCCCTGGGCAGAAGAGAGTGTGGAGAGACTCAAGGAAGCAGAGGCTGTGGGCAAGGGGACCCTTCCAGGCAGTGGACACCCTGTGCCAAGGCCCTGCAGCAGGAGGACCTGGCCATTCAGAAAGCCCCACTGAAGCCATTAGAGCCTGGCGGCAGGTCATGGGGAGACGTAGGGGCCTCACCAAGGGGCAAGGCTTTCCTCTCAGGAGCCCTGGGGGCCTGGGAGACTGTGGAAGGGACCAGTGCCAGGAGCTCATCGTCCCTTTCAAGGGTCCCTTCGGATGCCCTGGGAGAGTGAGTGGGACAGGGTGGGGCAGGGAGTCACAGCTGTGAGGAGGGGCTGTGGATGTCTAGGAAGGGCGAGGGTGAGGGCTGCCTCTCCAGCTGGCCTGCGAGTCCAGGGTCCTGCAGGGCCTGGCCAGGGGAAGGCTTGGGGAGCAGGCCCTGAGTGAGCCATTGGCCAGCCCTTCCTGTCATAAAAGTTAAGAACAGAGACTTGAGTCCTAGAGCTTGCTGCCTGGCTAATGGCTGGCCCCTGGTGGCCAAAGGTCAAACAATAAACAGTGACACTGGTGATGACAGGCGCTACCATTCATGATGTGCCAGGAAATGGGCTGAGTTCTTGACAAGTGTGAGCATATGGACTCACCCCATCCGCCTCTGAGGTGGCTACTTCGTCCTCGTCCTGCAGAGTGGCCAGGCCGTGGGCCTGAGGCGGCCCTGGGAGAAAGGTAGGTGGCTTCGTGGAATGCCAGGTGTGAGGGTGGGCAGAAGGAGGAATGTTAGGAGTAGGGACTCGCAGCTCTGGATGGGGGTGGGGCCCAGGAACAACCTGCCAGGCGGCACTCCTCCGAAACCACGCACTCGGGGTTCCAGGGACCGGCTTCCGGGAGGCGAGAAGCCGGCAGGTCGTCTTTACCTTCCTGCACAAAGTGGGGCCTTGCACCAGTTTGGGGGTGGTGTCTTTCCCCCCAGGGGTCCAGCATCTGGGCTCAGGTCCACTGAGCTTTGTTAGCCACTCTCCCTGCCTGCTACAGCTGTGACCACAAGCTGCCCCTGGGAGTCCGATGAGGCTGAGTCAGGCGGATGTTTGTGATCTAGTGTCTGTGCGTCTGTCTGTTTTGCTTGATTTTGTGCGTGTGTGTGCGCGTGTGTAAGCTGGTCACGTGCAGCTTCTCTGCATTCATGTGTGGTGGACAGAGGACGTGTGTATTTACACACGCATTTTTTGGGCAGCCCCCTCCCAGGCGTGTCTGTGTGTCATGTCCTTGAACCTGTGTTTCTGATCCTGCATATTTCTCTCTGTAAACATATTTAGGTGTGGTTGTTATCTGGGCGCTATCTCAGTGCTAGTGGCCCTGAGAGGCAGGGCCCAGCATTGCTGACACCGATGGCCCGAAAGCTGGTCTCTGTGAGGGTCCCCTCCCCGGGAAGGGCTAAGGAGCGCAGGCAGGGGATTCGGGAGGTTCTGTGGGCACCGGGAGGCCTGTGCGTAGGTGGCCACCAGGAAGGCACCAGCTTAATCCTGGCTTAAAATGCCTGCCCTCTTCACCTGTCACAGCCTGACATTCTTCCACTGGCGAGTCATTGCCCAGCTTTGATGTACATACGTCCCCGGGGCTGGGGGGTGGGCAGGGAATCATGACAACTTGCTGAGGGCAAAGCCTGGAACAGGGAAGGAGGGCAGACAGAGTGTGCATCTGGGAGGCTCGGACAGAGCAGAATTTGCCAGTACTGACCATGCTGGGTGTGGCGAGCCCAATTGTGGGGGGCAGCTGCTGTAGCTTTATAGAATCACAACTGTCAACGTTGCCAAGGAGCTACCAACTGACTCAGCCCCTCGTAACCCAGGTGGGAAGACTGAGGCCTGGAAGGAAGAACCACCAGGAAAACGGGAACTCTGAAGCCACGAGCCTCGCTCTGTTACTATTGAGGCTGGTTCCAGCACAACCATTCATTGCACCCCGGGAAGGTGGGCGTCTGGGCCCCCCAGGAACCCAAAGGCCCCCTGGCAGTGGGGTCACGCTGCTGGCACACCTAGTGATGAGTGAGCATGCTTGAGAACTGTTCCTGGAGGCACAGAACGCTGCCAGCTGGGAGGTCCCGGAAGTGCCGGGTGCCCGGATGCTGGTGTGGCGAGCTCTGGCGTGGAGAGGGAACTTAGGTTGTGCGATTGACTGCCCTGCGTGGGGGCTGGGCACGTCCTCCTGCCCTCTGGCTTCGTTTGGTGCCTCGCTTGTACCACATGGGCGTCACCCTGAGACGCTGGAAGCAAGGTCCCTTCCCCGAGATCCTGTGCCCAGGTGGGGTGACGTGCCCATTCCAGCCTGCAGAGGTGTTGGGGCGGCCTGCCAGCCTGGGCAACAGCAGGTCTCCTCTCTGAGCTGAGAGAAGTGGTGCTATCGGGCTGGGATTTCCCCTCCCTTTCCTGTTTATTTAGGTTTTGGCATCTGTGCACAGCCCCAGAAAGCTACTGAGACATGCCTGTTAAAACCGCCTCCTTCCTTGCGGGAGCTCTTTTTGGGACAAGTTCTTAGACTCAGCCACCGGAAGGAGCTGGACCTGGGCCGAGGCAGGGCCTGTGGATTCTGCCTCGGTCCTGAGTGCTGTGAGGGGCTCAGGGAGGGCAGCCAAGGCCGTCAAAAGCAGAGCAGGCGCCCACCGCCGTTAGCCACCCAGGTGGACTTGTTTAAAGGGGCAGGGGATGAAGGAAGGCCTGGCAGGAGGATGCCGGGGGAGGGCACTCGCCTTTGATGGGATGGATGTCTGTGTGCCAGGCCTGGAGCTCTCCGGCCACTTTGCACTCAGGTGAGAAGTGACTCTGAGACCCGTCCCACGAGCTCTTGGGTACCCAAGTCCTGGGACTGGAACAAAAGCCAAGCGCTGCCCCCTGAGCAAGAGTGGGCTCTTCCTCACCGGCCTTGGGGCCCAGCGCAATGCTGGCTGTTAGTTCTGGCCTTTGCCTTGTGTGTCTGCGTGCATGCACAATACATGAATATGTGTTTCTGCGTGCATGCCTGTGTGTGCCTGAGTAGGGATCCCCACCCAGCCGTCCCAAAGGATCAAACTCCTCTGCTTACAAGCCTGACTCCACCTAATAGCTCAGCCACTCTCCAGGGGCTAAGCCTCTCTGAGCTTCTGGTTCCCTACCTGAGAGCCTGAAGCATCTGATTTGGAAACATGAGTCCTTCCTATTAGGAGGCCTGAAGGGGGGCCAGGGCCCCCCCCCCCCCCCCGAGGCAGTGGGAGGTGTTCAGTGAGTGCCCCTTCACTGAGGCCAGAACTGGTAATTCATCCTCACATTCACCCCCTTCATTATTGCTTAGACTTCACTGACACTGAGTGAATCCGCATGTCTCCTCTGAGAAGGTCTCCCTGAAGGTCCTGCGTGAACATTGAACTGGGGGAGGGGGAGTGGACGAGAACTCAGGTCCTTCCAACAGAGGCCCCAGGCCTCTGTCCCTGGCTCCGGACTGCCCTCACTTGGGTCAGTGACTTGGATAGATGCCTGGAGGCCAGGGGTCATCTGGGAGACGGGATGTCCACATGGGCTGTGGCAGAGAGGCAGGGGCTCCCAGCCACTGGGATGGGCCGGGGGGGTGGGGGGAGGTGGCCCTAGGCTGTGACCCTGTGCCGAAGCTGACCTAAGTGCAGTGGTGTGAAGAGCACAAAGGGGCGTGGCTGGGTGAGCAAAGGCAGAGCACCCCATCTGGGGAGGGAGCGGGCGCTGGCCGGTCTTCAGACATCAGCCCCTGCTCTAGTGAATGAAGTTGAGGCCTCCACGGAGTCAACCGCGCCCCACCCCACACTCTTTGTTCATCAGGAGTCTCTGTGAGGTTGCTTTAAAAAAAGTACTTGTTTAAAAGAATACAAAATGACCACACTGGCAGTGTTCTGTGCCTCCAGCTGCAGTTCGCAGGCATGCTCACTCATTCACTAGGTGTGCCATCTGCGTGACCCCACTGTCCCGGGGCCTTGGGTTCCGGGGGGGCCCAGATGCCCACCTTCCCAGGGCAAAATGGGTGGTTGTGCTAGAACCAGCCTCAGTCGTAACAGAGTGAGGAGTTCCCGTTTTCCTGGTGTTGTCTTACCTCATCCAATCCTTCCCACAATTCTGTAGTCACTTCAGCCCATTTTACAGATAAGGACACTGGGCCTGGAGGGCTTGGAGACATCCTGTCACTTGCCCACGGCTTGAGAAAAGAATGAGACTGGAGGGTGTGAAGAGACTTCAACTGGCTCGGGGGGGTGGCGGGGGGGGTGTATGTAATCCGGGGTGGCCTCTGGGTTTAGATGAGACAAAGGCAGGCCTTGAGCGTGTAGAAAGAGGGTGTCCAGAGCCAGGGAGGGCAGGGGGATGTTTGCAAAAACGACATCCAACCTCACATATGGGCTCAACAGATGTAACCGCAAACTGAATGTTGCTGGTTTTTTTTTTTTTTTTTTTTTAAGATTTATTTATTTGTGCATACAGAACTGGGATACAGGCCAGAGGTGCAGGGGCGGTGAGAGGCTTCACCAGAGACAGAGTGGGGAGCAGAACAGGCAGATCGACGAAGCACACTGCTGAGGGGAGCAGCGGGCGGGTCAGGAGAGGTCTGCCGCACCATGTGGTCACCTCCCAGGCAGGCGGGAATTGAACTCATGCTGAAGCGGCTTTTAGATTCTCAGTGCTGTGCTTTAACCTGCTGCGCCACCAGGGAGGGCCTGTTGTTTTTATTTATTTATTTTTAAACAATCTTGCACATTCACGTACCGCGTCTTGCAGAGGACCGCTGTGTGTTGAACTCTGAGCCTAGAACTTTCTCAGCTGCTTTGTCCTACTCGACCCTCGAGCAGCCCTCCATCCACTGCGGGGAGGTGGCTGAGCTTCCTGCCCGCCCAGGGGGTCTGGGAGCTGGATGGGAGCCCCAGTCGCTTGCCTCCAGCCTCCAACTACAGGCTGTGGTCAAGCCCCACCACGGTCCTAGAAAGTGCTTCAAGCACCTCTTTTATGAAAGAAGGGACACATTTGCCCACTACCCTTCACTGAAGGGCAACTGGGGTCTAGAACAAGATTTTCTGACTTCAGTCCCGTCAGTACTTTTCCCTGAGTTTGAGGCTGCGGCTGCCTCCACAACAGCACAAGCCAGGGAGAAAGACATCTTCTCTCTGTCTGCGGCTGGGGGAGCTGCCTGCCCTCCATCCCATGAAGGGGATCAGTAAGAAGTGTGTGAGGCTGGGGCAGCAGGAGACTGATGCACCTTACCGTGTGATCTTAGGGAGGCCTCTTCACCTCTTTGGCCCTCTTTCACTCTCTGGAACCCAGCCTGTTGCATCCAAGCGCCCTTCCACCTTGCCTGATGATAAGGGCTCCTTACACCAGCCCTAGCAGGAGCCTCTCGAGGATGGGGACACGTGTGTGGGGGGGTCCCTTCCTATTCCACTGAAGGGTCACTCTCAGGCCTCCGGGTAGTCACCATAGTTCGTGGCTATCTCGGTCACTATGTCCAGCTCATGGTAGGGGCTTCGTGAATGCTGAGAGTGGTGTCACAGAGAACTGCAGAGTCGCAGGGTCAGGATCAGCTTGGATGGGGGAAGATAGGTTCAGAGTAGGCCTCTGGGGAAGGCTGCTGGTCGGAGGCGCATTGAGTGTAGGGGAGGGAGGGGAAGAAGCGACACGTGTACGACTCAACCTGAAGAAGGAGAAAAACTGTCCCCTTTATTTTCCTCTCTTTGGTAAAGCTCAGAAATAGGATAAAGCCGTCATTATTGCTACATAATGAGCTACATAAATTGGGAAACGTTTCATGGTTCGTTGTAGTGCAAAAGTGTAGAAATGGTGAAATTTTCATCAGCGTAGAAAATAAAAACCAAGGAAGAATACAAGCCCATTGGGGGGACCTGCTTGACAACAGCACCTGTGAGAGAAGAACCCGTCCAAGTTAGCCAGGTGCACCTCCTCCCCCCATACCTGGTGAGAGGCCAACGCAGGGGGAGCCCAGCATGTCTGTGAAGTCCCTGCTTGGTGCTGTGTCTTCCCTGGCCACCATCTGCATCCCTTTGTGGTAGGCATTGCCCCTGAAGGAGGGTCCCTCCTGCAGCCCCTGGCACCTAGGACATCTTCCTGATCTGCACCTGCGGGGAGCACCTGATGCGTAATGCCAGCGTGCGGTGAGAGGCGCTGGACTCTACTGCCTGTGAGGGCTTCTGGGATTTCAGCTGGGCTCTGAAGCATGTGGAGACAACAGAATTCTGACAGGTGGACACAGGCCTAGGTCTCCCCTGGATGTAAGAGATTGAGGGGGACAAAAGAATAGGGAGGGAAAGGTAAAAAAGATAAGCTGAAGAAGCTGGCAGGAGAGGAGGTGTGTGTGGGGGGGAAGTTCTGGCATTAGCAGGCCTGTGTGTCCTTGGGCCTGTCATTTTATCTCTCTGGGCAAGGTTCCTTCTTTTGCAGAAAGAGCTGATATTTCTCTGCCCTTTTCTGTGTGTGGATAACTTGAGATGGTGTGTACAGCCAGCATTTGACCCCATGATGTCTAGGTGCTGGGGCCAGATGGACAAATCCGTCATGAGATGGCCTGCAGCAAAGGTCCACCCCTAAACTCTGGCCAGAAGGGCTGCCAAGCCTACCAGTTCATTTATAAGGGGTAAAATGCAGCGATTACATTGTGTTCAACATTAATGTCAAAATCAGTGAATATTCCTTACACCAGAAATTGAGGCTGGGTGGGTGAGTCCTCAGAACCCCTCTCTGAAAAACTTTCCCTTAGAGGGTCCTCCCTCCTCCCAGTTTTCCTCTGTCCCCTCTCCTTCAGGGTGCAGGTCCAGAATACTCCAGACAGTGGCCCTTCAACTGCCAAGTTGGCTCCCTCACCACTAAAGCCAGCAGTGATCCATCCTCACACCCAAAGCCCCCTTCTGGGCTGGGCTGGATGAGACTCTGCAGAGGTCAACACAGCCGGGTAGATGGACGAGCTGCGGAGTTCGCCCCTACTTTTGCCATGTTCCTCTAGGGGCTGCTCTCCCTGACCATCAGTCATGAATGGGGCCCCATGTGGTCCCCTAGAGAAGGTGCAGGTTTCACTCAGATTTGGCTCCAAGTTTTGAAGCTTGTAATGGGGAGATCCAGCCAGGCACCAGGGCCTCTGTCCCCACGATGTTTCCCTACCTGGGATACGGCCCTTCCAGGCAAGGGACTATACCCCCAGGAAGGAAAAGCATCCAGGTTTGGGGTCCAGGTGGGTGCCCAACGGTTGGCACTTCAGCATCAGCGCCTGCCCGCACAGCCCTAGTTTTATCCCTCCGAACGACCCACCGGTGAAGAGCACACCCACCTCCTTGGGTGGAGGAAGGCTCTTTGGCAATTGGGTTGGGGTGAGGGGTGTGGATTCCTCAAGGTGGGTGGGGGTGTGACTTCGGTAAGGGAAGAGGCGAAGGGACCGCGGGCCTGTGCCGTCGCGGGGCACCTCCTCCTCCCCTCCCC
>NW_004567107.1:8982799-9041586 GCF_000260355.1 Condylura cristata | reverse complement strand
CGAGGCGGCCCCTGCTGGGACCTGCTGGCCGGGTCCAGGCCCGCTGTCCAACGTCTCTGGGAGGGCGTGTGGGAAAGCCGGGGTGCCGGGGCGGGCCCGGGGTGCCGGTCCTGTTCCTGTCTGGGCCCGAGTGCCCAGAGGTGCCCGGGCCAGGCCGGGCGGGAGGCTGGACACAGCCCAGTGCGGGCTGAGCCCCCGGGGACGCGGCAGGGTCAGCGCCGCCCGCCCCCCGGTCAGCAGCGGGTGCCGGAGGCCGGGCCAGGCCGGGCGGGAAGTGCCCTGGCCGGGAAGTCCTGCCTCGCCTGCCCGCGGTGGGCATTGTTTCCCGGGCGGTGCGGGGCCCGGAGCTGGCGACGGAAGTGGCGCCTCCGCCCCCAGGACCCATCCCCCTGGCCCTGGAGCCTCGGGTGTCCTATACAAAAGGCGTTTTCGGCTGGGTTTTGCCAGACCCAGTGGTGAGGAACAGGGCGAACATCTGGAGGGGAGGAGCCGGGGGCTGGGCGGCTTAGGGGGCACATCTGCTCTAAGTAGGGCGCGTGCTCTGCCCGGGGCGGGGGCCAGCCGGGTGGGCAGTGCTCAGGCCCTGAGCTCAGGGCATCCCCGCAGGCCGGGGAAGAATGGCCTCTCCTCGCCAGCCTGAGCAGCGGCTTCCCTCCTTCACCTCTCCACTCCCAGGGGTGTCTCCTGCTCCCTGTTTCCTTCTCCTCAGCAAGTCGGGAGCAGGTGTGGAAATTCCAGGGGGAGGTGGCATGTGGGGCAGAGGAGGAGCAGGAGGAGGTGGCTCAGCTTGCCGCGAGTCACCGGCAAGGAGCAGGCTACAGCTCGCAAGGGCAAGCCACACTGTCCTCGTGCAGGGGCACTAGGCAGACACAGCCTTTTGGGGCCCAGGTCCCCCTCCTTGAGCTGTGCCAGCCCCAGCACCTTTCCACTTGGGCACAGACAGTGATGGATTCCGGTGCCAGTTAGAACGTGTCCCTGCTCAGCTCGTGCGGGAAAGAGAACAGGCAGGGACCAAGCACCTTTTCAGCATTCAGATGTCTGTCTCAGGTCCCTGGCATCTGCCTTCATAGGGCTGTGCCCGTGGGTACGATTGGCAGGTTGGCACTCCCCGTAGGGGAGGCACAGGTAGAATTAAAATGTCTGTCTCCTCCTCCTTGGTTCCAGCAGGCAGAGGAGTACAAGTTCTAGCCCAACTGCTGCCAGGGCTGAATGCTGGTTAACCGACCCCTAGCATCTCCCCGCGAGTACCCCTCCCAGCCCCAGTGGAATTACTAGACCTTTAATTTCTATCGGCAGCCTGGAGCTGCTCTCCAGTGTTGCTTGCAACTGGTTTCCTGCCCCAGCTGTCAAACCCAGCCCATGGCAGGACCCTCAGCCCTTCTCTGATGGCCATGGTGCCCCAGGGGACCAGGCGTGCCCCGGCAGGAAGATGCAGCCAGACCAGAACTCAGCTCTGGGTGCAGCCACTGCGTCTTTGAACATCTCGCTTCCCATCTTTGTTATTGTCTGGGCGGCAGGCCACCCGGTTTGCTGCCTTCTTCCCTTCGCCTGCCCCCCTCCCCTGCCTTCAGCTTTCTCCCCCAGGAACATGCCCTTCTCCACGATTTCCTTGGCAGGGGTCAGGACCCTCTGCACCCGCATGCGGGGGCTTGTGTACGTACCGGTCTTGTGTGCATGCACTGGTTGTCCTGGGAGCGGGAGAGACAGCCCTCAGCCCGACCTCTGCGTGTGTCTGCCCTCCCGAGAGCAGACAGCGTGCTTGCCGTGTTTACCTCCCTCCAGTGGGAAGCTGCACTGAGGGCCGGCGGGCGCTCTGCTGGCAACCCCGACTGGAGGTCGGGCATGGCCGAGATGACCTCATGCAAGTCCTGCCCAGCTTGGCCTGGGACCAGACTTGCCACATGCTGAAGGGGTGCTGAGTCGGGGGTTGAGAGCGAAGCTACGGCCCATTTTTAGAAATGGTGGTGAACGGTAGCGGTTGGAGCGGGATGTCACTGGCAGTGGTGTGGAATTGTCTTATTAATTTTCTATAAACAAAATCTGGCTTGGTGGCTTCTCTGGCAAGAAAGGGAGCCCAGATTTCCCACGGACTGCAGAGAGACTGAGTTTGAAAACCCTGCCCATCTTGGAGCTGAAAAGGGCTTTGCAGGACGGGGGTCTCCTGATTTGCTGCTTTGCTTGGAGATGGATGTTTCGAGCTGCCGCTGGGATGGACTGGCAGATATCCCTCCGGGGCAGTCCCTGGAGTCATCCTAAGTGGAGATGAGTGAGTAAACCCAGCCGGGTGACTCCTTCCCACCTGACGCTCCGTCAGACCTGGGTGAGTGGAGAGGCACCTCCTCCCCTCCGACCAGGTGTGGTTTGCTGCCGTGTGGTGGTGTGGTTGAGGCTGGAGGACAGTACAGGCTGCCTTCAGCGGCAGCGAGGGTTGACCAGGACTCCCTGGGACCCCTACTGGGCTGCCTACCTTTGGGTGGGGCCGGGATAAGTTCAGAGACACCAGCCTCAGTTGGGGGGCGAGGTGGGTAGGGGCTTCTAGGACGTCAGGTGTGAGCGAGCCCTGGCCCGAGTGCCCCTCACATGGAGGGGTGCCTTGCGTGTCTGTGCTCGGGTTCAGCTTTGGATGAAGCGGTCTGCGTTATGGTTGCTCAGAAGGTGTTGCTGCTTGTGCTCTTCCGGTCCGCAACTGCTGTGTTGAAGGGGGATTTTTTTTTTTTGTGCTGGAATTCTCTCACTGAGAGGTTGGAATCCATTGGTTCTGCGCTGGGATCTTTCAGCTCTGTGTGAAAGGCCTCATTGCTGGTGTGGGGATGCTGAACCTGGCTGGTTGCGGGGAGAGGGATGAAGTCTCTTTGTGAGCCCACCAGTGTTTGGTGGGCACAGCTGGGGGCCTCACAGGGGTTACTGGACAGGTTTCAACCCTGGGGAGGGGTGGGGAGATTCCCAGCTGGTCTCCAAATCCCTGGGCTCTTCAGATTCTGATTTCTTTGGAGGTTTTGGAAATAAGCACTGAGGACAGGTAATCATTACTCCTGGACAACCGAAATGTACGCTGCGCCGAGCCTTTCCAAGTGAAAGGTGTGCTAGCCGAAGCAGTTCTTTCTTGTAGGCTGGCAGTGCTGCTGCTTCATTCACAAGGCTGTTTCAACGTTGGTCAGAGCAATCTAGGATGTGGTGATTCGGCTTTCCCAGAAAATAATTTCCAAGTCACTCATTTATTCATGCTCCCGCGTAGCTGGGAGCGTCACCTGGAAGTATTATGCGCTTCTCATCCCATTTCTCCTTGATGCTGTTTCTGGGTGACTTGGTCCCCTCTGGGGCTCCACCTCGCCCCCTGCCCCTGTAGTTACTGTGAACCGACTGTACCCGCCCCCCGCCATAATTCCCAGTCCCCCTGGTGCAGGACTCAGCCCCCAGCCCCCAGCCCCAGTGCAGGTCTGGAGGTGGCTCTGTGTGGAGTAGACTCATCACGCCTCCCCCGCATGTGTGTGTTGCCCGGCGTCCCCACACCTGCAAGTTACCGATGGTGGGAAGATCAGAGAGGGAGATGCGTGGAAGTGGATGTGAGGGCTTGCAGGGACCCTTGACAGGCCGTGAATAGACAGGAACCAGTTCTGCCGCTCTGGCTGACCACTCTCTCCTCCAGGGAGAGGAACAGGGACAGTGGGAGGATATGGGATCTGTTTGTCGCTTTAGTCGCTGGCATCAGGTGCGGGAGGCCTGGCTTTTCTCCCGCTCATCTTCCCCACTGCCCCCGCCCCACTGTAGACAGGGGTGCCTGGTCCTTCTCTGCTCTCCCCAGGTGACACTGAGATGATCCTGCACTTTAGACAGCGTTGGGGAGTAACAGGAAGTCAGCAATCTTTGAACGGGAAACCGGGCGTTCCTGGGCAAGCCTCTGAATCTGTCAGAGTCTCAGTTTGCACATCTGCATTATGGGTTGGAAGACAGTAGTGTGCTTGGAAACATAAGTGTTAACATATTCAGTGTGAATTTAATAGAAAGTGTGTCCTATTCAGTGCTGTTTCCTTAGCAACCAACGCCGTCTTGCACACATTGCTTAGGCATTTCTAATATTTTATTAAGCAAGCACTAACAGGCGACAGAAGCCAAAGCGTATATCGCTTCCAATAAGCAGTGATTAATATTGGCCAGGGACAGTCCTGTCATCGTGGTCAGCCTCCGTTTCCTCATCTGCAGTGTGGGAACAATATCAGAGTGGCTGGGAGCGTCAAGAAATGCCAGCTGCCGCTCTCCTGCAGAGGGACACTGTTCCTGGAACAGACCTCCCCTCTGTGTGTTTTAAAACCGATCTTAAAAGCGCCCTGTCCTGTGACCTACGTTGACCCATGCTTGTTTTTAATCATAATTTGATATTTGGGTGATGGCTAGCTTTTCTTTATTAAAAAGGATGCTGGTATTTGAGCCTTGAATGTTTATCTTTGTTTATATCTGGTTGTTTCTATAGGATAAAGTCTTAGGAAAGGGATTTCTGGGTCAAAGAATATGGGTAGTGGCAAGTTTTGATAAAAATAAAAATACCCCTATGGAAAACCTACACACACGCACACACGTGCTGGCACACCTCTGCCTACCCTCCTGCTGACTGTTGACAGTCCTCACTTTCTCACACCTGAGAAAAGTTGGGTGCCACCACTAACCTTGTCCATATGGACAGACGGACAGGGTTGCTCTGCTTGTGAGTGATTGAACGTTCTTCTCCTGAGCTTCGTTGCCAGAAGTGCAGCTGCTCCGAGGCCTGTCTATTCCTGTCCTCCGCTTTCTGAACACTCTGACGAGCCCCTTCCAGGCTCTGTGGTTGCCCTGTTTGGCCTCCCTCAGCTCCGAGAGAGCCTGGGTAGGTGGATCTTGGTTAAATGGGCCTCCGCCTTCCGAGAAATATAGCAGGGAATTCATTAATTACCTGCCAGGAAGACTTACCCAGCTCTCCCCTCCCCTTCCTTGCTCTCCATAAGGGAATCAGATTTAATTCTTAATCTGATAATTATCATAAGGAGGCCTGGCATTTACACAGCACTTTGAGAGGTCTTCACCCTACAGGGTAGGTAGGCGGTGAAGGGGATGTTGGATTCAGGGAACCCGCGGCCCACCGTCAGCTGCAGGCAGGTGGGAGCGGCCCAGACGCGAGGCCTTGTGGCCAGGCCGGCCTCCTGCAGCTGGGTGCTTGGAGTCCTTCGGCACCTTTGGGAGCAGCGCTGCCCGGAGGCCACATGGGCGCCGGTGATCCTGAGCCTCAGCCCAGAAAGGGAGGGGATGCTAGAGAGCATGGCCTGGACAGAGATGAGCCAATTTATTTTTTGCTTCCTCGTTTTTATCACCCTCCTTTTAAATCTGCGGCTCCTTCATGGATCTTCCGAGATCTGAGCTAGGCAATTTTTTTTCCCCCTAAAAGTTTATTTATTTATGCATACAGCAACTGCGCACAGGCCAGAGGTCAGGGGTGGTGGTGTGAGGATTTACTGGAGACAGAGGGGGTGCAGAACAGCCGGATCTACTGAGATACCCTGCTGAGGGGAGCAGTGGGAGAAACAGAAGAGGTCTTCTGCACCATGTGAGTCAGCTCCCTGGCCGGGGATCGAACTCATGCTCCAGTGGCTGCTGATAGCTTGACAACCCTGAAACTTTAACCCTTGTGCCACCAGGGAGGTGAGCTGGGCGTATTTTTAGGAACGGTGGAAATGAGCTAGTGTGACTGGATCACCCTCAGCCTGGGGTTTCAAAGGCTGGAGAAGCCTTTCATCTCCGAGCATCTGTAGCAGGTGCACATCTGGGCGTGCGTGGTTTGTACACCTTGCAAGTGTGCACCTGTCCTCGTGAAGGAGAGTGTATGTGTGTGTGTGTTCTGTGGACACGCCCGAGCATTTGAAGCGCCTGGCACTTCCCATTGGGTTGAGCCATGTAACGTGACTGTTTTTGTACGATGTGGACACGGGCACACCTGAGACTTGCCTAGCGACTTGGCTGCCCCTGTTGTTACCGCGTCTGTTTCTTAGGAGTGTCTACAGTGTGTGTGTGCTGGTAGAGCCCAGGCCTGGGGTGCGGGGTCACATCTCCCCCATACCTATTTCCAGGCCCCAATTTTGAGGCTGTGCATATTGACTCTTTAATGGAATTCTTTCACAAAATATTACTTGAACCAGAAAGTTAATTACCAGGCTCTAATTAATGGCTACTTTAGAAGGCCACCGAAGAGAGCTGGAGATCATAGGGAGATGGACAAGGGGAGGAGGAAAACATCTGCCCCCTGGCCGCATGCTGACTCCTGCTCCTTCACTTCTCCCCTGCCCTGTGGGCAGCTCACGGCCTGTGGGTGAAAAGCAGCCCTGCCCAGAGAACCTCTGGTGTTCACCTGCTCTGGCCATTGACCCCCCTGTCTGTGAGGGGAGGCAGAAGCCATGGATAGCAAGCCCATCTGTGGGGTGGGGTAGCAGATCTTCTGAGGCCTTTGAGTAGGAAAACTAACCGCTTTCTCGCCCCTCAGGCACTTTGAGGCTGCGGCAGGCCTCCCTCCCCAAGAGCCTGGGCCTCTGAGGCACTCCCAGTAGGGCCGCAGCTCCACCAGGGGGCCCGGCTGTCCGTGCTCCCCTCATGCCCAGTGACAGCGCAGAGTCACCTACAGGTTTCCACCTAAGGCTGCCAGCCCAAAGATTACTGTGATGGGAATAATGTGGGTGTTGGCCCTCCCTTCCTCTGGGGAGGGGTGTGACCAGGAAGCATGACCCATTTTCCCACCCCGCTCCTGAGAGGGGGTACGTGTGGGTGAGAGCTGTAGTGGGTGGGTGTACAGTGTCCCGCTGCCCACCGCACCTTGTCTGAGGGCCGCACCACACGGCATCCGGCCATGTACCTGTTGGCATTCGGAACGCAGGTCCTGTGGAAGCCCCCAGTGGTTCCGAGCCAGGCAGGTGGTGGGGTGAGGACCCAGGCCTGGGGAGAGACAGGATGCCCACCTGTAAGGGGCAGACTGCCTGGGGACGCCGACCATTTCTGGGGGAGTATAAGCAGTGACCCAAGACTGGCGGTCAAGGCTGATCTCGGGACATGCCACGACTGGGGCCCGTCTGCAGCCCCCTTCCACATGACTCTGAGGTCGTCTGCTCGGAGAGCTCAGCTGAGGATCGTGGCCTGGTAGAGGCTGTAATGGAGGCGTGCATGCTTTGGCTTTAGAAAAGGGGGCGGGCAGAGGGCAGCCTCGAGGCCCTGTTCTAAGAAGTTCTCCAGAGTCAGCTCTAGCAGGAGCACCCTGCTGCCACTCGTTCAGCGGCTTCACAGGCTCGGCTGGAGCGGGCAGCGCACAAGAGTTGCAGGAACTTGGCTTCCAGGCCTGACTCTTGCTCTGTCAGCGTGACTAACAGAGAAGCCGTTAATCCTGAGCGCTGAGCCTCAGTTTTCCCACCTCTCGAGTGCGAAGGAATTGGCCCAGAAAGAGGCAGTACATGTCCCCACATCAGCGGGTGTTGTGAGGGCTGAGTTACGTCTCACCGCAGTGCTCCTGCACCCTGTCTTCTGGTGGACACCCCCTGCCTCATGGGGAAGCTGAGCCTCCTTCAGCCCCTCCCAGCCGTTCTGCCACTGCCCACGTAACCCTGGGGTGTCACCCGCCTGTTGCCCTCACCTTCCCCGCGCCCTCAGCGTGTTGGGCAGAGATAGAGATGCCGCCCTGGTAGCGCAGGCCCTAATGCGATGTGACGTTGTCGCGGGGAGTTTTCATACCGAGGGCAGTGAGTTATTGCAGCATCTCTCTGTGCCCACTAAGGGGAAGTTAATTTCATGCTCTGTCTTTTTGACGCTCATAATCAAAGCGTTGTATTGCAGCTGCAGGCTGTTAGCACGTGAAGGATGCGTGAGCCTCAACCATCACTGCTGGTGGGGGGCTGATAGATTGTTCACAGCCATATGCCCCCCCTCCTCAGCCCCCCTCCTGCCTTCTTTCCCCCTTTTCAACGTCCCCAGATTGCATCCACAAAGTCAGTGTCAGAATTGGCTCTGACCACACCCCACTTTTGCCTCAGAAGTCGAGGACCCTGTCCCTGAGCCTGCCTGGCTTTCCCCAGGGAAGGCCCCCGAGTTGGAGCACCAGTGCTCAGGTTGCAAACCTCGTTTGTAGATGGCAGGAACTGTGCCCCAGCGGCGTGCCAGCTCCTTGCCTAGGCACTGCCCAGGCTGTATTCTTACTCATTCCGCATAGTAAAGGGTTTTTTGTACCCCACTTCAAAGGTGCGGGAACACATCAAGTCAGGAAAGTTCCTGGAGCACCATCACACTTGGGGGAGCCCCACCCCCAGGCAGTCCGTTCTCTGGTCGAGACTGGAAATCTCCCCACTAGCTTGCCTTTCTTTATGGCTGTGAGACTTTTTGAAGTAAACCTTCCTCTCCCAGAGGCATGCCTATCGCTCCTCTAGCATGTGGCCCCCACTGTAACAGACTCCCACGCCAGTCCTCTGGGTTGCGCAGGGGTGCCTGGAGCAGTCAGGCGTTTACGACCGACCGTGGTCTGCATTTTGCAGGCTGGCTGAGGTCAGAGAGGTGTCTCCGAACTCCAGGCTCGGTGTGTGGGCCTCCTCGGCCACGGGAGCCTACCTGGTTGCAGGTTCGGGAAATGGGGGTTCAGAGAGGCCTAGTTGCTTCTAGGATCTAGTGAGTGGCAGTAATGCCAGTCAAGCTCAGGTCCACTCAAAAGAACCTTTTGGGGGAGGAGGTCTGTGAGCACAGCCTGGGGGTGTTGGTGCAGAGATGAGAATGGCGGAGACCACTCCCGGTGCCAGGCCTGCTGGAGCTTGGGCGGGCTGGGGCAGGGGAGGGGGGAGGGGGAGCCCCCGCCGCCCCCATACTCACAGCTCCTTGCCCTGCGCCCCCGGATGCTGGCAGGAGGCAACTAGCCTGGGCGACGCCTCAGGCTTCCCCGGCTTTGCTGGCTGCTCCAGGCCTGGAGCCCCGGCGCTGTCAGACGGAGCCCTGGGCGACCCTGGGGGTCGGCCGGGCGTTCCGCTCTCGGTACTGGCCGTGGCGCGCTCCTCCCGGGGCTAAGATAGCCGCCCCGAGTGGCCACTTACGCGGGCCAGACTCCGCTGCCAGGGCCTCTGCGCGCCTTTCCCCCTTTTATCCTTACAGCGGCACTGTGAAGGACCGGCGCTATTAGCACCCGCATTTCACAGAGAAGAAAATTGAGGCGCAGAGAGACTGAGCGACCTGCCCGTCTCACACAGCCTCCTGAGTGGCTGTGCTGGGACTCCCACTCTGGCTGTTTGTGATAACCCCGGGTCTGGCGTTATTCCACGGCGCCCCCGCACCAGCCACCATTCCGCCGGTCTCTTGCCTGCGCCCCACTTATGGGCAGCCAGCTCCGTCAGTAACATCAGCCCGCGACCGGCCTCTGCCTTGGATGGGCACCGTCCGAGCCTCTTTGTGTCCTCCCATTCCACGTGGGACGCGACTGGCTTTGCGGGGTAAAGGCCGCTCTCAGGGCTTACCCTGGTGCAGGAATCAAGCTGTGTCTAGCAGCCGCCACCAGGGCCCTGCGCCCCCTTTTCGTCCTCCGGCGACCGGAGCGCAGGGAGCGCAGTACGTTGGGACGCTCCTGGTTGACAGCCAGCGGGGTGCTGCGCGGCTGGACTGGCGGAGCGAGGGTCCGGTCCCGGAGCCTGCTCCCCGTCTGCTCCCGTGCGGACTACTGCACGGCCCTCCCTCTCCGGGTTCACCCACGAGGAGACCGAGGCTCTCACAGGTTTCGCACCCAGATCTTTCCAAAGTGTCTCTCTCCCACCTGAGAGGATGTGGGGGCTGGGAGGGAGTCGCCGTCTCCCAGGTGCTGCAGGAGGCGCCTGTGCTGCGCTCTGAGGAGGTGGGGTGGCAGTGGAGGCGGGCGGCCGCTGTCCTGTGAGGTTGGGCGTCCGGGCGGCTGCCGCACTTACTTTGCAGCCTGCCGGTGGTGCCGTGAGAGGCTTCGACCGTGGGCTTCCCTGAGCGCTGGGCTCCCACAGCTCTTCCTCCTGGCGGAGCTGATGAGCTGCGGCTGCGTTTGGATCCACTGATTTTGAGGCTTGTGAGGTGGGGCAGGTGGAAGAGCCACTGGCAGGCTAATGGCCTCCCCGGGGACCTTCTTCTCCTCCCAGGTCAGGATGCAGAGGTGACGTTCCTTGGTGCCCAGGAGGGGGCTGCAGAGTGATCACTGGTGGGCAGGGCCGCCTAGTAGCCCTGGCTCGGGCCAGTGGGGAGGTGGGCGAGGCTGGCACTGCGCTCTGCTGGGGGTTCTTTGAGTGTCTGCGGCCGTGCTTCCCTCGGGCTGACTCTCTGGACTGGGCACTGGGCACAACCACCCTGTCTGGGGAGTGGGCGCTGGGCCTGGGCAGTGGCTACACACCGTGCCTGGGGCCTAGGGTGGCCTTGTCCACTTGCCCTCAGCATGTGATGTGCACATTTTGCATAGCGGTGAAAACCTTTCTCCAAGGAATTTCGGGTCGAGGGACGCAGCGGCTGGTGGGGGACTGAGCGAGCATCCGTCCACGGTTTCTCAGACTTGGCTCCTGGAGGGGAGACCAGAAGTTAGCCGCCACAGTGGGGTCCGGGGCACCAGAGGCGCTGGGAGGGCCTGTGGTGAGGAAACGAGCTCCACCTTGTTGCCCCGGGGTTCCAGTCCCATCGTCTGTGGGCAGCAGTGTTTGCAGAGAGTCCTGAACTGGAGGTGCTGCCTCCCTTTCGGTGTGCTCTGTAAGAGGGGCTTTGGAGGTGTGCCCTGCCTCCAGGCCCACCGGAACACCCTGAGTGACGGTGGTGCCAAGCGGCAGGTGTGGGGTGCCTTGGGGAGGAGAGTCATCCCTAGGTCCACAGCTTCACCCCTCAGAACCACTGGAGCTCTTTGGTACGTGGGTGGGGCCCAGCTCTGGTCGGAATCCTCGGAGGACCCAGGTGTTGGGGGGGGGGTATTCCCTCCTTGTGGGCTGTCTTGATACCCAGCAGCATTAGCTCAGGGCATCCTGCCCCCCTGGACTCCTGCAGACGGCAGCAGGCGGGCAGAGGCTGCCCGCTGATTTGCATAATTGCACTGTCCCCTGAATAATTAATAAAGCTCTGTCCTTGCTGGGAGCAGAATCTGCACCATTATGGATGGGTTTGCCAGAGCTCTTCCAGGGGGCTATGGTTCCTGGACTCCTGGGCCCTTCCTGGCAGGGAGCCCCCAGAGGGGAGAGGGCCCTGGGTCTGGGGTGACTACGTGGTGCCCATCGCGTAGGAATGGGCAGACCGGGAGCGCACTCCGTGTTTTTCTAGGGTCCCTGGGTGGGGTTTTGGCTAGTAGATGATTTGGGGCTCTGGTCTCCTGCTTCCTGTGGTCCCACAAATGTGATCTTTTCTGAGACAAGATTGAGGCGTGGCTCCTTTTCTGGTCACCTGGAGAAAGCACCGTGACCAGTGGTGAAAGTGGCGATGGTGCTCTGCAGGCCAGGGTCGGGGCGGTCGGGGAGCCTGGGAGGGGGACACTTGTTGTGATTTCTGAGTCCCCTTTTATGCTGGCTCTTGAAGTGGATTTTCCCTCTGGGGTACGGCCTTGCCTCCGTAAGCTAGGAAGAGAGGCGAAGGGGAGGTTGCCAGTGCGTGAGGCTGACGTGGAGAGGTCGCTTAGTTTTTCCGAGCCGGGGTGGACTTGGAAAGCTTTGCTTGCTTCCCTGCCTTCCCCAGTCACCGTCCAGACAACGGAGTGTTTCTCAAACTGGTTTGCGGCGGAATATCATGTCCTCAGTGTCAACAGGCACTTGGGGTAAGGGAATCCCCTAGCCCTGCAGGTCAGGGACGCACCGTGGGCCAGGATGGTGTTTCCTCACCGTGCGGCCGCGGGAGCCCTCTGGTGCCAGCGAGCATCTGGCTGTGCTCGGCGCTGCCTCCCGTCCGCACGCCTGCCCGGGTCTGTTGCACCGTCGCTGCGTGGCGCCAGCTCTCGGAAGCTTCCCTTTGTTGAACTTCCCTGGCTGACATTTTACATTTCTTGGGTGGCGCGCACACCCGCTCGGCGGTGGCAGGCCAGGGATTATCCTGTTCACAGTAAGAGTCGGAGGCTGACTTATGCCCACGTGTGCGGCCGGACTGCAGCTCTTGCCCTGGCCCCTACGTGGAGCAGCGGTTCCCATAGGGTTTTCGTGAGTGCCAGGGTTTTAGTGGTTAAGCAGAAGCCCACCTGGGGAGCTTCAGCTCCGCTGCTGTGCGAAGCTACTTCGGGGGACCCAAGTCGAGGAGTCCGGACGGGCTCCCTGACTTCCGGTGTGAACCCAGCCAGCCACCTCAGCTCTGAACCGCCCCTCCTCGTCTTTATGTGGTGCTGCCCCTGTGTGCCCGGGCCGGGCCCACCGTCACTCCCCTCGCGGGCACACTTCCACACGGGCACACTACGTGCTTTTGACCTGCTGTTGCGACCCTGGAACCTCGGCAGCAGATCAGGCCAGGCCCTCACAGGGTCTGTCCCTTCCTGTAGCAGGAGACAGCGCAGAACAGCCATGAAAAGATGTTTGGGTGGACATTTCTCCCACTCAGAAAATCAATATTCTGTGGTCTGCCTAATTGCTCTGTTACTGCTAAATGAGTCATCGTGAAGGGAAAATAGCAAGTGCATTGTGAGATTAATGGGAGAAAATAGTTGGCAAATGACTTTGGTTTGCTTCTGAAACTCCAAGAAGGTGTTACTCTGAGAAATCTGGAGAGCCATGAAGGCCAAGTTCCAGGGAGCAGCTGTTGGCCTTGTGAGGCGCTAGGTGCCGGATCTGAAGACCCTGTTGGGCAGGCGCTGATTGAGACTCTCAGGGTGGCGTCAGAGCTACTCGGTGGCGGAGTCTGGGCCAGCCATGGCGTGGTGCTTAGGGGTGAGGCCCCGAGGAGAGGGGTGGTTGTGCAGTTAGGGCCCTGGTGTGTCAGGCTTGGTGTTGGGCTGGAATACAGTTGTCCACGGTAACATGTAAGTGCCCTGGAGGCCTGGGCACTGCAGGCGGTGAGAGCCCAGAACCAGACGGTTTGCCCTGCAGTGGGGTGGGGTGGCTTTCCCAAGGAAGAGAGGAGAGCTGAACTGCGCTCTGCGCAGAGCTCGGGCTGGCCTGGTGGCCTGAGAGCCAGGGGCTGGACGAGCACCTGATGCCTTCCCATGAACCTTATGCGCGCTCGCGAGTGCACGAGGCCTCGTTTTGCAAGCGAGGAAACCAAGAGTAAATGTGGTTAAGAAATTTGCCTGAGATCCTAGAGCAGTAGATGCAGGGTCCAGATTTGAACCTTGGCCCCTCACCCCCACATCCAGGCAGAAGTGGGCATGTGGGGCATCAGCGGTCATCCACCTTATCCTGGTTATGGGGTATGACTGGGCATCACAGTGCCCTGAGGACCTGCTAGAAAGATCCAGGCCTCACTTGAGAGGGAGGGTCAGACTCATGTCTTAGGGTTGGCCCTGGAGTCTGGCCAGCCCCCAGGAGATGGGCCTGCACCTGGAGCGTTCTCTCCCCCCCCCCCGCCCCCCTAAGTCCCCTCCCTAAGCCCCCCCCTTTAGTCCCCCCCCAAGCCCCCTAAGGTCCATGCCTCTGAGAGATGTGGGTGGGGAGAGCAGTGTTACCAGGCTGCCTGTTCACCTTGAGGAGCCATGACTCAAAGTTGTGGCTGAGCCCCGACTAGACAGGGCGCCTCGGGGTGCTCCCCTACCTACTGAAAACCGAGTTTCAGCCCCATTCAGGTCACACTGGCTCTTCCCTGCCCCACCGCAGAGGAACCACAGTCCCCCTGCAGAGGCTCTGTTGATCTGGTTAGGGCCCTCTGGACGGGCCTTTGTCCCTTTTGTGAGATTCTGCTTCCAGAAGAATTCTGGGTGGTTCCTCAGATGAACTAACAGCAGCGTGTTCCCTGAGGTTCCCCGCAGGTCTGGGATGGGCCCTGCAAGTGGACAGTGGCCTGAGCCCTGTCTCGGCACTCCTGAGGGCTGCCCACACGGGCTACCACTGCTACCCTGGAGTTGGTTCCCGCCGTTGGCTTTCTGGCCTAGTTCCTGCCCCTCAGAGAAAGCCCGGCAGGCTGCACCCCTCGGGTGCTGTTTGAGCACCCTCTCGATGGCACGGGCAATCCCGTGTGGTGGCTGGCTCTCTCTGGTGGCAGACTTGGCCAGCCTGAGCAGGGCACAGGTCAAGCAGGAGGGGATGGCTCCCCACACTTAGTCTCCTACCTGTGCTGTGGATGCCCAGCAGAGCCCACACCCCTTTAGTGCCATTCCAGCGTGGGCACCCTGGCCACCTGGGCCGGCGGGGGCCTGTGGCTCTTCCTTTAAGCTTGGTCTGTGGCTCCTGCCCTGGTCGCTGGGCCGCGAGGTGCCAAGTGTGGCGGCTGGTCACCACGATTCTGATTGGTCAACCCTGCTGTCTCTTTTACGTCAAGGGGGCCACTTAGCTGTCCTGGGTTCCATTGGCCGCTTCTGGCCTGCAGCGGTTATCCGTGGGTGGGACTGTCTCCTTGGCAGCCAGTGGCTACCCCGGGGCAGATTCCCCGAAGGCGGGTCCGTTAGGTGTCCCCACAGTCCCTTTTGGCAGACTTGCAGAGGTGGCTCTGTGGCCTCTCCTAGGCCTCCCGTCCCCGTGTTGGCCTGCTGCTGCAAGAGGCCCCTGCGCCCCAGGCGATGCCGCCGTGTCTCGTGGCAGAAACCCCCCTGTGTGGGCTGCTGAGTGACAGAGGCTGAGAGTCCAGCCAGGGTCCTGCCTCGTCTCCCTGCTCCTCGCTGCTGCTCATTGCCCTGCAGTTCCGGGGGCCGCCTGCAGCAGGCCTCTCGCTGGGGAGGTGAGGCTCCCCATGGGCGGGCGCCCTACCGGAGGCGCCTGGGATGTTGGAACCCCTAGACCAGGAGCCTCCAACCCCTCAGCAGGGTGCCTGTGATGGGGGGCTAGTGCCAGCAGTGAAGTGTGCCCCTGCTCTCTGTCTTGATACCCGGTCATGCCGGCCCGCCCCCCAGGGGAACCCCTGTCACTTCCCCAATCGGGAGCCCCTGGCCAGCCTAGCTGGCGGTCTGGAGAGAAAGACCGGTTCTCATCACTCTGCCAGTGCAGGCAGACTCTCTGGGCTGCCCTGGCAACAGCTCCACGCCAGCCTGTCTCCTGACTGGCTGCTTCTCCCATCGCCCACCCCCCCTGCTCTGCAGCCCGAACTCATTAGCGGGGCTCCCGCCCGCATCCTTTAGGCTGATGTGCGAAGGAAGTGCCTTTGTTGGCTGGGCTAGGTCCGGGGACTGTGCTTGGGGACTAGTGTCCTTCTTGATGGGTGGGGCCACCCACAAATTTCACAGACTGGGTTAGTACATTGTAGATCAGGCTGCAGAAAACAAAGGCGTACTTCCAGGTCTTAACAAGCCTCCAGGGACAGCATCACCTGCTCCCACACCCCCACTCCCTTGAGCCTGCACCCCTGGCCGCCCTGTTTACTCACCGACTCTGCAGGTAGATGGGGTGCTGGGTCCACCACCACTTGTCGTGACTTCCGGGGAACTCGCTCAGCTCTGTAACGAGGTGGCAGCAATGCCTGTCTCGAAGGCCAAGGGCGAGGGGAGGAGTGAGGAGACCTGTAGGTGAACGCCGGGCCCAGCATTCCGAGGTGCGTGACGTCGCCCTGACACCCGCTAGCCACTGCGGGCTGTGGGTTTCTCTGCCTGGGTGCCCCTGTACTTCCCAGTCTTAGCTCCTTCTGCTGGAAACTGATCCTTGACCCCCCCCTCCCCCCCACAATCCTGATTCCCGGTGTGCTTTGCGATCTTCACTTTGGGCTTTCTGTGCCCCATTATTGGGTCTGCTGCCACCCTGACAAGTAGGGCCTTGGAGAACTTGGGGTGGGCCTCTCAGGCATAACAAAGCAGTACCCTGATGCTCTAGAACTTTGGGGTGAACCCAGAGATGTTCTCCCCTTGTCCCTAGCAAAGCATGGAACCTCACTTCTTCCCAGGCCTTAGAATGAGGAGAAGGCACAGCGAGCCCTCTGTGGAGGGAGAGGAGACCAGACTTGGAGGAGGAGCACACGCAGGGAGACCAGGGTGGTGAGGGCCTTGCCCGCTTCTGTCCCTCCTGATGGGGGCTGTTCAGGGGCTGGTCTGCCCCAGGGGACCAGGAAGGGCTCTGCAGCAGTGACAGGAATTGAGACTTGGAGGAGGGTTGGCGGGACAGAAGGGCTTGCGAGCCAGAGCTCCGTGCTCAGAGGAGCAGCATTGTGGAGGGGCTGGGACTGGGCGAGTAGGGGGCCGTTCAGAGGGGCAGCAGCTGCAGGGCAGGGGGTGTGGAGGGGCGGGGGGGGCAGCTGGCCCGGCTGCTGTTGGGCTGCATTGGGTGGGGAGGGCACTCCCTCTGGGCCAGGTGCTTTGTTACAAGCACACAGTGCCTGCGAATTGGCAAACCAGGTGCCGAGTGGTTCGGTGACTCGACCCCTTGTCTCACTGACCTACGGGGGTGCAGCAGGATGGAAGTCGCGGGCAGCGTTACTCCAGCTTCTGCTGACTGCTGTTGGCAGTGGGGCCCAGAGTCGGCCTTATATTAGCTACTCCCCAGTCAGGTCTGAGGGACACCAGGGCATTTTAAGTGAAGGTGGGCTGGAGCCGCCCTTAGCCCCGGCACCTGTATCCAGGTGAGCACGGCACGGCAGGTGAGCACGGCACGGCGCGCACACACATGGCTGCCGTCAGAGAACTGAGGCCTTGCCACGCCTTGCAGCTCTGTCTTAAACTCTGCTGTTGGAGAGGGCCGGGCAGCCTACAGCTGAAAGCCTTTGCTGCCTGGCAGCCAGGACATGGGGCTCTGTGAGGCCTAGGTCCCTCACACACCTGGGGACGCCAGGCTCAAGGTGGGCTCATGGCATTCTGACCCTTACTTCCTGCCGTTCTCTCTGTGTGGCAGCCTGCCCCTCGCACAGGGCCAGCCTCAGCCGGGCCTCTGGCCACACCTTGCCTGCAGCGTGGTGCCGTGCAGGTGCCCAGTGAGTGTCTGCACCGTGGACAATATACTGAGCACCTACTGCGTGCCAGGCGCTGTTCCAGGCGCTGGAGTCATTAACTTTGGCATGGCACTTTATGATTCACAAAGCTCCTCTGGGTCCCATTAGGAGGTCGATTGTCACGGATCAGGTATTTATTTCTCCATTTTCTAAATGAGGAAGCCAAAACTCAGCGACAGGAGGCAGGTAGCCTGAGGTCACATCATTAGCCAGCGAGGGGCAGAGCCAGGCGCCCGTTCCTGGTGGGTGCCCGCCCCCAAGGGCTGGGAGTGCACTCGGGCTGTAGGCCAGAGCTGCACCGCCCAGGCTGGCAGGGAAGCCAGGCCAGCAGAGGCCGTATCCCGGGAAGCAGGGCCCCTGGGGGCACCGAGGCGCCTGGCTCCTGGCTCTTTGTGCTCCTCCCGGCAGGAGCAGGGACTTCTCTGCCACTGCCGAGGACCAGGCTGTCGTGACTGTTTGGGGTAAGTCAGAGGCAGCAGTACAAAGAGAACCCTTCCTGCCAATGTGACCCTGACCTTGAAAGCCCAGAAAAAGGGAAGAGTTGGTTGCTTGCTTCAAAGGGGGCAGGCCTCCTGCAGGCGGGCATCAGGGAACCTTGGCTTTGTCAGTTCCTGCTGCCAAATTTCTCCTTTGCAGTTTAACAAAAGTCCTGGGGATCAGCGTCCGTGGGCTGGAATCCTGCCACTTTTATCGGGGGCGGGAGCTGCCAGGAGCACCGCTTTCAGGTTGGCAGGGCGCAGGAAGACACAACTTCCGAAGCGCCAGGCAGGCGTTGATGTGTGATTCTGGACGCCACCCCGAAGCCATCCCAGTGTCCTGCAGGTGTGCCCAGCTGCTGGGGGGCCCCCGCGGCAGAGGGTGGTCCTTGCTCTGCTTGGGTTCTTGCAGGGAGGCAGCTAGCGATCCATACCCCGGGCTGCGAGGCCCTGCACCTGTTCACCTGTTCCTCAATACGCCCGTCCCTCCTGTGTGCCGGCTGTTGGGTGTGGCCCAGGGCCCTGCCCCCGAGGGAGTCGTTGCAGGTTGGTGGACACCACTGCTTGCTGGGGACTGTGTGTCCCACTAAGGGGGCAGCAGCCCTGGCCCTGGGCCTTTGCATGTATAAGCCAGAAATCTAGCAATTTGGGGGTAACATTTAAAATTTTTTGCATCTTTAAATGTTGGCAATTGATTCAAAACTTAAAAAATGTCAAACAACTTGTGGGCTAAACAAAACATGAATGCTGACCAAACACAGCCTCTTCTCTTCAGTGGCAGACCTTTCCCCTGGGGCCATAGGGAGGGTCCTGCCTAGGGAGCCACCTGGGCCTAGGCGGCTGTGGGAGGCTTCCTGAGTGCAGCCTAGGGACTGGAGCAAGGGGCCGAGCCCCACGTTCAGGGAAGGCCTGGGTCTCATCTGTGTGAGTGTCGCGGGATGAGCCGGTGCACAAAATGCTGCAGACGGTGGCCGGCCAGATCCCCACTGCCTAGAGGGCCTGCTGTGCCCCTACCGGTGCTTCTGCTTGGCGTTGTCACGGCCAGTGAGAGGCTTTGGTCAGGACAGAGCTCAGGGGAGAAGGGGCCTGGGTATTTAAGAGAACCCCTGGCCCAGGGGCGCCGCCCCTCCCCTGCCCCAGCAGGGGTCCTGAGTTCTTCAGACTGTGTGACCTGCCCTGGCCAAAGCCTGTCTGGGTACCTTCCTGCGAAGGCCTGCAGACAGAACTTCTCCCTCCTCCTCCTTTCTCCACCCTGGGTGCCGCTCCCTCCATAATTCCTGTCTGGAGTTTATTTCTAAATAATCTCCTGGTATAAACAGTTTTTGAGGTTGTACTGGCAATTTGTCTAGGAAACGTCAGTGGGCATCCAGTGTGTGCAGGGCCGTGGGCCCAGAGACGCGGGCATTTAAGCTCAGAGTGGCCGGGGCTGTGCAGCGGACAGTCACGTGAACAGGCGGCGGGCCAGCACCATGTATCTGCCCTGGGGGTGGATGGTCAGGGAATGGTGAGGGGACTCTGCCTTCCTGCATGCCCGGCTTCTTCCCTCTCTCGCTCTGCCATGGGCCTGTAGGGTGACAGCAGCTGGCCTGGGCAGCGGGGCGGAGCCGAGGCAGGACTCTTCTGGAGCTCGAGGGGGTCACCGCAATCCCTCACAACACCCTCCCGGCGTTGAAGTCTTTAATATCAAGATAACTGAAAATACAAGCTCAGAGCATGCCATACAGCAAAGGCTCCCGGCCACAGCCAGGGGTTTGGGCTGGTGTGGAAGAAGCCGCACTTGCTGCCTTATACTGCTGTGTTTAAGGAGCTGGCTATGTGTGCTGACAGCATGTCCTTGTCTAGCTCATGGCTCCGCCTCACCCTGGGGAGAGGGAGACCGGCATTCTGGCCCAGAACCCTTAGGTGGGGAGGGGCATTCACTGCAGACCCCCCCTCCCAGCTCTGGGGTGGGCTGGTTCTGCAGGGGGTCCCCTGGTGGGGGAAGGAGAGTTGAGGGGCTGTCTCAGGGTTTCTCCTGCAGACATGGCACCGCTAAGGGGCCTTGAAATTGGCTTATTTCTGGCTTTGCTCACCTGTGCCCTGCCCTAGGGGCAGGAATCAGCTGTGAAACCTGCCTGTCCCTAGAAGCCCTGGGCCTGGGGACGAGGGGCCGCAAGCCTAGGTGGGCTGCTCTGCCTGCTCTCTCTTTCAGGCAGCTCCTTCTGGGGTACTCCGCAGGGACCCCCATCTCCCTAAGGGGATGTTGGGAGGCTGGCCCAGAGAGCAGTTTGCCTGGGTAGGGAGAAGCTTCTAGAAGAGGTGTTCTGATAGACTGAGACTCGAAGGTGCTCTTCTCACCCTTTGTCGTCATCCTTCTCAGGGAGCCATAAGCTGGGTGGGAGAGAACTTGGGAGTCTGTGGGCTGCGGACACCGGGCCGTTGATTCGTGTGGCTGTAAGGTTTCCTGGTGCCTGCCTGTGCAGACTGCCCCAGCTGAGCGGCTGGCCGGGCCCTGGGGCTGGGGGAGGCCCGGAGGCGCCATCTGTGGGGGCTGGAGTGTGTCTGCAGGGAGCGCCCTGCTGTCCCCGTTCAGCGGGTCTCCAGCAAGATGCCTGGGCCTTGTGTCCACCTCGCAGGGCTCCCCTGAGGGCGGCTTGACCCCATCCAGCTTAGGAAAGCGTGGCGCCCGCGGCCAGTGTCAGGGGTGACGAGAAAGTGGGTGACGGGGACAGCGACCACAGGGATAAGAAGAACTTTGCTGCTGCGCTCTGCTGGGCGCTTCATGTCTGGCCACCACCGGCAGAGTCCCGGCCACCGCCACGTCCTCCCCCACCCTACAGCCACCCCCTGGCCGGTCCCGGCCAGCTCTGTTCCCTCTTCAGTCCATTCTTCACCGGTGAGGTGAGCACTAACAGCTGAGCCACGCATGTGGCCTGCTGCCCCTTCGGACTGACCCCCAGGCTCCTGCCCCCGCCCCTCCTCCCCAGCCCCGGCCTTTGTCATGTTCCCTCCTCCTGACGCTCCGCCTGGGTCCTGTCGGCAACCTGCTCCCCCTTCCTCCAGCAAACAGCCTCCTGCCCCAGCCTCTGCGTGGCCTCCTGGGGCTGGTGTTAGGCTACATCCGCCTGGGCTCTTGCCTGGGCTCTTCTGCCCCCGCACCGCCTGCCCCCGGGTGGGACGTCCATGCCTTGTCCCCTCGAGGTGCCTGCAACCCCTAGGACAGAGGGCGAGTGACCAGATAAACACATTCCACTCTGTCCTACCCCGGGAGGTAGGCAGGTTGTTATCTGCACGTTCCAGATAAAGAAAGTAAGCTCAGAGAGCCGGACTGACTAGTTCATGGTCACGCAGCTGCAGCCCGATAGCCGTGTTCAAGCCTGGTGTCAGGAGCCCCAGAGCCCATCTCAGCCAGCAGAGGCAGCCACCTTCCTACCATCTAGACAGGCCTGCCCTCCAGGGCGGGCAGGGAATGTGGGGGGCCCGAAGGGAAGGTTGGGCTGTACTCTGGGAGGAGCAGAGAAGTGGGGCCTGAGAGTCCGATAGCTCCAGGCCTGGGAAGGCAGCGAGGGGCAGGCCTGGGAGCTTCTGCAGGGGAGTCCCTGGGGAGAGCGCCCTTGGGCACCTCCCTCCGCTGCTCCCTCCCGCGCTGGCACTGTCTGCTTCCCAGGGGAGCACAGGCCTGGCCTGGCTTCCCAGGGCGGAGAAACACGCGGTGAGAGAGTCCGGCCTGGCCTTTGGCGGTGTCGCCTAATCAGCCTATTTCTGGGAGCGATGACTTCATCTCCTGTGATTCTCGACACAGCCATTATCAGGCGCCCATGGAAAGACGGGGCCTGGCACTGTCCACGTTCCCCCAACGAGAAGTGTGCAGAGGGCCAGCTGGCGGGCCCTGGCCTGACCCAGGCTGAGGGCTCAGTGGTCAGGTTTACCTCAGAGAGGCTCTGCTCTTCTGTCCTGTCCTGTCCTCCCGACGGTCACCCTTAGATCTGGCCTCACTGACCCTCGAGGGCCCAGAGTGGCAGATGCCAGACAGCTCACACACTGAGGTGGGCAGTGGCAGTCACACAGACTGGCTGCTGGGCCTCAGGTCAAGCTCCTCAGAGTTAGTGGTTGGGCCATGGGGTGAAGGGGAAGCTGGTGGACAAGGGGTGGGTGTGCGATCAGCCTGGCAGTCGTGGGTCACTGCCCACTGGGGTTAGGCATTCGGCCTGAGGAGGCTGGTATTGGGGGGCAGGAGGGATTGTACCTAATCCTGAAGGTGACGGGAGTGGGAAGAAGCCAGTTTGGATTAGTGACTGAAACAGCAGCCCCTGCTGTGAGGGTGGGTGTCTGGGAGCTGGAGGAAGAAGCTGGCTGTTGAAGCCTCCGCCCTGTTTTTCCCTTCTTGGCCCTAGGGTGAGAACCTCCTCCCTGCCCCTCCCCTGCTCTGATCTTCAGTCCTGTGCTGGAATGCTGGTGGACTAGGGGTGGAGGTGGGGCAGGGAGTAGGAATCCAGGCCTTGGCTACCTTGTGCAACTCTGGGGCAGGGAGGGGTGAAGAGCCCTGGCCGGACACAGTGTGGTGAGGGACACTCCTCGCCCTACTGACTGCCCACCTGGGGCTCTCGGGCCCCACTTTGGAGCGGAACCATTCGCAGTTCAGGCCTCAGAGTTGGACCCGTGCTTCCCAGCTCCACCGTGTCCTGGCCTGTGGCCTTGAGCAGCCTCCTTAATCTGTCTGAGCTTTGGTTTCCATGTCTGTTGATGGGGATCCTAATGATCACCTTCCCCCCGATATTCATGAGGGCTATTTGTTCTTAGAGGAGAGGGGCTTAACTGAACCTCCACACATAGGAGGTGCTCAGTCTGCTTAGCTGTGGCCAAGGAGGCCATGGTCAGGGCCTGTATCTTCACCACCAAGTCTCGTCAGACTTTCAAGATCTTGGGGTGGGAAGCAGGAGGGTCCTGGGAGAGCTGGGATGAGGGACAAAGAAGACCATTCTGTCTGCAGGCAAGTCACTCATCCCCAGCCTCACGCACGGACACCAAGGAGTGAGTGAGGAAAGGAATGCAGGTCCCAGCCTGAGGAGGCTGATGGGAACTAGCTGTTGAGTTTATTTTTACTAAAACAGAATCAGCTGCTGCCCGCCTCGCCTGCATGCACCCGGCAGGCCCTTCCCAAGCCTGGGTGGGCCCGGGCCCCCCTCAGAGGACGGTCTGCTCCCTCCCTTGCTGCCTCCCGCCCTCCTTTTCCTGCCTCACTTTTCTGTCAGCCTTGTCAGAAAGACTCAGCACTTGTTTCCTGAGCATCCTTTGTATGCTTGCGTTGGTGTTGGGCCCAGGGGTACAGGTGCGGTTAAGATGCCAGCCTGGCTCTCAAGGGGAGGAAGGTTGTTGTGTTATCTTGTGTTACAGAACTAAATGCAAGAGCAGTGAGGGGGGCTAGAGGTGCCAGGTCTGGCCTCAGGCAAAGCTGAAGCTTCTCCAGCTCAGAACTCAGGTCCATCTCTGATGAGCGCCCACCCCCACGCCCCATTTGAAGGCCTGTGCTCACCTCGGTTCTGGATTACTGACTTAGCCACCCTCTCCCCGGAGAGGCCTGCGCTAGAGGCCAGCTCCAGGAGACAGACTCCAAGGGAGGGGGCTGATCCAAGTTTGAATCCTGCCCTGTGACTTAGTGCTTATGGGACTCTGGGCAAATTACTTGCTTAAATCTCTTTGAGCCTGGCTTTTCTCAGAGATGAAATGGGTCTTTCTGATACGCTGCTGTGATAGGCCCCGGCTTACAGGGAACGCCCAGCTGTGAACCTCATCTTCCAGATCAGCACCCTCTCTGTGCCAAGAACGCCCTCTCCTCTTCCAGCCCTGTGCCTCAGGGGGAGCTGGATGGAGGCCTCCAGCCTGACCCCCTGGGAAAAGGCCCTGCTAGCCCTGCAGCCTAAAGCCCTGGCCAGGCACCTCGGTGGGCCTCCCCCAGGTAAGGGGCGGTCAGGCCTCCTCCATCTGAATCTGTGCTACTTTGGATCCTGCCTTGCTTTATGAAGAAAGTGTCTGCTAATGAAATTAATAATGTAAACAAGATTTGGGGAGGGCGGGCAGCCCGGGGAGAGAGGTTATTTCAATACACTTCAAAGAGCACCCTTCGCCAGCATCTAAGCTGCACTATTTGCATACGTAATGACGGGGCGCTAATTATAGTGGCCTCCTCTGTAACAACAAGTTTGCCTAGTTGTGCTGCATTGTTGTAATCACCCAGTCAGAGTTCTCTGGCAGGCTTCTCACTAAAGATAACAGTAACAATCCCTGTGACTTTGTGATCCCTCGCTAAGTGCCAAGCATCCTGCCAGGCATTTGCCGATCATCTCATTTAATCTCCATGTTCATCTCATGTAATCTTCACAACAGCTCCGTGTCCCTAACATTCTTGCTCCTGTGTTCTGAGGGAGAGACTGAGGTACAGAGAGGGCAGGTGGCTTCCCTGGGCTCACACAGATCACCCAGCTACCTCTCACCTCTCCACCTGTGGCGCTGCTGCTTGGGGAGACTTGGCACATGCTCACTGTTTAGTTTTGAAACTCTCTTTCTTATTTGGTCCCCAAAAACTCGTAGGAGGAAACAGAGCCCAATAGAGTTGAGGGCAGGTGGTGCGCCCGGGCCCAGTAGGGTGAAGCAGTCCCAGCTGTCTCGCCCACCTTCCTCCAGGAGAGGGGAGCAGCCTCCTGGCCTCTTGCAGCCCGCCGGGACACTGTGAGGGGCGAGCAGGTGGGGGACACGGCTGCCCACGTGCTCTCACGAAATGGGGGCTCAGCGCAGGGCCTGGTGAGCACGTGTCACCTGCTGGCAGGCCTCACTTGGTCTGAGAGGGCAGAAGGTGTTCTGAAAAGCTCGGTTGCCAGTATTTAAAGGCCCCTTGAGCATTCACTTTACTAATCTGGATTTCTGCCTTCTGGTGAAGAAGCAGAGGCAGCAACACTGGGCCTGCAGTCCTGGGGCGCACGGTTGACCTCTGCCACCCGCCAGGCTCCTTCCCCTCCAGAGGGTCTTTCAGTTCCCTTGACCTACATCAGCGTTTCACAGCAGGCTGGGAGGAGGTGTGGGGGTGCTGTTCCCGCTCCGTCCACAGAGCTGCTGGGGAGGCCAGGACATATACCTCCCCCCTCACCACCCGGCTGCCTCCCGGCCGTGCCTAACCCCCTGGCCACCGAGGAGAGAAAACCTTTCACGGACCTAATGACTCCCAAATAACCAGCAGTGAGCCCGGGGAACTGCCCCTATCCCCCCTCCCCCAGGCCGGAGGGGACATGGGAAACCTATTCATTTAGACTCAATTATTTGCTCAAAGACAGAACGGAACTGAATTGGGTCAGCGGCTATATTTGCTGTGCTCAGCTGTTTCCTGCAGCTCCGTCACCCACCGGGCGTGTTGCTGGGCCCTGCGCCGCCAGGCTCACCAATTACCACTCCTGTCGGGGCTGTTCCTGGCAGGCTGGCCGGGAAGGGAGGCTGCTCCATTGTCGCTCACCCAACGTGCATCTCCTGCTCCCGGGCTGCAGGGGTCGGGCCCTTCACGTCCGAGGTCAGCCTGCGGCGGTGTTTTGACAGCGGGGCTTTACAGACCAGGGCGCTGAGGCCCAGGGCAACGGAGTGTCCGCTGGAGAGGTGGGCCCTGCAACTGGGCCCTCCTGCCGTGGGACTCCGAGCAGAGGAGCCGGCCACTCTGCATTCTGCCTCCTCCTCGGGGGTCCATGAGATAGAACGTGCTGCCCCTCCAGCGTGTCCAGCCAGGCTCACGGGACATCGAGTGCCGCTGTGTGCCAGGGCCTGTCTCGGGCTAGCCCTCTGCGTGCCAGGCATTGGGCTGGGTGGGGCACCCTGCTCTCTGGAGGATGATATGCCAGGGCACCCCCTTTCTGTGTATTTCCCTGTTCCTTGCACCCAGCCACACACCTTCTTGGGTCATCACTGGCGCCTCGTTGGGCCAGGCCTGGCGCTCGTTACTTTGCAGCTTCCTTTGGGCCCACAGTTTGCTAGATGTGCTTTGTTTGGCGCTGGGTCTGGTGTCCCCCTCCACTGCCCTGCTGCTTCCTGTGAGCTGAGCCTGGGTGTCTTGTCCACCTGTGGGTGTTTCGTGCTGCTCCTTCTAGCTGCGTGGCCAGGACTGGGTGTTGCATCTTGGGCCCGTGGCTGTCTTCCCATCTGTAAAGTGGGCGCGGTGATGCCACCTTCTGGCACGTGTCGCTGGAAGGAGCCAGCGGTGTCAGAGACAGCACTGAACAGGAAGCCTGCCGCAGACACAGGCATATTCGGAGGAAAAGGAGTCAGCTGCTCCCTTCTAAACGGCTGGGCTGGACGTGGGACCACCTAAGGGCAGAGGGGCCTCCGGGAAGGGGTGCTAAGTGCCAGCTTGTGGCAGATTTGCTGTCTGCTTACATGGAGAAGTGGGGTCAGAAGGGTGGGCCTGAGGGCTCCCCGCTTCCACTCTGGGCTCTGTTGTGAGGGCTGTGCAGCCTCACAGTTGCCTGCAGTTACCCTGTGATGACCATCCAGCACCACATCACAGTGCCTGCCGCTGGCCTCCTTCTCTGGCAGCCTGGGAACCCCCCACCGCACCTCCAGCACTGCTCGAGGTCAGGGTGGGTAAGAGGACATCCAGGGAGGTGTGAATTCCTTGGCCCCTTAGGCAAATGGTCCCACTGAGCTCAGGCACCACCTGCTCCGGCAGGGCTGTGACTTGGGAAGTGGGCAGCTGGTGACCGAGTCAAGACGCAGACTGGGTCCTGGTGAGTGGAGCTGATCCCCGGGGGCAGGGTCTGGGGTGCGGGTGGGGGGCTGGCAGTCACAGGCGCAGAGACCTTGCCCCACGACGGCATCCAGTCCAGAAACACCATTCCCGCTGGCGCGCAGCACTTGAGTCGCGAAGTCGGCCGTGTGCCACGGCTTGTCCGAGTAAACGTCCTCCGCCTTGGACAGGAGGCATCACGCAGGCGGGAAATCACACCCCTAAATGCACTGATGGAAACATTACATTTTTGAGTGAACGTGTGTCACCATCTCTGTGGGGGCGGCGGTCCCAGGGTTTTCTGCCAGCTGAAGTCATTACCACGATACTGTGGCCCGCAGTCAGCCGGGCTGGGAGGTACTGGGGGTGGGTGGGGCCTGGCTGCTTAGTGGGAGGGAAGGGTCCACCTGGGACATACGGCACAGGTGTAGAGGGAGGCGGTGGGCCACAATGTGGCAAAACCTGGTGAACAGGGAGCGCGAGGGGCACGATCAGCGATCGGGCTCTGGAATGGTGAGCGCTGGCAGCTCCCACCAGGGAGACTGGCTGGGGGCAGATTGTTGAATCCTAGCTACCACCAGTAACAGGCTGTGTGACCTTGGGCAGCTTTTCCAACCTCTCTGTGCCTCACCTTCATGTTAGTAAAGTGTAGCTCTGGGTGCCGCAGCTTATGGCGCTTGGGAGGATCATGAGAGCTAATGTATATAAGATACCTAGCACTGGACCTAGCACATAGCAAGTACCAGGACACATTTGTTTGTTGGTGATAAAACCACACAAGCATAGATGTTCTCACAAATATTAACAGCTGGGATGTGTTGAAACTGCTACCCTGAGTGTGGCCTTAATGTCATACTAGGTTGGCTTCCTGCCATCTGCTGGGTAGCAGTTGTCTCTGCCAAAGCCCTATCCGCCTCCAGCCAGGCCTGAGACTGACTCCTGCAGACACCCCTCTCAGGCACACCTCTCTGCAGACCCCCAGGGCTTGGGTTCCTAAAGCCTCTTCCAGCCCAGGCAGTTCTAATGGAAGGGCCTCCGTCCTCCACACGGCCTCAGAAAGCAGGGGGGTGGGGGGGTATGGTCACCAGGCCCTGTCTCCTTGGGTGGGAGCATCTTTCCCTGAGGGCTGTACACGCCTGGCCTGAAAGTGTT
Source organism: Condylura cristata (assembly GCF_000260355.1). Classification (NCBI taxonomy): domain Eukaryota; kingdom Metazoa; phylum Chordata; class Mammalia; order Eulipotyphla; family Talpidae; genus Condylura; species Condylura cristata. The sequence goes on along the minus strand of NW_004567107.1, from coordinate 9,014,226 downwards.
ACTAGACAGGCACAGGCTGACTCTTCTGCACCCAGGAAATAGGAAGTTTCTTGAAGAGAATGGGGCCCAGAGAGCCCAGCAGAATTGGGGAGGCACCTTCAGATCTGAAAGGTGCTAGGACATCTGGCTCTGAGCTTTGGGAGAAGACTGACCCACAGGGTGTGTGTGTCCACCACACACTTAGTGAGCCCAAGCAGGGCCAGCAGGACCAGGAGAGGGGGCAGGCCGTCGGGTACTTAGGGAGAGAGAGGCAGAGGTCTGCTTGTGCCCTGAACATCCAAGAGAGTTGGGAATACGGGTGAAGGGGAGATTTGTGGGAACAAAGGTGTGGGGTTTAGAAAGCACAAGCAACAGGAGGAAGAGTGGAAGAGGAGGGCCTTGGGGCTGGCCGGGGTGTGTGAAGGCACGGGAAGAGTGTGCCACGGAGGCGGGGCACCGGAACTAGGCGTGACAGGCACCTCTGCAGTACCCCTTGCTGGCTCTGGCCAAGGACGGTCATTGCACATCAGCAGTCCTCTGAGCTGAGACTAGAAGGGCGTGTGGGAAGCATCTCCATCAAGGTCAAATAACTGTTGGGTGTGGGAGGCCACCTTGGGCTGTACATCTTCTGGCCCAAGGTCCAGGCTTGTTTCTTCTTAGCAGCTGCTCATGCAGAGCTAGGCACCCTGCCACAGGGGCCTATTTTGTTATTACAAAGCATTAGGAGTGCATAGAACACTCTCTGGAGGCTTGGGGTAATCTGGGAAGGCTTCCAGGGGGAAGGCGCATTAGATCTGAGACGGGAGATAAAAGGGAACAAGTAATCCGTGCAGGTTGTCAGGGGCGAGTCACACCCACTTTCAGATGTAGTTGGGTCAGCTGGGCAAGTGACCGAGATCCCGGGCACTTGTTTCTTCATGGGCCTGGCCTGACCTGACCTGTCGGGAGCTGTGACTGAGCTCTGGTGGGAGCCGGCTTGGGGCCTGCGCCCTGGAGGAGTGTTGAGGGGCATTTCCTTCCTCCCTCCCTCCCAGGACCTTGGCTGCTCTGGGGCCTTTGCCCCTCGGCCACTCCAGCTCCTCGCTGGGGTAGGAAATTTTATGATGACATTGGCCAGGCCCAGGTTGAGCTGTGAGGGGAAACCTTGCCTGGAAGGCAGGGAGCGCTGAGTACACCCCTGGGGCCATGCAGGTGGACAGTGGGCAGGGCACTGGGAGTCACTGGGTCCCCTGTGGTGGGGATCGCCTGTATACTGAACAGAACGGGACAGAGCTGAGTAGAGGGGGAGTTGGAGCGTGGGAGGGTGGGGGGCGGCGCAGTTGAATCTTCATCAGCCTGCAGGTGCCTTGGCCAGAGTGCTCCCTGCCTGCGCGCAGTGGGTGCCCACAGCCTGGCTCTGAACAGGAGCTCGCGGTTAGTGAGGGGCTGCAGCAAGCCAAAACCAGCACGGTGGACTGAGCTGGGGCTTGTGAGAGACCTCTGGACCTGGAAGTCCTGGAGCAGGCAGGGACCTAGGTAGGGCCACTGTCTCCCACTGGCCTGTTCATCTCATTGACAGGGAGGGGTTGGGGTCTTCTGTCCCTTTATATCAGAGAGTTATGCCATAGGGTGGTGGCAAGAGGAGAGGGGATTTCCTGTGTGCTGGAGCCTCTCCAGAGGATGGGAAAGGGAGTGACCCCGGGCCAAAAGGGGCTGGCCGTGGTACTCTTCCCAGACAGTGCCTTTCAGTGTGGCCAGCTAGTCCAACCCAGGCCGGGCGGGCCCCTGCATCCCTGGGGTGAGAGGTCAGCCTGCCCCCACTGTCTGGGCAGTCAGAAGCCTGGGCTGCTCCATCCGTCCAGGCACTTCACCTCTTGCCCTGCTGCGGGGAAACTTGGGGGAAACTTGGACCCTGGACGGCACCTGGGAGGGAATCCAGTGTTCTTCCCAGCAGGAGTCTGGGTCTAGTCCAGTGGGGCTTGCGGGCAGGATTGTGGTGTTTGCCTGAGTAAGAAGGGTTCAGGGCTGCAGCTCAGAACCCAGAGCCTGGGTGGTTCCCCGGAGGGCCTGACTGAGCTGAAAGTGGATGCAGCTGGAGGCAGCTGCTGCAGAATGTGCCCCAGGCTGGTGGGGCAGGCTGTGGGGCAGGCTGTCTCTGGGAGGGAAGGGTGTGAGCTCTGGTGGGCGGGCTGCGGCCGCTTCCGGCTGGCTGTAAGGGCAGGGTGCCGGCTGGCTGTAAGGGCAGGGTGCCGCCCAGTGGGAATGCCCCGGGGGACTCCCCCCACTCCACTGTGGCTGTTGGGAGAGGTGCTCTGGCATCTTCCCCCTCCCTTCACTCCCACTACCCCAGTCCTGACCTGCCTGTCACGGACTAGCCAGAAAAAAACCCTTGTGCATGCAACAGTTTGCCAGAGCCGACTTGGCCAGGGGCAGCCAGCCGAGGTGTGCAGACCTAAGGGCAACAGGCTCCTGCCCCCCTAGACTTGACATTCTCCTGTGTGACAAAGACAAAGAAAGACTACAGATTAGGGCCGGGAAGAAAGTGAAACCAGGTAATAAATAGCTCGGGGCTGGGGAGTGGAAGTTGCTCCCTTAGTTAAGTGGTCTGGATGGGCTGCTACTAGCTGTGACATTTGATCTGAGACCTGAATGTGGAGAAACCAGCCTTGCCCTGAGCTCAAACTGAGCCGAGAGAAAGGCCAGTGCAAAGGCCCAGAGGCGGGACTTGGGGCTTGGGCAGGGTGTGAACCTGGGCGGAGTCAGCTCCTCCGAGGCGGGCCTGCGAGGGCTTTGCCTTGGGCCAGCTTCCTGCGCTCAGAGCCCTGAGCCCCCTCCTGCTCTGCAGGCCTGCACCCGCTCAGGGTGGCCACGAGGGAAACTTGCTAGTGGCTGGAAGCGACTGGTGTCCATTCCTCTTTCTAGACTTCTTGGACTGGGAGGTGGTGCCATGTGGTTACCTGTATGAAGACTGTAATTTTCCACTTGTTCCCCGGAGGACCCGGAAATTTCTAGATGTTGTCACCGCTGTTTTTTTTTAGATCACTTTTGAAATTTCAGTTTGGAAAACAGATTCAGCATGTGCTTTGTGGGAAGGGGAAGCCCGCCTGGGCACGCCTCTTAGATGCCAGCCAGGCCTGAAAGGCCCCCAGATCTGGCCCGGAGAAGCACCAGGGCGCACGCCACTCTCGGGAATGGGCTTCTGTGGCCTCGGACTTCTCGGAGACAACCTCAGCAAGATCCTGGGCAGGGCTAGACGAGCCGCTCTGTGGCGACCCGGCCATCCTCAGAAGCCAGACCTGGCTCCTGGGCGCCCGGTACCCAGACCCCGGCCAGCCCAGAAGCCTGTGCTCCCGTCACCAAGGTCTGTGCGTGGTTTTCTGAAGTCACTTCCTTTCAGTGGTTGGGTCTTCTGTGGGAATGGGTCTGGGCTAGAGGTGTGGGACTTTTCTCCTTGGAGCTCAGTTCCCACACTGGACTCTGGGGGACTGAGCGGCAGACTCTTTCTGGACTTGGGAGGAAGCACGTAGGTGGGGGTTGGTGGTGGGGGTGGGGAGGGGTGGCTGGAACTTCTAGGAGCCAGGCCCTGCTCTAGGGGAGCTTCTGGTCTTGGGATGTGGAAAGAAGCTCATGAGGACTGAGGAGGCCCAAGCAGGCAAGGCGGCGGGCTCAGGCAAAGTTATGGGCTCCTACAAGGTGATCTGAGTCTAGGGAACGGGCCAGGGGAGTGAGGTGGGCTGGACGGGGAGGCTGTGATTCCAGACGGTGGAGCCAGTGAGGGCTGATGGGCTACTGGGCCCGAAGCCTGGGCTGTCAGAGGCTTCTTGGTATAGGTGAGAAGGGCGAAGCCAGTGGCCCAGCTGCTGCCTCATGGAGGCAGATTTAATAACCAGCCTGTCTCTCTGGTGGTCAGTATTGCAGGAGAGAAGCTTTGCTCCTAAAACTTGTATTGATCTAGACACTAATAAAAAGTAAAGGATTTTTTTTTTAAAGCAAGATGATTCACTTTTTTTTTTTTTTAAGCAGTAGTACAAAGGACATCATAGTCCTAAAACACAAATTTATTTCCACCCTCTCCCTTGCTTGGAGGGGTGTGTATGTGTGGAGGTGGGTAACGTTGGTCTTGGTCACATTTCACCTCTGCAAGGAGCCCCCTTGGTGGCACAGGCCTGCAGCCACCCCCTGTTCTCCAGCAGTTAACCCAGGCTACCACTGGGTCAGTAGCCTGTCTGCCAGGACAGGAGCTTATGCACATCTGAGATGCCCTCCTTCGCCCCCAGCAGTGAGGGGCCTCTACCTGAGGCCTGTGGAGGAAGAGAGGGCTGGGCATTTGATTTCTGGTCTCTTTCTGGGTTTGGTTCCTTTCCTTGGTCCCTGTGCCTTGTTTTTGTATACTCATTTCCTAAATTCTTGCTGAGCTAGCGCACCAGCCCAGACTCCCTTAGGATGCAGGAATATGGCAGGCGTAGCCCTTGGCCACAGCGTACCTTCTGGCAGCAGACACAGATAATCATAAATAACTGGAAAACAAAGTAATTCCATGTTGGGTGAAGTTCCCGCAGCTTCTGAAATTCTGTCAGGAATCTCGTCTGCTTTGTTCAGCACCTGGATTCCCAGCGCCTAAAATAGTGCCTGGCACATGGTTTGCATCTCCTATTTGCTGGCTCAGTGAGCAAGGTGTTGTGAAGGAAACAAGCCAAGAGTTTCCTTGGGGAGCAGTGGGGGCTGGGAAGGGCCTGAGGTAGTCAGAGGACCGAGTTCCCAGACTCCAGAAGCCACTGCTCTGGAGAGCAGGTGGAAGCACAAGTGCCCAGGACCTGCAGGTGCAGTCTCCGAGGCGGAAAGCTGAGGCTTCTCTTGAGGGGGGGGGCAGGCCCACTGAGGGGCGGCTTGCTGCACCCGGGGAGGGGTGTGGGCTTATTGAAGGCTCTCAAGGCGAGACATTAAATCTGTTAAATTGTATTTCCAAAAGAGCGACCTTTGGGCGGGGAGTAGGGGCGAGTGGCGAGGCGGGTGGCGAGGTGTGGGAAGATTTGCTGATGGGCTGGCATCTGAAAACCCTGAGAAGGGAAACTCCTGGCTTGCGAGGCTCCTAGCTGCAGCCACAGGGATGGAGCTCCACTTTGGACATTTCAGACTTGGGGTTCATCCATGAGGAGCAACGGTCAGGCCAGCGTGCAGATACTGAGACTTGCCCAGCAGAGGGGCAGACCGGCAGTGCCTTCCAGTCTTGAGAACACTGGAGCTATGTGAAGCGAAGGAGAGCATGAAAGGATTTCCTAGAGACTGAGCCCCAAATCAGGGCCTGAGAAAGCCCTGCCTGGAGGAAAGCCCGGCAGGAGTGGCCTGTCAGGGAGGAGGGGCGTGGCTGTCCCCTCTGGAGTCTGGAGAGGACAAAGGCTGGGTTGGTTCTGGCAGCAGGAAGACCTCAGCACCTTAAGGACTCCGGGGGGTCAGGACAGATATGTTGGAGGGGAGGCCACGGTGTCAGAGAAATGTGGGGGGGCTGGGCAGCCAAGGAGGGGCTGTGAGGGGGCTGTGAGGAGGGGCTGTGATGGTGACTTGCCCAGTAGGCCTCTGTTTGGACAGCGTTGGGGTCCTGGGACAAGCACCCCAGGGATTCTCTTCGGGAGGGATAGGGCGGGCCCACCAGCATGAGCCGGCCTCCTCCTGACGGCCCTGTGGGGTCTCGCCCCTGGCGCCTGTGGTGTCCGTCCCTTGCCCCGCCTCTCTCCGGGCCCCAAAGAAAAACGGTGTGGCTGGGTTTACTCAGGGGTCTCCCGGCCTTCCCCGGGCAGAGCTAAACGCGTCGCTGCTTTGCTCCATAAGGCTCCTCTTCTACAAGAGTTTGAGGGTGTCACAGGCTGTTTGGGTGGGCAGGACCTTGCCCTCCCCCAGGCTTGGCTGGCTCTGGGGGCAGTTTAGAATGTGTTTGGCTTGGTGGGAGGAGGTACCGTAGGGCTAGCGACACCCTGAGGCCCCAGCTGCGGGCTCAGCTCCGCTGCGTGGACGCACTCAGGCGAGCCCGGGCTTCCCAGGCGGTCGTGCCGAACGCTTCTCCGCATCTGCTTAGCCCGTGTGTTGACCTCTGCCGTGTGTATTTTGTCATCACACTCAAAGTGATGGAGCTCAGGAAAATGAAGGACTTGCCCCAAGTGCCAGGCCTGTAGATCCCCAGGTCCGCGGCCCCCCCTGGCTGATTAACCCTGTGCTCAGGAGGTAGTGGTGGGGTGTAAGGCCCCCGCTTTCCTGCTGTCCTCAGGAATCAGGAGTAGAGCCCTCTGCTCTGCAGGGGCTGAGGGATGCCCAGGGAGAGAAAGGAGCACCCTTAAACGCGGCCTAGTCTTGGGGCCTTGGAGCCCCAGCTCCTGGGGGTGCTCCTGCAGCAGGCGTGGTTGCTGCGGAGCGCCCCCCACAGGACAGCCAGCGCAGCTGTGCCGTATCCCCGGGACACCACCCAGGAGCAGCCTGGGGAGAGGGCGGAGGCGGAGACCCAGGGGCTCCCCCGGAGAGGTGGGGCTTGCTGCTGCCCCCACAGGCTGTGTCCTTGCTTCCCCCCTACCAGGAGACCCCAGTAGGCCTGGGCGCGGGGCGGAGGCGGCAGCTCCCAGGTTTCAGAGGACTTGCCACAGCCCAGCCTTTGCCAGCCTTGGCCTCCTCACTGCGCCCCTTCCGAGGGAGGGTGACCTCCAGGGGCTGCTGGGGCTGGTCCTGTCTTTTGGTCAGTGAATGTCCCTTTTGGGCCCCGCCACCCACCTTTCCAGAAAAAGCTGAGTCCAAGAGAAAGTCCAAGACTTCTCACAGTTACTACCCATTGCTGCTTTGTGTCTCTTGGCCTGCTGGGGTGGCCTCCTTCAAGCTGGCTCACTGGTGCCAGGTAGCCGGCTCCTGTCCTCTAACTCTTTGATCCTCACAGCAGCCTTGTGAGATAAGTATTATTGCCCACTGCACAGGGGAGGAGGCCGAGAGGCCCAGAGGGGCCTGTCCAAGAACACATGGGTTGGTGCAAGTGACGCAGCCCGGATCTGAGCTCAGTCTGGCTGCAGGACCCGTGTTCTTAACCACTAGGCTACATGCCTCTGAGTTGTCTGGCTGCCAGGCTTCTCAGAAACAGAATGTGAGGTGTTAATCCTCGATGACCCAGCCCCTGCAGAACTAGACCTGTGGGCTCTGCCGCCCTCCCGGCCTTGCTGGAGGGCGGTCATCTGGTGCCTACTCTGTGCCCGCCCTCTGCAGGTGCCAGGAAGCAGCCCAGCCTAATCCTGGAAGCGTGTCAGATCAGGTACCGCCGCTCAGCGGTCAAGTCTTCCCTTTCCTCTCCCCTCCCCACTCCTGTTCTAGATGGGAAGCAGGCCCTGTCCCCCTGGGTCCCAGGAGGACCCCATTCCTGCAGCCCTGTCTCGTCTGGCCCTGCTGAGCCAGCTAGCCTGAGCCCCGGCTTGGCAGGACGACACTCTCAGCTGCCCCCGCCGCGGGCAGGATGCGATGTTCCCACCCTGCGGGGTGACCGGCCTCTCCTCCCCTTCTCCCCGCTCCTTTGCAGCACCCCTCCTTCACCCACCTTTCTGTTTGTCTCCTTTCCTGTTAGTTCAGGGCATGATTTCCAGTCTCCTCATCTGCCCCAAGGGCAAAGAACAGAACTGACCCCACAGGCTGCTGAGGCTACATTGCATGGCAAGCCCGGCAGCCCCGTCCCTGCAACCGTCCGGTCTCCCTCTTCAGCTTCTTTTTCCCACATAGGCAAAATGTTAGTGGTTGTTGAGCGTGGGGCCTGGAACTCAGAGTGGGGGACCCTGATCTCCAGAGGCTGACCTTGTGGCCTGTGAAAGTCTGGGGTGAGCTGGGGAGCCCCAGTCTGCCGTGGCTTCCCGTCTGTGAGCTGGGGGTGTCCCGTCACCCCTGTGCCGTGGGTAGTTTGCTGAGTGCTTCGCCGGCACATAGAGCTTCCAGAACACTGCCTGCCTAGTCTGCCTAAAGCTTAACCTCATCGTTTGGGGGGTGCGATGGGACCCGAGGAAGAAATTCAGAATTATACTATCACACGTTTTGTCTAAAGTCTTCTGTAGAAGGCAAAGGCCTTCGGTTTCATCATGACTTTGGGAGATTTGCTTTTGTATTGTCCCATTTCCTGTATGGAAAAGGGTTCTGTGCCTTTAAGTTCCCAGCAGCTGAGTGGGACACTGGCCCTTTAAAAGCACATTACAGAGTTGGAACTTAGCCTTTGTTTAACTTGCCTGATTAGTCCCAGCGGACCGGGCTGGAGTGGTATGTCTAGGACGGGAGTGGGGTTGGACTGGCTGGGCCCAGTAGGGACCAGCCAGCAGCGAGCCGGCTTGCCCTGGCCCCGGGGCTTCCGGGGCCAGTGAGCCGGTAGCCGCGCCGAGGGCGGGTAAGTGGCCTGAACCGAGGTTGGAAGAGGGAGGCCGGGGAGGAGGGAGGTGCCAAGCTCAGGGCCGCTGAACAGCCTCCTGGGCCCAGCGAGACCTGGTGAGGGGGCAGCCCCATCCTCAGAGTGTGGTGACCAGGGCCTGGTCCTGGGAGAGGTTCGGGAGACGCACGCCCGACCGTGGGAGAGCTTGGGGCAGTGGCAGGAAACCGAGTTAGCTAAAAGCTGAGGCTGCTTTTAGTTCTTTAAAAGAGAGAAATCCACCGAGCCCTTCCTCTCAGGGGTGCCAGAGGCCGTCGGGGCCACTTCACCAAGAACCAGTGCTGAAAGTTTCCTGGGCTGAGGAGCGTGGCCTTTGCTCCTCGTCGCCCAACACTGGGCTGGGCTGGGCTGGGTGGGGCCGCCCTGAGCTCCCAGCACCAGCCCGCCTGCGCCCAGCCCGGGACAGCACTCTCTCCCCCTCTTCCTGCCTGGGTCACTTTCTGATCTGTTGGCCTGCAGGCTGGAAGGAGGTGGGAGCGGTGGAGACCAGGAAGGCTGGTCTGGGCCGGGGGTGTTTGGCTCCAACTTGAATATTTGGGGGCAGGTCTCAGTGACATGGTGCTCTTCGAAGGAATTGAAGTTTGGCTTGTTCCAGGCGAGATCCTGTGCCCCTTGGTCACCTCTACCTTCACCTGCTGCCATGGGTCAGACTGGTGTCAGCTCGGTGTCCCTCTCTACTCTCCAGACGGGGACGTGACCTGCCCGGGCCACCGAGGAGGCAGCAGTGGCAGGGCTCAGTGCAGTTCTGGTGACCGGGCTGAGTTACTAGGAAGTAGGTACATGTGGTCTCAGGGCTCTGTAGTCTGGTGAGAGCGTAAGGCATTGACAGGCAGTGTGGTGAGTGTGGAGTTGGGGCTCACTTGTCAGTCCTGGTGTCTAGTGAGCTGCTGGGCCTCCCCGAGCCTCCACTTGCAGTATTCGTGGCAGTGGGGTGCTCTGGCAGGCTTCCTGAAGTAGCGTCTTCGGGTCAGGTGGTGTTGGAGAGGAAAGGCCTGGCCCGGCTGGGCGTGTTCTGAGCAAAGGTGGGCAGCCCAGTGTGGTGGAGATATATGGGGCTACACAGAGCCAGCAGGACTGGGCTTCATGGGAATCCCAGGGTCTGGGGCTGATGAAGGACAGGGCGGTTTTTTCTGGATCTACACTGGCCTGTTGGGGGTTGCACGCTGTCTGGCCTTGCGTAGGCCCCAAAGGCCTCTGAGACCGTTTGCTTAACTTCAGTTGGTTTGACTGGGCTGTGTGCTGATTGTGGGGCTAGGGCCTGCCTCGTACCCGCCCCAGAGTCATGGTGAGGGGGACAGGTACGCAGAGTCACCTGTGGCTTTGGTATCACGAAGCAGCCACTCCCTGGTTTTGTTTAACATGTTTTCTCTGAGTATCTGGGAAGCAGAGCTCTTGTGCCCCGGGGAAGATTGGGGAGCTGTTCCCCAAGACCCCCAGGATCAGCATTGGCACACTGAGGGTGCTCAAGGACTTCATCACGGGGTGTGGGGCTTGTTAGCACAGTGACCCTCCAGCCAGCTCTACCAGGAGGTGACAGCAGCCCATTCAGGGTGCAGGAGAAGCCAATTTGAAGTCTGTTCTCTTGACCCAGTGCCCTTCCTCTTGACTTTGCCTCCTCTACCTGAGGTCATGAAGCCGCTGTCTCCCTGCCGCCGGTGGCTGGAATCGAAGAGACCCTGGCCCTGTGGATGGATAGGCACCGGGGCTGGGACCTGTGGCCGGCATTTGTTCCCAGGTGTGTCCATCTCGCTGTAAATGGGAACTCAGAGGTGCTGCTTCTCTGGCTTCCACTCTTGAGCCTGCTCTCTTCAGTAGGAGGAGTGGCTGAGTTCTCTGGAGTCGATTGGCAGAGAGGCTTTTTTTTTTTAAAAAGATTTATTTATTTGTGCATACAGAACTAGGGTGCAGGCCAGAGGCGCAGGGGCAGTGAGAGGCTTCACCAGAGACAGAGTGGGGAGCAGAACAGGCAGATCAACAAAGTACAGTGCTGAGGGGAGCAGTGGGCGGGTCAGGAGAGGTCTGCCACACCATGTGGTCACCTCCGGGGCAGGCGGGAATTGAACTCGTCCTGGAGAGGCTTTAGCTTCTTAGTGCTGTGCCACCAGGGAGGGCCTGGCAGAGAGGCGTTTTGAGGCCCACATGCACTGGGGCCAGGAGAGAGGCAGCTTGGAAGTGTCGCGGGCCCACACGAAACTAGGAACTTCCTGAGGGCTGTGGGGCCAAAGGAGCAGAGTACCCAGGGAGGCAGAGCTGGGGCTGAGTGCAGAGGTCATTGCGGTCGGGGTACCCCCAGAGCATCAGAGGTGGTGGTGGTATCCCTATTCTTACAGGTTGGGAAACTGAGGCATACAGGTTATTTCGGCCAAAGTCGCAGAGCTTTCTGTGTACTGTGCGTGTGCTTGTTTGGAAGGCCTTGTCGCATTCAGCCAGTCAGCAGCCAGTATGGCGCAGGAGCCAGGGCTGTGTTGACAAGTGTCTGGCCCTTGGTTGAGGGGCGGAACCCGGTTCCCAGGAGTAGGGGGAGGACAGTCTCCATGGACTGTCATGGTTGCCGGGTCTTGGGCAGAGAAGTGAAAGGAGAGAAGACATTGCCTCTGCTCCGGCCCTCACATTCTGTGGAGGGGCTGGTTAAGCCTAGGAGGACTTTCTGGAGGTAGAGGACTAGAAGGCTTGAGAAACCAGAAGGGAAATATCTCTGTTGGGAGTTGAGGCCCTAGTTTTCAGCTCCTTTTCTTACTTGGCTATTCTCCCACACTTGGATCATGAGTTTCCAGGGCCTGAGGCAGCTGCTAGAGGTATTTATGGTCTAAGGGGGGTGTTGGGAGAAGAGAACCAATCAGAAACCGGTCCCACACTCAGCGATCCAGCCTCTGGGACCAGGGGGATGCCTGGCTGGGCTCCCATATATGAGGAGGAGTCTGGCACAAACCGAGCTCCTAGGGAGGGAACAACCTGGCCTTGACCCATTCTTGAGAGTTGTCCAAGTTGGGAAGGGCCTTGGCAGAGGGACCTCATGGTGCATCTGGGTGCTGAGATTGAGTGTCAGTGAGGCTGGAATGACGGAGGGGACCTTGGCTGGATGGTGTCACCTTCTCTAATCCCTGCGCGGCACCCAGGTGGTTTCTCCTGGGCAGCAGGGCATGGCCTGGGAATGTCTCACACAGAAGCAGAGGGGCGCGTGGCCCTCACCTCACTTTCAGTTTGCCCAAATCTCATCCTATTCCACGGGTGTTCCTTAGATTCTCTTCTTTTAAAATTCAGGGCACTTCACTGTTCTACTGAGGTTTATGAATGTTTAAAAACTGCTTTGCGGTCCCCAAAGTAATTTGACAAGTCTGACAGCTATTGATTAAAAACCCGAAATTATTCAGGCTGCAGGATGACTTGGGGGATTAGATGGAAAGTTTTTTTGTTTCTTCTCTCTGATGCCCCCTGCCACCTACCCCTCCTCCTAAAAAAAAAAGGAGAGAAAGCAAGAAAGAAATGAGGCCTGGGTAGGCAGATGTGTTCCTGAAAGGGTTTTTGGAGAACTTGTTGGGCCATGGAGACGGTGTGTCTGGGCTCTGAGTGCCCCTGTGCGGGCCCGGAGCCAGCGCCTCTCGCCCGGCTCCCTATTCTCACGTGCTGGCGGCTGTGCACCCCCACTCTGACCCAGTACCGCGGTGCTGGGGTCGGGACAGGTGTGGTGCCTGGCTTGTGGCCCCGAAGTTTGCGGGACACAACCCTGTTGGGGATGTACAGTGTCTTTGAAGTAACTTGGCAAGTGAGCAGACGGCAGCGAGCGGAACTTGCTCAGGGCCCCAGCAAGTCTGGGTCCGTGGAAAGGAGAGTGTCCCCAAGGCCACAGGCAGGCTAAGGGTGGCCCATGCCTCCCTGGCCAGGTGGTGGTCCGGCAGGAGGTGGGTAGCAGGAGACTCCCTCAGGGGACCCCAACTTTCACCTCTTGACCATGTGAGTGGGCCACGCTGCTCGCGTCTCCACACCTCAGTGGCCTCTAACCCTTTGGGTTACCTGGGGCAGGTGTGGGAGCTGGCACAGCAGACCTGTCGGGAGCCCCACACGCCTTCCCATGGGGCGACGCTGGCTTTCGTGCAGGGCTGTTGGCAGAAGGCTGCACACTGGCGCGCTTGCCTCGGAGAGCGTGCCTCGGAAGCCCCTTGGAAAGTAGGCGCTTCGTGAGCAGCTGGTCGGCCGCCGCAGGCTCGATCAGCGGCCAGCACGTGTTCGGACCCGGGACCGGGTGGCCAGGCCTTGGTTGTGCTGTAGCCACAGCACCTGAGAAGCCTGTCTTGGTTGCCAGGGTGAGACCCTCCTCTGCCAGCTTAGCGCTGCCTGTCGGGGAAGGGAGGGTAGGAGGCCCCTCCCGGCCCAGGGCTCAGTGCACGTGGGGCCGGGGCCACACTGGTTCTGGTGACCGCTGGGATCTGCCTGCCCCTTCCCTGGCCGACAGGCCCAGGCTGCCAGGCCCTGTCATTGCTGGAAGCCTTCCCAGGCAGGACAGACAACCTCCCTGCCTTTTGAGGACAGACTCTGTCTCCCCAGGGCCCTGGGGCCACTGGCAGCTGTTCTCCTCCCTTCCCCTGGGGCCCCAGCTGGGCCCAGCTTGAGCCGTGGTTCCCAGGGTAGTAGGGCCAGACAGGGCCCCGGGGGAGAGGGCTCTGCTGGATGTTCCAGGCAGGGGACTGCCCTGTTTGCATCCTGCAGCTCCATTCCCAGGGGGTCAGCTCCTGCCCCCGCCCACCCGACTGCACGCAAGCACCCTCAGAGCGTTCTATCCAGCGCTCTGGGCCTACCTGGTGGTGACAGGCATGGTGGCGTGTCTGACCTGAGTCCAGAGCCTGCCGCCACCTCTGGGAAGAGCCTCTTCGGATCACTCCCCTTCCTGGTGACTTGGCAGTGGCAGGCGTCGGGGGAGCATGTGAGTGGGAGACTGAGACTGTGTGGGAGTCACAGGCAGAGAGCCCGCCCAGTCCCTCAGCAGTGCCTGCTGCCCGTCCTCCAGGCCCACCTCGCTTGCCTTCACCTTAGGAAACAGGACCTCTTCTTACAGCTTCCCAGTGCATTTGAGTTGATTTTGTCTGCCCTGTTTGCAGAGGCAAGGAGCGTGTAAGGAGCCTGAAATGCACAGTGGGCTGCCTCGTCACCCCCTCTCGGGGCATCACCTCCCTGGCCTGTCAGCCTGGACAGCAGTGGTCATCCTCCGGCGCTGGTCACAGCTGTTCCTCAGTGGTGTCTGGCCACGAGGACTGAGCAGAGCGGCAGGGCCTTCACAGAGCTGCCCCCGGGCATCTCCTGGCAGTATCACTGCGGCCTAGGGAGTGGCCGGCCTTAAAGGCGCTCTGGGTTGTGTGTTCAGAGGAAGAGTCCGGCTGCGCCCACCACCATGCCCCTGGATGCTGCCCTTCTGCTTGTTCACTGCTCTGGGGTTCACTCTGCAGCCTGCCTGCCTGCACTGCGGGGCCTGTGCCCCAACATTTCCCTAGCGCTGCTGGCCTGCCCTCTGCAGCGTGTCTGAAGGGCTCCCAGCTCCTGCCAGCACTTTCAGAGACATGGCGCTGCCGCTAAACCCGGCCCGGCCTGTCCACCTGGGGGCACGTATATCGCACGGGGCTTGCGCCCCCTGGGGCCAGGCAGGGCAACTCCTGCTGTCGCTTTGAGATGTTGAATGTGAATCTGAGCCTCTTATTTTCTAGACTCTACAGCCCCTTGCTCAACTTACCCCACTCGTAGCTGGGAATGTCCCTCGCCATGCCAAGTAGGGCTTTTCAATTATTGCAAATTTTGCTTTGAGGTCCCCCTCCCCCCCATCCCCCCGGCCAAAAATACTGTGGGATTTGCTGAACTTCTGTGTCACTACCCTTTTTAGAGGAAAAAAAGATGGAGTTGAAGAACAACCCGTGGGTGCTAGAAGGCCATCAGGCAGGCCGTGGCCCGGAGCCCCAAGTGGGCCCCGGGCAGGGGCTGCCCGCCCCAGCCAGCCCGTGCCTCTGCCTTCCCCCCCTGGGAGGAGTGGCGTGGCGCAGGGCGAGCAGGTCAGCTGGCCCTGGGCCCTCCCGGTTCTGCCACGTGCAGGGTGATGGCGGGGCCCAGCTGCCCAGTGGAGTTGTCTTGGACTCTGCCGTAGGACCACTCGCTACCCTAGTGGACCACTCGCTGCCTCTGTGAGCTTAGACAAGTCACGTGGCCTCTGAGGCGTGGTCTCTCAGCCCAGGAGGGGTGGGCAGGGGCGGGGGCTGTCAGAGGGTCAGTTGAGACGGGGAAGTGGAGCCCAGCATGCATGGGGAGCCTCACAGTCTGGGCGTACCTGTGGTCTCCGGAGAGACCAGGGACGGTGGCGAGGAGGCGGCCTTCAGGCTGGGCTGAGAAAAGCAGGATTTTGTCGGGCTGAGAAGTGTGGGTTCAGGAAAATGACTGGTCAGGGACCAGCGAGGAGGAGAAGAGCCCAGCCTCTTGCCAGGAGTGGTGAGCGGTAGAGGGGGGCGCTCCGCGGGCTCGGACAGGGGTGCTCCAGAGACTCGGGTGCCGGCTGGTGGAGAGGCTGTGCCGCCCCCTGCCCAGCCCGGCGGCGCGTCGTGGCTGTCTTTCAGCGCCCTTCCCCTTTTCAGATAGGAGTGGGCGTCAGGGAGTCCGGTTAGAGGCCCCGTAGGAGGGTGGGACCTCTGCGTAGCTCTCGGAGCCTCCTGTTAGGCCAGGCAGAGTGGTCGGCATCTCCCCCACTCCCGCACCTGATGAGGGTTAAGTGAAGTGATGTGCGTGCTGCTTCCCGGACACAGCCTGGGGTAGGCCTGGCGCTCCAGCGCCCTGCCTGCACACGGCCGGGAGGACAGAGCCGTCTTCCTGACGGACTGGGGCACCTCCAGGTCTCCCCGGACCCTGCCTGCCCACATTCCTCTTCCTCCGGTGAGCTGCCTCCCACCCCACCCCCTCCACCCCTGTGCGCCTTGGAGAAGGCCAGGGAGTGAGGAGGGCCCGGGCTGCCCAGCTGCAGCCAGGATGCCTACCCAGCCCTCTGCCCAGCCAGGAACCTTCCCGGTGCAGTGCGGGCCAGCCAGGGCTTGTTTTGGGCAGGTGGTGGGGAGAGAAGAGGACAGGCGGGCTCTGTGGCCACAGGCTCGAGCCTCTGGCCACTCTGGGCCTTGCCTGGGCCTGGGCCCGCTGGGCTCCTGGGCTACAAGAGCGGGGCCCTTGGACCTGCCTGGAAGACCCCAAGGATGAACTCTGGCTGCCTCCCTTTCCTCTCCCCACGCCCCAGGCAGGAGGAGGCCACACACAGGACTCCTCCCTCTGCACTTCCTGGGCCCCTACTCCACCCGCTCCCAGCATCCTTACCTGGCGAGGTTTCCAGACTGGCCAGAGAGCCGCCTGATCCCAGCAGGAGGCAGGGCGTCTCCCGCACTGAGGTAGGAAACCGCAGGCTGGGAGGGAGGCCTGCAGGCCTCCGTGAACCGGGCGCCCCGATGCCGTCTCTGCCAAGGGACTCAGCCGCCCACCCTGGTCAGTGCTGAGGGGAAGAGGTGGGCCCTCGCAGCAGGGCCTCTCGGGCCGCGGCCTGTGGGCTCCAGAGCAGTGGCTGCGCGCACATGTGTGGAGAGGGCTGAGGCGCGGCAGGCTCCGGCCTCCCTGGGAGGCTCCCTCATGAGCCCGAAGAGGTTGGGCGATTCAGCCCACCTTACCGATGCCTCCCGGTCTGGCCACCCCCGTCTGACTTTGAGAAGCCCTGCCTGAGGGCACAGATTTAGCCCCAGTGATCTGAACCCTACCACACGCCAGCTTTGCGGGGTCGTGGGGTCGACCCCCTTGGGCTGGGATCCCAGTCCCAGCTCTGACTCCACACATGGGACGCCCCAGGAGGACTCGGATGCACAGGGCTGTTGCCATGGAGATGTGGAGCTAGGGCGTGGTGGGCGGTGGCCAGCAGCCTTGAGGCCCTCTGGCAGTACCTCTCAGTCTCATCTCTGGCATCTTGAGTGCCCTCGCCCAGGGGTTCTTGGCCAAGGCTGTGTGGCCTGGGGGGGACGTGGTGGGTGGTGACCTGCCTGTGAGCCCCTCAGGCTCAGCCCCAACCCCTCTGACCCGAGGCCGGTTTTTGTTTGGTGAGAGTGACGGACCTGGCTTTGGGCCACTGGAGGCCAGGAGCTCAGCGACGCCTGCGGGGAGCTCAGAGGTGAGGGTGAGGTCTGGCCAGTTGGGCCCGGGGGGCTTCAGCAGGCTGGCTGGTCCTGCGCCCAGCCCAGCGGTGGGAGGAGCCCCGGGGTGTGCTGTGTGTCTGATGGGGGCAGGGAGAGCCTCTCCCCGAACGGGTGCTGGTGCCGTCTGCTGTGCTGGGAGCCCGGCCACACGGCAGGAGCAGCAGCTCCATTCGGCCAGGCCGCGAGGCCCCAGAGTGTCAACTGCCGCTGCGCCTTGTACCTGTCAGACCCGCCAGCCCCAACTGGGGCTCCTGGGCCCTCCACGCCGCCGTGCTGGGTGTTGCGTAGACTTCTGCTCCCTTCCACGCGGAGCCTCGAGGTCTTCACCGGTGACACGGCACAGCACAGGGCCCCGAGTCTACCCGGAGACGGGGGGCCAGTGGGATTTGTTGGAGTGGGGTGATTGCTCCAGCCGGGGTCTGAGCAGACTCCGGGGTCGGGGGCGGGAAAGGGCCGGGCAGGGGGAGGGCGGTGGCAGGCCCGGCCTGACCTGCCCGCTGCCCGCTCCAGGTCCCATCTGATGCCAAGGCTGAAGGAGTCTCGCTCTCACGAGTCCCTGCTCAGCCCCAGCAGCGCGGTGGAGGCGCTGGACCTCAGCATGGAGGAAGAGGTGGTTATCAAGCCCGTGCACAGCAGCATCCTAGGCCAGGACTACTGCTTCGAGGTGGGTCCTGTCCCCTCTGGAGAGCCGAGTCTCCTCCTGACCCCGTCCCACATGCTCAGTGGCCTCGCCGGAGACCAAGGCCAGAATCCACTTGCAGCTTGCAGCTCCTACAATGGGTAGGGCAGGCGGGAGGCCCTGTGAGTGGAAGCCTGTGGGACAGAGCCCCGCCTTAGCCCGCTCACCCGCCGTTAGCAGGCCCTCAGGTACATTGGACAGTGTGGCCCCGTTTTCTGGGCCTGTCTCCCCCCTGTAGAGTGGGAACTGGAAGCTTCCCAGCCTGAGCATCTCATGACATGAGGTTTGAGAGCAGAGAGCCCGGGAGTCACCTGAGCACACTCACTGCTCAGAGAAGGCCAGAGGATGGCAGAGGTCACACTGAGCCTGAGACTGAGCTAGGCCATGGCAGGGATGTTGCAGGTGTTCTTGGGAACCTAATTGCTTCTCTGATTATTCATATTCTCTTCCTACCTGTTTCTGGGGAGCTTCCTACCCCGCACTCCCACCCCCAACAGTCTTGCATAATTCGGGGAACTCTGGTTAGGAGGCTGAGCCTGGCAATACACATCATCCATGGGAGGGGGCATTAGTGCGGCCCCTGGTACCCGAGCCCAGAGGAGTGAGTAGTGCTGGCATCTGCCCTGGTACATCCTGGTTCAAAAGCCCTGGTCTAGCTGGACTCCGCTGGGCCCCACTTCCTTGCCTGGGTCTCTGTGTGGCGACTTGTCCGCAGCGGGGTTGCCGAGGCCCAGTCAGGCCCTGGGATGCTGGGTGAGATGTCTGGATTCCCCCCTAGGGCCAGCGCTGGGGCAGAGTGGGAGTAGCATGGGCCAGCTCCCTTCCCTGGCGGGTCCTGGCATGTGCCCCAGTCACCCGCGTAGGGGCAGGGGCAGGGCTCCAGGCACTTGGACCCCAGGGCCCAGCCCCCTCAGGCAGCCCAATTCTTGGTGTCTGCAGTCTGGACCCCAAAATATTAGCGTTCTGTGACTGTCACTGTTCTTTGCAAAAAAAGAGAACCATCTACAGAGGTCAGGTAGCCCTGAGGCCACCCCGTGTCACCGCTGGGCAGGGACCCCTGCTGTCATCTCCTGCCGCAGAGAGGGCGAGGTCGGGGTGAGAGAGCGCCCAGGGGCAGGGGCAGGAGTCGGGGCCGGACCCCCACTTGCCACCCCTGTCACTGGTGCTGCATGCTGCCGCAGACTGGGGCGCACGGGCGCTGTGTGCCTTGTGCCTCCTCCTGGGCTGTGGAGCCCAGTGCATCAAGCCAGGCGCAGCCCCATGCCCTCCCGTGACCCAGTCCCGCCCCTCCCACCAGGTGACTACTTCTTCGGGAAGTAAGTGCTTCTCCTGCCGGTCAGCAGCCGAGCGGGACAAGTGGATGGAGAACCTGCGGCGAGCCGTGCACCCCAACAAGGTAGGCCTTGAACCCGCTTGCCAAAGCAAGGGGAGGCGGTTTACCCAGAGCAGGTGGGCTCCAGCCTGAGGGGGCAGAGAGGGGCCCCTGCTGTGAGACGGGATCTGTAGGGACGCAGGGCCCCAGGGGGCGGCCCTGTTGGCTCAGGAGGAGTCCTGCGGCCAGGCTGACTGCCCTGGAAGCCACACCTCTGTGGCTGCCGGGACTGAGTGTGGGCTGCTGGGGCCTTTAGTCCTGGGTCCTCCCGCCTGGAAGTGTTGTCCCTCCCCCCCCGGGGGCCATCCGATTCCAGCTTAGACATCTATCCCCTCCTCCAGGTGAGCACCCCGAGCCAGGCGGGTGCCTCCGACTTCCCAGTGCCCCAAGCTTTCCCCTCCAGGTTCATGGGACCCCGCCTCTAATGACTTCTGTGTCTGCCCCCAGGTCTGGGTGAGTCCTGGTCAAGGGGAAGTCACAGAGGAAAGCGTCCTCAGCAGCCTCTTGGTGACTTAGCCCAGTAAACAATATAAGAGCTAATAAAGTTTTTATTTTATAAATAAAACGAGGCACTGTGGCTGCCATGTGCCACGTGTCACGCTAACCTCTTACTTGATCTGGGTTTTACTCCCGTAATGCGGAAAAGGGGCTGGAGGTTCTGAAAAGTCACTGACCGCAGTCAGGGAGCTGGCACGAGGCAGAGCAGGGGTCCAGCCCGAGCCACCCGCCCCTCCCCCCCCCCCCCTCCGTCCTGGCCCTTCCCAGCCCCGAGGGTGCCCCTGCCTGGGCCTGGGCCCTGGCGCCCCCCTCACCCGGCCCTCGTGCACACGCAGGACAACAGCCGGCGGGTGGAGCACATCCTGAAGCTGTGGGTGATCGAGGCCAAGGACCTGCCAGCCAAGAAGAAGTACCTGTGCGAGCTGTGCCTGGACGACGTGCTGTACGCCCGCACCACGGGCAAGCTCAAGACGGACAACGTCTTCTGGGGCGAGCACTTTGAGTTCCACAACCTGCCGCCCCTGCGCACCGTCACCGTGCACCTGTACCGCGAGACCGACAAGAAGAAGAAGAAGGAGCGCAACAGTTACCTGGGCCTGGTGAGCCTGCCTGCCGCCTCGGTGGCCGGGCGGCAGTTCGTGGAGAAGTGGTACCCGGTGGTGACGCCCAACCCCAAGGGCGGCAAGGGCCCCGGGCCCATGATCCGCATCAAGGCCCGCTACCAGACCATCACCATCCTGCCCATGGAGATGTACAAGGAGTTCGCCGAGCACATCACCAACCACTACCTGGGGCTCTGCGCCGCCCTGGAGCCCATCCTCAGCGCCAAGACCAAGGAGGAGATGGCGTCGGCCCTGGTGCACATCCTGCAGAGCACGGGCAAGGTGAAGGTGCGTGTGCCGGGCCCTCGGGCAGGCCTGGTAACCGCGCGGCCCCAGGCCCTGGCGTTCCGCCCGGGGGCGCCGCTCGCAGCCAGGTGGGCTCCAGGCCTGCTCTGGTGGGGGCTGGGCGCTGGGCGCGGAGCCTGTGGGCGGATTCTTGTCTTCGGTGACCTGGGTTTCGGGGCCTCCCCACCGCCCCCGAGGGCTGGCCCCTGGGTGGCGACCCCAGCACACACATCCCCGTAAGAGTTTGGCTGGCACCCCCATAGGTGGCCATCAGGGTCCGGCACCCCCGAACCGCTGGACGCACGTTCCCACGCGTGCCGGAGCTGATGCACTCTTCTGCCGTCACAGCCCCCCCGGGCCAGCGCCCAGGGCAGGCGCCGCCTCGACCCCGCCGCCCTTCGCAAGGCTCCCACGCCTGCTGCCCAGCGCAGGGGAGCGCGCGCCTCTGGGCCTCTGGGCCCCCCCTCTGGAGGCACTGCCCCAGGGGCCCGTCCAGAAGGCCGCATGGGGGGTGTGCCGCGAGGTGGATGTCCCTGCGCCTGCACTGAGCTGAGCCTCTGCCCTCGCCGTGTGGTTGGGGTCAGTGGCCCATGATGGGGCGAGGACCTGCCCTGGTGCAGGTTCTCGGGGATTAGAGACTGGCGCTCGGGGCACCTGTCTCTTGGGGGTTCCTTATCCTCTTAGGTTCCCAGAAGTCCCTGGCCCCCGGCCTGTCGGCACAGCAGTGCGGGCCTCTCGGGTGTGGGCTCCCTGGGGGACGCTGTGTCCCTCCGTGTTGTCAGGCCACCTTGACTGTGGTGTCCTTAACTTCCCCGTCCACAGGGCCGGTAGCCAGGAAGCCCCTGACCCAGAGAGGGAGTTGGTAGCCTTTCTATGCTGCGTCTGCTCTGGTTCCTGGCCCGTGAGCGGGGCTGACCTGACCTCAGTGGGAAGTGACCTTGCTCTTGGGGCTCGGGGCTGAGATGAGAGAAGGGTGCTCTTTATAGAGGGCCCCTGTCCCCGGGCATTAAGGTGGGGAGGGGAAGCGGTAGGTGCAGCAGAGCAGAAAGAAAGGAGCTCCCATGGCTGGAGCCCCTCTGGGCACGGGGCAGGTGGGGCGACCAGGTCAAAGTGCCGTGGCGGAGACCCTGCAGGTGCTGAGGGCAGGCCCCGGTGCAGCTCGACGTCTGCTCCCAGACTGCTCCCCCGGACCGCTGCTTTTCCACATTCCTGGCCTTGGACTCTGTGGCATTTCTCCCTGCTTACCACCCCGCCCCCCCGACTCGTGGTGCCCCAGATGGCTGTGGCCCTGCACAGGTCACTTTCCCATTCTGTGCCACGCGCAGTTCTAGTTTTAGCTGTAAGGGGCCTTGTTCCCTGTCTCAGCGCTAGGCCTGAGTGCCGGCCCTAGGTTTTGACAGGCCCACGGGAGCGAGCAGGGGCTGGGGTGAAGCCGCAGGGCCTCGTGTAACACGCACCTTGGCTTCAGCGCGTTCAGAGAAGGGGCTCGTGGAGGTCGTCTAGGCCTGGAAGGGTCCTCAGGCTGTGTGGTTCCTGGGACTAACTCAGTCTATGTTTCAGGGCTGCGTGGGTCTTCAGGGGGCCCCAAAGTTGTGCACAATGGTGGGAAGGATTTCCAGAGCCTCAGAAGCCCTACTCCCCTGTAGTCACCTGGCCTGTGCCTGGCAGTCCTGTCCTGCAGCCACACCCCACAGCCTTGCCCCCAGTCTCCCCTACCCCTCACCCAGTCTCCGACAAGCTGTGCACCCCCCACACCTCGTGACAAGGTTGACTGTGGGCGCGAGCGAGGAGGCTGGGACTCCCGAGGAAGGGAGTTCTGGCCTCTGGGTGCCATGTTCACGTGGTGCCTGTGCAGTCGGGGGAAGGTGTGGGCTGGGGCTCCCCCAGCATCTGCCTGTGGGGCGCACGGTTGTCCTCCCAGGAAGTCTGGGTTCCCGAGCAGTGAGGGCCCCCCGGGCTCCCTTCCCCTCCAGCAGGCCAGCCCTCCAGGCAGTCGGAGACTGCGGTGCTGGGTTGGGGGGCGGCTGAAGCCTTGCCCTCTCCTCCTCCCCTTGGGCCACGCAGGAGTCTCTGGTGTGGAGTAAGGGCGATGGCAGCCACAGTGCATCTCTTTCTCGGCGCTGTGGCGGTGAGGTCATTCTGCTCAGGTCCCCCAGACAAGGCCCCGTCAGGACCAGACAAGGGCTGGGCCTGGCTGGTCTGCTGCGATGTGGGGCTCGTGGTGCCAGGAGGCGTGCCCAGGCTGCCTCGGCTCTGGGCCCAGCCCGATGCTGCCAACTTGGAGCGCCTCTCCGGGCTGCCTACCTGAGCACCCCGAGGGTAGGCACCAGCAGTTTGGCAGCCACGGCTTCAAGAAGTAGGGGCTTCTGCAGGCTGGGGCGCAGGTCTGGACTCCTTGGGAACCACCTGCTGGGCAGCTCGGGCCCACTCTGCTCGCCTCCTGCCTCCTCAGGACTTCCTGACTGACCTGATGATGTCAGAGGTGGACCGCTGCGGAGACAACGAGCATCTCATCTTCCGGGAGAACACGCTGGCCACCAAGGCCATCGAGGAGTACCTCAAGCTGGTGGGCCAGAAGTACCTTCAGGACGCACTAGGTAGGCCGGGCAGGCCAGTGGGCAGGCAGCCGTGGGTGGGGCCTGGCCGCCGGGCCCTCACGCCCCCGCCCTCCGGACACAGGGGAGTTCATCAAGGCGCTGTATGAGTCAGATGAGAACTGTGAAGTGGACCCGAGCAAGTGTTCGGCCGCTGACCTCCCCGAGCACCAGGGCAACCTCAAGATGTGCTGCGAGCTGGCCTTCTGCAAGATCATCAACTCCTACTGGTCAGTGTGGGCCCCGCACCCCTAGGGGGCCCAGCTAGCCAGGGCCCCCACCCTGTGCCTGGGCCTTTGTCAGGGTGGCCGTGTGCCAGGCGCCGCGCGGGGTCTGTCCACACAGCTGGGAGGGGCGCAGTTCCAGCACCCCGACACGTGACTGAGAGAGAGAACACGCGCTGGGGGCACACCTTATCCTCTGTGTCCAGGGGCCTCTGGGACTGGAACTCACCCTCTGCTTGACCCTGCTGGGTCTCCTGGGCCGCCGCACCCTGTCCAGACCCCTTCTCGGCTCCTGCCTGTAAGGGAGTGTTCCAGAATAGAAGCGGGCACAGGCTGTGCCGCCTTAAGAGTGCCCACAGCAGCCCGCTGCACGTGTTTGCCACGAGTACGGAGGCCGCGGGGCCCAGAGCCCGAGACTGCTCACCTGTCACAGGGTTGGGCGCTCAGGTCAGGAGTTTGTCGGCAGGAGCTCGTGTGGGCCCCTGACACATGCACGCCTCCCCCGGGCGGGGGGAGAGGCGGGGAGCGCTGGACTGGGACTGGAAGAGCGGACAGCTGCCCACTACCCCCAGCCCAGGGGAGAGCAGGGGTGTGTGGCCGAGTTGCTCCCGCTCCCCGGAGCTACGTGGACGGCTGTGGCGTGGGCAGCCTCGTGGCAGGGGTCAGCGACTGTCCCCTTGCCCGGCCCTGAGCGGTGGTGACTTTCCCACTGGAGGGACCCCCCGATGTCTTCCTCAGTCCCGCCCGCCCAGCCTGCGTCCGCCCGTCCCGGCCGTGTCTCCTCACCCCTCTGCCTGCCGCAGACCTTTCTCGGCTGGGCCTTCCCCTCCGCGCACCCTCATCGGCGAGCACGCCTCCCTGCGCCAGGGCCCTCGCCCAGCTCCAGTCTGGCCCCTCCTTCACGCCACCGTGGCCGCCCCAGCGCAGGTGTCACAGCCCGAGCCCGGCAGCGTCCAGTGGAGCCCTGCCGGAGTCCCCGTCCTGCCCGTCCTAGTGCCCTGGGGAGGGCAGACCGCGGGCCCAGAGCCTGGCAGCGGCTTGCCGCTCCTGAAGGACAGCAGAGAGAGGCCTGTTCAGCGAGTGATGCCTGGGGCGGGGAATGGCTGTCGCCAGTGGTGTGGGCACACCCTGGCCAGCCGGAAGATAGGGTGGGTGGTGCCATCCCGCCCTGGCGGGGCCGGGTGCTGCCCCTTTGCCCACTGCTCAGGTGGGCTGGGTGCGGGATGCGGGGAAACGTGTCCGTGGGCAGCGATTTTCCATTTCCCGCCTGGCATTCGTCAGGGGCCCAGAGGCACCTCTGTGTTCTGTGCGAGACCCGGAGAGGTGATCTCAGTGCCCACCTTGCACTGAGCTGCAGGCCTGCACTAGGCACTTCAGGCCTGCCGGTGCGCCCATCAGCTTGCTGGCTGACACCTCTAGGGCCTCGGGGCCTCGGCCCTCAGGCCCTGTGAGCTCGGGTTGGGGTGGGAGGAACAGGAAAGCCCTGGGCGGCTGGCCCGGAAGGGTCTGATTGTGGCAGATCGGGCTGCCTGGGGGACGTGCCCTAACTGGGTGCCCTAACTGGGTGCAGAGTCTGTCGCTGTGTGCAGGTCCTCGCCTCCATTTCCTCCCGCCAGTAAGTGGGGGACGGTGCTCCCACCTGTTGAAGGAAATTTCCATCCTTAGGGTCTTATTAGCCCAGGGGAGGAGGGAGCCTCAGAGCCAGTGATGGAGCCGAGGAGCAGCGGTTGTTGGGCTGAGTTCTGGCTCTCCCCGAGGCCCACATGCCTGCGGTTGGGGGACACGGGTGAAGCACAGGGGGAGCTGGCTCTGCCAGAGACTCTGTTTCGGACCCAGGTGGGCTCCTCTGTGCTGTCTTGCGCCCCGCCTGGAGCCGGCGCTCGGCTCCGCCACACGCCCCGGCCGGTCTCACTCCCAGCGCCCAAGTTGCTCCCCAGCCGTTGTGCTGCAGCTCAGGGCTCCAGGGAGCAGCGCCGGTCCCTGCTCTGCACCTCCGTCCCGGGCCCCTGCCTGACCACTCACCTCCTGTGTCCACACAGCGTCTTCCCGCGAGAGCTTAAAGAGGTGTTCGCCTCCTGGCGGCAGGAGTGCAGCAGCCGCGGGCGCCCGGACATCAGCGAGCGACTCATCAGCGCCTCCCTGTTCCTGCGCTTCCTCTGCCCCGCCATCATGTCGCCCTCGCTCTTCAACCTGCTGCAGGAGTACCCGGATGACCGCACGGCCCGCACCCTCACCCTCATCGCCAAGGTTACCCAGAACCTGGCCAACTTTGCCAAGTGAGTGCCGCCCCCGCCCGGGCCAGTCGAGGCCGGAGGCCACAGGCCTCGCGGTCCTTCCATGTCCGGCATCTCCTCCCGCCTCCCCCCTGCCCCCCGAAAGCAGCTGCCACCTTACTGTGTTTCCTTAATTTTCAAAAGTGAGAAGAGGGGGTACCCCTGCTTTTGGTGGTTAACGTTTCATCATAAGGATGCTCCCGTGTCCTTAACCCTCGTGGGCCTCGTCTTGACACGACTGAGTGACAGGCTCCACTTCCCCGGGCCCGGCCTGTGCTTGGGCACCCAGGCTGCTCTCCTTTACTGGTGTCAACGGGGGTCTTTGCGCAGGGAGGCTGTTTGTATTCTTCTGCTGTGCCCTGGAACTTGTGGGGAGGAGGGGGACTGGGCCCCTTGTTCACCCGGGGAAGCTGGAGCCCATCCAGGGCCATCTCTGGCTCACACCTGGCCCCTCCCAGAGCTCAGCACTTCAGCAAGAGGGAGAAGTAGATTACGTAGCCGAGCGGTGTAGAGCCCCATGCCAGCTCGGGAGGACCCTCGGAGCCTGGCGGGAGATGGGGTGCCTCCTAGCTCGCGTCCAGATGAGAGCCCATGCGCTTGCTCAGGGCGGGGGAGCGGGGGGACCTGTGTGTGGAGGGCCGAGCCCAGAGCACTCGCACGTGGTCAGGGCCCAGGCCAGGAGAAGTGACGCCAAGGCCGCGGAGGACACAGGGTTGCGGCCCACATGGCGGTGGGAGCCAGCCAGGGGCTCTAATTGGGGTGGGGGTGGGCTCCTCTGTTGGGGCAGGTGGGTGGAGGGAGCAGGACTGGCCTGGCCGCCGAGGAGGCCCTAGCTGGGGCTCCCGCTAAGGTGGTGGCAGGACCGGGGCGGGGCTGCAAGGCCGAGGCGTGATCCCGAGCTGTCAGCGGGCCTTAGCGCCCGAGGGCAGAGCCGGCGCCCGGCAGGCTTCTCGGTTGCGTGACGCGTGGCATGGAGGCGGGAAGGACTTGGGTCTGCGTGTGCAGTGGTAGACACGGCCTCAGACCTGCCGGGCTGCGTCGGAGGGCTGGTGCCCGAGGCGTGCACGTCTGAAGCTCAGAGAGCGACCTGGCTGAGGGGCACTGAGACTCCTGTACTCCAGGCTGGGGAGACCTGGAGGAAAGGGGAAGACTGCCACTGGCATGAGGGCCATGGAACGTTCCAGGTCCTGAGAGGCTGAAGGTCCAGAAAAGGGTCTCTGGTTTGGACCCTGAGGAAAGAGGACTCTGAGTGAGACGGTGGGCTGGCTGGGGAGATGGTAGCGTGGGAGTGGCCGGGGTGGGGTGTCAGAGAAGGGCGTATCTGGGCGTCCAAGGTGCCCACCCGCTGCACCTCCGCCAGGTTTGGCAGCAAGGAGGAGTACATGTCGTTCATGAACCAGTTCCTGGAGCACGAGTGGACCAACATGCAGCGTTTCCTGCTGGAGATCTCCAACCCTGAGACCATCTCCAACACCGCGGGCTTCGAGGGCTACATCGACCTGGGCCGCGAGCTCTCCAGCCTGCACTCGCTGCTCTGGGAGGCCGTCAGCCAGCTGGAGCAGGTGCCAGTGCCCAGGGGGCTGCCTGGGGCGGGGGGCGGGCCGGCGGCGCCTCCCGCTCAGAGACCCCACAGAGGTCAGAGGGTTTGCCTGTGTGGGGCCCCTCTGACTCGAGGCTGGGGAACCGGGGCTCCGACTGTGACCCCAGGCTCCGCCTGGAGTGGACGGTCCCGCGTGTGAAGTGCGCGCCCTGCCCAGGAGCCCGTGTTCAGTCAGACATGGCCTCTTTTCTGAGAACATCCGTGCTCTGGGTTTTGAGGCCACTGTGCCACACCGCCACATGTCCCGAGGAACTTACAGACCTTCGGGATGGCCCTTGGCCATCAGTTGCAAAGATGGTTTTCTCTTCCATCGTCGCTGCAGCCTGGAGCACATGCACCCCTGTAGCCGGGGGTTCCTCTGGCCCCCCAGCAGCCCCAGGCTCCACAGTGAGCAGGTTCTTGGCAGTGGGGGCCCAGCCTGCTAGGATCTGCTTCCGGCGTATCTGTCTTTTTCTAGGGTTCCAAGAGGTCATCTTTCAAAAGTGTTGAAACAGGGCTGGCCAGCCTTGCTGGCTCTGTCCTGCGGCCTTGAGATGGCCACTGGGCACTTTGGTGTGTGCCTTTCCGCACACGCTCTGCGCCTGGCCAAGGCACAGCCAGGCACAGCAGTCCTTTCCCACATGTGCGTGAGGCGGCGTGTTTCCCTGTCGTGGGCTTGCCAAGGTCCACGCCCGCGGTCTGGCTGCCGGCTGAGCGCGGCCTTGGGTTACCCGCTGCAGACAGCCTCTTGCCTCCGTTTCTGCTTGTTTGTGCCCACTGCTCTTGGCAGCAAGAGACACACGCAGGGAGGTGGAGTGAGGTCCGGGGCCCTCTCCCCCGGGGCTGTCAACCGGCTGCCACCTGCCCCAGCCGCGTCTCCGCACAGCCGGGCACAGGCGTGGCACCCCACTGCCCAAGCAGCGGTGCTGCAGCGCAGTTCGCTGCCGGCCTCTCAAGTTTCGCCTTTTATTTTTGCACGGTCCTGTGCAGACGCCGGTGCATACACAGGCGAAGGCAGAGTCTCTTCCCCCAGCTCAGCACCCCCAAATCTAAGCCACAGAGGTGCGGTTCATCCGGGCCCGGGCACTGCCCTCTGCTGGCCTGCCCATGTGTTGTTTGTTGGACAGGCTCGGGAGCTCAGGTGTGGAGGTGGGGCAGGTGCTTTGGGAGAGGAGGTGTCGGCGTGGGAGTTCCGCACTCCCACGTGAGCGTTCCTGCGGGGGCCTGAGGACACGCTCTGAGGCGCTCAGCACCCTCCCTTCGGACCTCCGCCGGTCCCAGGAACAGCTGTGGCGCCAGTGGAGTGTAGTCCGCAGGCCCCCCTGACCCCCAGACTTGACGGGCTTGGCCGGCAGGGGAGGTGGGGGTCACAGGTCCGCAGGCCCTGGGCCGCTTTGAGCCACGGTGGCCGCCGCGCTCTTGGCCTCCCAGCCGGCCCCGTCGGGTCATGCCTGCCTCTTGCTGTGCCTTTGTAGAGCATTATATCCAAACTGGGGCCCCTGCCTCGGATCCTAAGAGACGTCCACACGGCGCTGAGCACCCCGGGCAGCGGGCCGCTCGCCGGGACCAACGACCTGGCTTCCCCGCCCGGCTCTGGCAGCAGCAGCATCTCTGCAGGCCTGCAGAAGATGGTCATCGACAGCGACCTCTCTGGGTGAGCGCTGCTGGGTGTGTAGGGGCGGTGGGGTGCCCGTCTGTGGCAGCAGGGGAGGCGGCATCAGCCAGTGTCAGTAACACAGGCGGGGCGAGACTGGATTTATCTTGCGCAGGTGCTCAGCTCAGGTGGATGAGCCTCCGCAGGTAGGGAGGGTGGAACAGGCACTCCAGGAGGAGGGCTGGAGGCACAGGCCCGAGGGAGGCAGCCTGTTCGTGAACAGCTGCTGAGCCCAGACACTCCTGGGTTTCCTGGTGCTTCTCCAGCTCCACTGGAGTGTGCTTGAGATCCCTGTTCCGGTGTTTCCCGGGCCTGAGTCACAGTCTCCAGGATGGCGCTCGGGTGCGTGATTTCAGTGGGAGCGGGCGTGGCTCAGCCAGGCTTTGGCGCCGGGAACCCTGAGCTGAAGACTGGCCACGCTCCGAGGCCTTCGTCCGGGGCCCCGCGGCTGGAAATACACAGGCAGGCAGGGTGTGCGCGGAGCGCCGGGTCTAAATGTGACTCTAAGGAGGCTGGCGTTCGTGTGGAGCCAGCCCCACTCCTGCCTCACCCCGGCCTCTGGGGCCAGCTTTTGAGGCTGGAGCAGCAGAGTGGGGCTGACCTCCTCCTGGGGCAACAGCAGTGGCAGGCCTTAAAGCTTAAGCGCTCAGGTGTTGGGGGTGCCAGGGACAGCAGGCCCAGAGGAGGCCGGAGATCGAGGCTCGGTGCCACTCCTGGGTTCCTCTCAGCCTGGGGACACACGGAGGCCGGGGTGTGGGCAGGACATGAGACCTGAGGATGCTGTGGACACAGCCGAGCCCCCTGGCCAGTCTGGGGTCCTCCCAGCTACCCGTGTTGCCTTGTCCAGCTCTTTCAGTCCCTCAAGAGCCACAGCCCCAGCAGGCACGGCTGCTGCCCATCAAAGCCCATCCTTTGGGGCTCGGTGCTTCCTCTTCCTCTAGCTACCGCTAGCTCCCCAGCCCAACCCATTCGGCTCCCCAGATCCCTGCTGCCTGCAGCCCCCCAGGCTCCTCTGAAGCCTTCGCTCCTGAGCCCACTGGCCCCACCGCAGTCGTGGCTTCCGCCAAGGAGCCGGCTGTGGGCAGGGGCCAGAAGACACGGGAAGACTGCCGAGAGTGGAGGCCGGGGGAGGGCGCAGGCCCCCCCGCCCTGAGTCACGCTGAGGAGCCTCCTCTGACGCCTTGTTTTTGCCAGGAACTCCAGCCCCCGCCTGCCAGTCAGACAAGGGGGCGGCCGCGGGAGGCCGGGCAGGGAGAAGCTCCGCCGAGGCCCCCCTGTAGTCACCAGTCTGATCAGAACGAGAGGGGAGAGGCACAGGGAACGCCATGGCTTTGAAGTCGGGGCTCTCAGTGCAGGACCCTGGGGTTTGGGCTTAGCTAAGGAGAATTTTCCAGAACATCCCTGGCCCTCGCACCCATGGTCCCAAGATGCAGCTGAACGGGGAAAGGGCCCGCGGAGCAGCCCGGCCTGGGACTAGCCGCGGGGGCCCCTAGAGCAGAGGTTCTGTGCGGGAGGGGCGGCCGCCGCCCTCCTCCGGGGTGGCTCCTGCTGGGGTCACAGCCCAGGCGTGGGCTGCTTGTGTCACTGGGCTGCTGGGCCCCAGGACGTGTGCCCCTCCCCGGCCTCCGCGCCTCCCCCCGCCCCCTCTCAGGGCTCGGCCCCAGGCCCGGCAGGTTGGCGGGTGCTCTCGGTTCGGGCCCGCCTCGGCTGCACTCACAGTTCTTCTTTCCCCTTCTTTCCCTGTGTGTGCTTGTCTCCCTGCAGTCTGATAGATTTCACCCGGTTACCGTCTCCAACCCCCGAAAACAAGGACTTGTTTTTTGTCACAAGGTCCTCCGGGGTCCAGCCCTCACCTGCCCGCAGCTCAAGTTACTCGGAAGCCAACGAGCCCGACCTTCAGATGGCCAACGGCGGCAAGAGCCTGTCCATGGTGGACCTGCAAGACGCCCGCGCGCTGGACGGGGAGGCAGGCTCCCCGGCGGGCCCCGACGCCCTGGCCGCCGGCGCCCCGTGCCCGCGCGGCTCGCAGCCCTGGCAGGTCTCCCTCTTCAGCGGCCTCGCCTTCCACTGCGCCGGCGTCCTCATCGACAAGAGCTGGGTGCTCACGGCCGCGCACTGCTCCAACAACAAGTAGGGGCCCCCGGGCGCCGCGGAGGGTGCGGAGGCGGGCCCAGGGGCGAGGCCGGCTGGGCACCTCTGGCCCGCGCGCGGGTCAGTCCCGGAGGACTTCCTGGAGGAGAAGCAGGGTTGGTCTGTGGCCGCCAGGGGGCGGTGTGGCCCTTCTCAGCGGTGCTGGGTGAGTGCAGCACCCAGGCGGGCTCCTCCTCCTGGGGTGCCATTTAGGTTGTAGGTAACAGGCTCGGCAGGGTCTGGTGAGAAAATCTTCACCTCCTGACCCCCCAAAAACAGACGAGGGTGGGTTTGTCCAGGTGCATACGCACCCCATCCCAGCCCTCAATTCCTGCGAAGTTCAGGAATCCAGACACCTACCCCCCACAATTGGGGTCCCCACCTCCCTTGTCCCCCAGCCTCTCCTCCCCCAGGAACCCCCAGCCCCGCCTCTCCCCCCCCCACCCCCACCCCGGGACCCTGTGCTCCCAGGCAGGCTGCACCCCACTCCCGCTTCTCCCCGCTTCTCCCCGGCAGGCCGCTGTGGGCCCGAGTGGGGGACGACCACCTGCTGCTGCTCCAGGGGGAGCAGCTCCGCCGGACCTCGCGGCCCATCCTCCACCCCAAGTACCGCCCGGGCTCGGGGCCCCTGCTGCACAGGCGGACGGACGAGCACGACCTCATGCTGCTGAAGCTGGCCAGGCCTGTGGTGCTGGGGCCTCAAGCCCAGGCCCTGCGCCTGCCCTTCCGCTGTGCTCAGCCCGGAGACCAGTGCCAGGTGGCCGGCTGGGGCAGCACGGCCACCCGGAGAGGCAAGCGCTGGGCCCCTCCTGAAGCCTGTCTTAGGAGAGGCAGGCCAGGGCTGGTCGCAGGTCTGAGGGAGGAGGGGCCGGGGCCTGGACTCCCGGGGCTGAGGGGGAGTCCAGGGGCCTGGACCCAGGTCTGAGGGAGGAGGGGGCCGGGGCCTGGACTCCCGGGGCTGAGGG
>NW_004567107.1:8978268-8982699 GCF_000260355.1 Condylura cristata | reverse complement strand
GGGATGGGGTGCCCACTGCGGGCGGCGCTGGAGAGGCCCCCCGGGCTCCTCGCTTGGCCTCCGGCTGCTGCCCCGACACCCAGTTCCCATGTCAGGGGCTGTGTTAGTTGTGCAGAACTGAAGGCCCCCTCCCTCCCTGCCGTGTCTCTGAGCCCCTGGTCCCTGTGGCTCCCCCAGAGCCATTCCCCGCCCCCCTTCCCGCCTCTAGCCCCTCACAGCTGTGTTTCATTGTAGGGCCCTTCACCCGTGAGCCCTAATGCCCTGGACCGCACGGCCGCTTGGCTCTTGACCATGAACGCACAGTTGTTAGAAGACGAGGGCCTGGGCCCAGACCCCCCCCACAGGGATAGGCTAAGGAGTAAGGAGGAGCCCAGCCAAGCGGAAAAGGTAAAGCTGCACTCTGGCAGTTGGGGCAGGGCGGGGCTGCCTCCTGGGCCAGCCGGCGGGCGCTCTCCCGTGGCCCTGAATGAAGGGTGCTCCTTGTTCCTGCCATGAACGGCCCGTCCCCCTCTGCCCTGGCCCCAGGTGAAGGCAGCAGGGAGCTGGAGCGAGAGCAGCCCGAGACATTGGCCTAGGCCTCCTAGGTTCCTGACTGGCCTCTGCGGGCCTGGTCTGGGGGTCATCTGGACCCAGAGGGCTGGGATCTGTCATCAGACCGGGGTGCACAGCCCTCTCGCCCAAGTCTCTCAGCAGCTAGGTTTCTGGATCCAGGACTTGGCTGGGGTGCCATTGAGGTGCCGGATACCCTCGGGTGGGGCCTGGCTTCCCAGAACACAGCCTCCGCTGGGTTTCAGCCTGCCCAGCGCCTGGGAGGAAAAGGAGCGTGTCCGGGGCGAGGATGGTCAGGTGTTCCTAAAGTGCTCTGAAATAGCCGGCTCCCCGCTCTCCGCACACACATGGCGTGAGACGTGGGAGCATCTGTCCTCAGCCTCTTCCTGTGTGGCAGCTGCCATGCGTGTGGGGCTGGTCCCTCCCAGAGCTCAGAGCCTGGCGGCACCCCGGTGCCCGCTCACCCCGGGTTCTCCCCGCTGGGCCCTTGGTCGGTGCCCGGAGGTCAGGCTGGCGGCTCCTCTCTCCCCGGCCAGGGTGGGGTCCATGTCCATGCTGCATCCTGCCCTCTGCGTCCATCTGCTTTCACCATGATGACGTGAAGGAAGGGGATGGGGGCCCAGTGCTCTGAACCCCAGAATTTGTCTTGGGAGAAAGGAGGCCTGGCCTGACCCCAGGCTCTGTGGGCCTCAGCCCTGCACCCAAGCTCACACCTGTCAACAGCAAGCGTGGCCTAAAGGGCTTGAAGGGCAGGCTGTGGGTGGCCTTGTCCTCGTGGTGCCTTGGCCAGCTGAGCCAGCCCCTTCTCCCGCCTTCCTGGCGGCGGCCCCGCACGGGAGTGCAGGAGACCTAGTTCTCCTCCTGGAGACGTCCTGCCTCTGGGCTGGGGTCCCAGCACTTCTGGCAGCTGGGCGGGGTGTTTCCACAGTCAGGCTCCCAGGGCCCATTAGCTTGGGGTGGGATGGGGTCGTCTCCCCCATCCCGGGATGTGTGGCCCCCCGCCCTTCGGCCAGCTACTTGCCGAGAAGCGAATTGGCCTCCCCTCGCCCGGACTCAGCGAGGCTCTTCCTGTCCCCCTGCGCCCGGTCTTCTCGGGCACCCCTGTGGTCCCGGCCCTGCCTCGCCCTCCGTCAGCCCACGCGGCTTTCCAGCTTGCTGCTGCTCTCGCTGCTTCTCTCATCCCCTCCCCAGAGCCGGAGGTGCTGCCAGGCCAGAGCCGGAAAGCCGGCACCCCTCCCCCTTAACCTCTCTCCCCAGCCCCCCACGCCGCTGGCGGCTAGGGTCTTGCCCTGCGGGCGGTCAGCCAGTCTGGCTGCACCTCTGTGTCCTGTAGGCTGCCCCTCCCTTCGGGTCCTGCCACCTCAGGTGTCACGAGGTCTATTTTGAACCTTTCCTTTGTATATGAGGAGCTCCGGCCCTGTGAAACCCTCACTGCTGAGATCCGGGTTGGCGTCTTCCCCCCGCTCCTGCCACTGGGCCACCCTGGGGGTGGGAGCCGGACTGGAGAGCGCCCCGCACGGCGCCCGGGGGCCCGCGGAGTGGGCGGCTGACGGCCCGCCTGGCTCATGCGGCTGCTCTCTGTCCCGGCTGCTGTGCCGCGCCGGCTCCCGGCAGGACCTGGCGGTGCTGCAGGACAAGCTGCGCATGTCCACCAAGAAGCTGGAGGAGTACGAGACGCTGTTCAAGTGCCAGGAGGAGACGACGCAGAAGCTGGTGCTGGAGTACCAGGCGCGGCTGGAGGAGGGCGAGGAGCGGCTGCGGCGGCAGCAGGAGGACAAGGACATCCAGATGAAGGGCATCATCAGCAGGTGGGCGCCTGGCCTGGCCGCGCAGCCGGTCCGGCCGGAGTGGTGGGAGGGCGGGACAGCCGCGCCGGCCTGGGGACCCTGGGGCGGCGGGGTACAAGCGGCGTGGGCCTGGAAGCGTGAGGTCGGCAGGCCACGGCGGGCCGCGGGCCCCTGGGGAGTCTGGTTCTCTTAAATCTCAGAGAGCCTGAGGTCGGGGTGCCAGGAAGGACCGCAGGGGCTCGACCCGGGGCGGAGACGGAGTGGACGTCAGTTACCTTCGGGGATGGGGGCAGACAGGGACACGTGTGTTGGGCCCCGGCTGCCGAGGGGCCTCGGGCGTGGGGGAGGGCAGCGATGCCCCTTCGAGGTACGTGGAGTTTCAAGGTGACCTTGGCCTATCTGGGGAGGTTTCTGGGGGGCCTTTGGCTTTCCTGCTGGCTCTCGTCTCTATGGCTTCTGTCAGATTCTGTGTTGATTCCCTCTCCCCACCTGTGGGAGGGGGTCCCCACGGTCCCTGGGGGTGTGCAGTCAAGGGGCCGCCTCCAGGCCAACCAGCCGGTGCCGGGCCTCCTTCCCCGGTAGCGTCGGGCGTGCGGAGAGCTGGCCTCCGCTGGTGGGTTTGCAGGGCAGCCCGCCATCAGACAGGTGCGCAGGCGAGCCGGGCGCCCCCACCCGGCTCACGCCTGGTCCTCGGCAGAGACCAGATGCCGGCTAGGGCCATGTGTCTGTCGGTGCTGCCGCGGGGTCGGGGGGGGGTGCTGGTCTGGCGGCCCCCCGCAGGCTGGCAGTGACCGAGGGGCCTCTCGGGGTGCCGTCTGGGCTGCCCTGCCGCGTGTGTTCCCCTGGCTGCCCCACGGCCCCTCACTCGGTGTGACTCGGCCGGCTCGGGCAGGCGCCTCGGCCTGGTTCTCTGAGTTCCTGGGTCAGGCGTGGGGTCCCCCTCGGGGCTCCCGCCGGCCCTGGCGCGGGGCCCTGGGCTGTGTCGTGCTTGCCCTCCTCCTCTGCTTCTGTTCAGCAGAACAGCCGGTGGTTTCTGTTGCTCCGTCAGTCTGACCCACGTGGTGTCTTTCCTTTTTTATCTCAGACGTGGTGTCTCTCCCCTGAGCCGTCAGTGTGGTCCGAAGTCCGCTCACGGCTCTCCGCGCCTTGCTTGGGCTTTCCTGTGTTGTGTTGAGCGCTGGCGTGCATTTCCAGCGGTTTCTGGGAAGGCCTCGCCTGCTCGCAGTTCTGCCTAGCTCGTCTCCTGCTCACGGGCTGTATTTCCCTCTCTCCGAGTGCTGGGTGCCGGGCATTGTGGATTTTGCGTGGGTGGGGTGCCTCGTGCTCCTCCCAGTACACCTGGGCTTTGTGTGGGACCCGAGGAGGCCGCGTGGACAGAGTGGTTCTTCGAGGCTGACTCTCGGCTGCTGGGCGGGCCCTGGAGGCGTTCCTTCGGGGTGCAGTCAGTGTCGCTGGGCCAGGGCTGTCTGGAGGCTGGTTCCAAGGGTCCTTGCCCGGCCTGGCTGCCCCACACCCGCGCGGGCCAGAGATGCAGGGTGCCGCCCCTCGCTCCCTTCTCGTGCTGCCCGCAGACCCCCGCCGCCCCGCCATGCTGTGACGTTGCCCCTCCTGCTCCCCCTTGGCCTCGACCTTCTCCAGGCAGCGAGTGGGGCTTGTGTGCATTTGGGGGGCAGGAGGGTAGATCC
This sequence comes from Condylura cristata, assembly GCF_000260355.1. Taxonomy (NCBI): domain Eukaryota; kingdom Metazoa; phylum Chordata; class Mammalia; order Eulipotyphla; family Talpidae; genus Condylura; species Condylura cristata. Next base: position 8,978,678 of record NW_004567107.1, on the reverse strand, counting down.
AGTCCCTGTTACCTGCCATAGCTGGAAGCAGGTCTGACCTTCCGGTCAGCTCTCCCCTGACCGATGCTACCTCAAGCCCTCGGCCCCCTGCCCGGTGCTGACTGCTCAGCGTCGCGGCTTCCTGCAGCAGGGCGTCCCGTGGGCCCAGCCGCCTTCCCCGGTCGGCCTCCCCCGCCCGCCTGCCCCTTGCCCCGCACGCGGCCCTGGCTCACTGCCTGCGCAGCGCCCCGCCTGCCAGGCCGTCCAGGGCTGGGGGAGCTGGGCAGAGCTGCAGGGCCTCGGGCCCAGGGCACGGGGCCCGGAGGCTGCGGGCAGGCAAACCCAGAGGAGAGTGGGCACCGAAGGAAACCAGTCGGCGGGGCAGGGGAGGCAGCGAGGCGAGGCCCAGACTCCGGGGAGGGCAGCAGTGG
>NW_004567107.1:8975237-8977782 GCF_000260355.1 Condylura cristata | reverse complement strand
CAGGCTGATGTCCGTGGAGGAGGAGCTGAAGAAGGACCACGCGGAAATGCAGGCGGCCGTGGACTCCAAGCAGAAGATCATTGATGCCCAGGTGGGGACTCGCGCCCTGGGGTTGGCCACAGGTGCTAAAGGGGGGTGACTGGCTTCCCCGCCTCCTGTCATCTCCACTGAGGAAGAGCAAGAGGCCGCAGTCTCTGCTCCCAGAAGTCAGGCCTGGGCCCAGCGCACGGGACAGCTCGTGCCGCAGGCCCGGCCCCTCCCAGCGGGGGGACTAGCGGGGGGATGGGGGCGGGTGCCTCTCACTGGGGGGCTTTGCTGGCCAAGGGCAGGAGCTGCTGGAGTGGGGGAGCAGCCTGGAGCCAGCGCAGGGGCTTCTGCGCAGAGCAGCGGCGCCCCCCGGCCTCAAGGACTCACGAGGGTCTGGCCGCAGGCTCCTTCGCCCCCGTTCTCTGGCTGGGCCCCGGCGCGGCAGACGGCACCGCAGGGCCGGGAGCTGTGCGCTCGCTCGCCGTCTGCCACACTCAGGAGCCGGGCGGCCTGTCCTGGGGCCCGCCCGGCCGGGCAGCAGGGGTGGGTGGAGCCAGGAGTCGTGCGCACGTGCCTCGGGCAGCCTCCCGGCCCCCGGCCCGGCCCCAGGAGACCCTTCCCCAGCACGCTGCCCTCAGCCTGGCAGCCCGTTCCCAGACTCCAGCTAGGCCCCTCTCCGCAGGAGAAGCGCATCGCCTCGCTGGACGCTGCCAACGCCCGCCTCATGAGTGCCCTGACTCAGCTGAAAGAGAGGTACAGCATGCAAGCCCGTAACGGCATCTCCCCCACCAACCCCACCAAATTGCAGATTACCGAGAACGGCGAGTTCAGGAACAGCAGCAATTGTTGACCTGAGGAGGGGGGAGCCTCCCCAGGAGTGGGGGGCTGTGGCGGCCCAGGGCAGGCTCTCGGCCCGGGGAGCAGCCCCCACAGCCGCAGCCCCCCGCGGGCGAGAGGCCGAGGCTCGTGTCCCCCGCCTCCGCCCGAGGTCCCGGAGGCGGCCGCAGAGGGAGCCTCGAGAGACTGACGCGGCCTGCTCCCCTTCTCTTCTGGCCGAGAAGCGTGTGGGGCAGGCAGAAAAGACTGCACGCTGGGGGCGGGCGGCGGCCAGCACACGCCTGCTGTTGTCGAGTCCGGAGTCCGGTGTCCGCCGTCCGAGTGCACGGACCCCGCACCCTGCCAGGGAGCGAGCTGCCTCCCTGGGGACATGGAGTATGAAGCGCTAGGGGCCAGTCCTAAGCGTCCCCTCGCCTGCCTCCGAGGGACCCCGCACTCCCTCAGCCAGGCCCCCCAGGTTCCAGGAGCTGACAGGTGACCGGTCGGTCGGTCGGTCAGCGGGCAGGGAGCGGTGGGGGACGGAGCTGCCGGCGCGTGGCGCCTGCCCTGCCCGCCCACCCCGAGCCCCTGCCGCTGCGCGCAGCCTGTCTGGGCCCCGCGTGGCTGCAAGGAACTGAGGGCCCCCCCCCCCGCACCCGTCCCAGACTCCCCTTTTCACCTCACCTCCCCCCTCTCCTTCCCTCCCTGTTCTGCCAAATAGGCCACGAGGGGACCACAGCGCACTTTTCTGGGCCCTCGTCCCTGAGACCCAGAGCCTCCCCACTTGCCGCACGGGCCCCGGTGGTACCCTGCGGCTCCCGAAGCCAAAGATCTGGGCGGTGTTGGCCCCGAAGGCCCCACGGTGCCTGCCCTCCTCTGGGGGCCCGGCCAGTAGGGCGCGGCACGCCCGCACGCAGTGCTCAGCCATGCCACCCCGAGGGACAGGCTGGTCTCCCCCAGTTGCTGGTCTGAAGAAAAAAAAAAAAAAGAATTCTAATGCCCACAGGCCCTGAGAAGGTGGATAACTGTGATTTTTTTTCCTTTCACAGTATGCATTAGAAACAAAAGCCCGCTTGCTCGCTTGCTGGAACACAGGGGCCTTTTAAATTGAGCGTGCGCACTGCATGGGAAATAGCGGCCCTGGAGGATGTTAGACTTGCTCCCTCTCCAAGACGGCAGCAGCCTGCAGCCGCCCCTCCCGCCCCAGCCGAGGACCAGGCGCTGCACACAGGGGAGGGGCGCCCCCGCCGTGGGCCGCTTTTCCTCAGCTCTAGGCTGCTCTGTGGCTTTCCAGCCCCCTCCCCTCGGCGGGCCATAGGTGGGCAGGAGCTTGGTCCCCCGTTCCTCCCGTCCCCTCCCCTACAGGTGGCAGCCCCGGCCCTGGCTAATGACAGTGTGGGCAGGAGCTGGGGCGCTGGCCCTTGGCGGGGCCAGGCCGGGCGAGCAGCGGGAGCCGCCCCGCTGAGCCTCGGGAAGCTGGGCAGGCCTGGGAATGAGCGCCGAGCCTGCCCCAGGGCCGGGCTGACCACAGAGCCCCTGAGGCAGGGGCGTGCGGCCTGCCCTCGCCCCAGCCCTGCGAGTTCTGGAGAGGGGCTCGTAGATGGAGCCTGTAGTCAGGGAGGCCAGCGACAGGGGCCGTAGGGGCACAGACCTCAGGAAGGACAGGCGGGGCCGACCCCTGCCCCTCCTGGCCACACGGGCC
>NW_004567107.1:8972533-8974288 GCF_000260355.1 Condylura cristata | reverse complement strand
TGTGAAAAGGAAATAATGCAGTTGTTGGAGTCCCGGCGGAGCCCTTCCTCCAGCTGTGACTGTAACTGTAATAATGTACAAAGAAGTGGTCGGTGTTCTGAGACTGTGTGGCTGTGCAATTTCTGTACATTTGCAATTAGAAATATTAAAGATTTATTTAGCTATTTTAAGCCTGGCTCGCCTCTCCGTTCAGCTGGCTGGGGGAGGGTCCCAAGGGTGACGCTCGCCCAAGGAACCCCAGTGCTCAGTTTGCCCTGGGGGCCCTGTGGACAGGGGTCCCCTAAAGGTGGTGGTGGTGGCCTCAGCTCACCAAGCGAGCGGGGCTCGCTCCTGCCGCATGCCTTGCACTGACCAGCCAGGAAGTGACCTCTCTGCTGCTCTGGGCCTCCCCGGAGAGCGCGCCCCATCTCTCCCTCAGCTGAGCTGCCCTCCCCCCCTCCGCCCCCCCGAACCTGCCTCCAGGAGGGGAGACGCCCAGAGGGAGCGCTTGGCCCAGGGTCCCGGCGGGTCATGCTGAGCGGAACCACACTGCAGCTCCCGCAGCCTGGAAGGCCCAGACACAGGGCCCTCCCAGGCCAGACCCACCTGCAGGACCCACCTGGGCGTTTGGGGAACCAGCCAGGGGCCTGGTCGGCTTGGTCCTCTATGGCTGGCCTGCAGCCCCACACAGGGGCCCCTGCTGCGTCTCCGACAGCCCACCCCCCTCAGAAACCACAAGGACACGGACTGTGGTCCCCTGGGGGTGGGCGTGTGTGACCGAGTTGCCAGGCAGAGTCTCGGGGCTGCCTGCACACACACGGCCTCCTGCCAGGAACTTGGGTCCCCAGTGGCCTTTTTCCAGAGACGCCCCAGGGCTCCTGTGGTGCGCCCTGGAAGCCTGGGGGCGGGCAAGGTGCTGGAGCCACGTGCCAGACCAACTGATGCCCAGGGCCCTTTCTTGAGCCTCTGAACCTGTGGGGTTCTTGCAGAGCGGGGTTCTTGCAGAGCGGCTGCTGCGCCCTGTTCTCCAAATCCAGGTTCCTCTGAACTCAGCCATCAGGAAATGGGAATCCCCTGCCTGGCCCCACCCTTCCCTGCTGCCCTGCCCTCAGTTTCCATACACACACCCCACGATTGGGGGGCCTAGCCCCCTGCGGGGCAGGGGCACCCCGCCTTTGTCACGCTCTCCGATGAGCTCGTCAGCACCACCCCAGTGCCCCTGTGTCTTCTCTGCCATCCCCACCAGAGTTCTCGCTCCTCTTGACAGCATTCTTGGACCGTACCAGCTCCCTGGGCATCAGGCTGAGTGCAGCAGAAGCACTCAAGGACCCCCAGTTCAAACCAGGCCCTCACAGAGGCCTGTCTCTGGGCTAAGCGTTCCTCCCCTGCCCTGGGGTTCAGCCAAGTGTGCACCCCCGCTGAACTCTCCTCGCCAAGAGCCACGCTCCTGCCCCACTGGGGTGGGGATGTCACTGAAATGCCCTCCTGCCCCGCCCCCACTTGCATCAGCCCTCACTCCGCGTCCTCCTCATCTTTGCCAAGGCTGCCCCTGGCCAGGGCCACCCCTTGCCTCTCGCTGCCCCAGTGTCCAGGCATGCAGCCCACCTCCCCCCCACACTGTTCTTTCCTGTGGCACTTGGGGTCTCCACCTGCTCCTCTCCAGCCCCAGTGTTGAGTTTCCACCCCCTGCTCTGACATCCTCTGTGAAGTATGTTGTGCACAGACACATCACCGCCTCCCGTCTTCCCAGACCACTGTAGCCACCCCCAGCAGCAA
>NW_004567107.1:8970705-8972433 GCF_000260355.1 Condylura cristata | reverse complement strand
CCACCACCAGCAATTGCTGTGTAAAGCAACAGAGAACTCAGGGAAATAGCAGTGACTGGGACAGAGAAGCCGTCCCTCTGCTAGAGGGTCCCGAGGGCAGCACGCTGAATTCCGTAGGCAGGTTGAAGAGCAGCGAACAGAAAGCAGAGATGGCTGGAAATGCAGAGAGAAGGCAACGTGTGTGGAGGCATTTGGGAGTTGCACCCCACCGTCTGGGCTTATTCCAGATCAAGGAGACTAGGAGGCCCCCGAGGGCTGCTATGATTGATGGGATGTAGTAAGGATCCTGCAGTTTCTCACCCGGAGTCACACCTTTTCTCCCTAATACGTGGAACCTTCCCCGCCATGTTGATTATATGGCGGAATATGAAGAATGAAAAAGCTGCCCAGAGAAACAGTTTGGGTCACATTCTGTGCTGAAAGCAATAAAGCTAGAGACTGGTCATAAATCTTTTAAGAAAAAACTACCGTCGGGAAGTTTAGAAAACAAATATTGAATCAATAGAATTAGATTTTTGTAAGAAACTAGTCTTTTAATGAAACCAGGTACTGACATTTCTCTTTTCCTCCCAGCCACCACTACACTGACATGAAAGGACTAAAAAGTTGATCACCTTTTAGGGCAGAATTAACGAGGGAGGAGATCTCAGTCCCTGAGAGAACTTGGACGGTTTGGGTAGGTGGGAGCTGATGAGGGAGTGTGAGCTAAATGCCTGCAGAGGGAGATGAGTCAGAAAGGAGCTGATGAGCCCAAACGACCCCCGGAAGGCTCAGGATGGTGGGCAGAACTAGGGAGCCCGGCAGGGAAGCCAGACCCAAGCCTCATCTCCTTGTGAGGCCTTGAATGGTTCCTCTCCCGAGGAGGGGAAGCAGGTGTGCTCAAGACGAGGGACCCTGGGACACAAGGCAGCAGGGGCTCAGGGCTGAAAGAGGCTGGCAGGTGGTAACATGAGCTCTGCCCTTAGTAGCACGAGCTGGGAGTCTGCTCTGCTCCCTGAGGGCCCAGAGCCAGGCATCTAACCCCAGGTAGCTTGCTTATGTAGGAAAATGGGCTCCAGAGAAAGACCGCTGAGTACTTTTCAAAGCAAAAATTTCCCAGCATGCACTGTCCCAGAAGCCATTGTTCTGGCATCCCATAATAATACCCAGAGTCTTTGTGTCCTTCACATGTAACACACACACATGCATACACATACGAGTGCATGTGCACACATGCTCATATGCATGTGAAGATAGCCAGGACCCAGGGACAGTTGAAGAAAGCTTTGAACAAATAAATGAGATAATGAATTTCCTGGGGCCCTTGCTTCATTGAGTGGCAAAAAAACCTACTTGCAAATATAAACTCAGCAGAAAAGAATGTCTCTAACATGAGAGAGAGGCCAAGTCAACCCAAGATGAGAAACAAGAGACAATACGGGAAAAAAGCATTAAAAAAAGGTAACCCAAATGATATGTCCTCAGGGAAATAAAACAAGAGCAGCGTGCTATGAAAAAGAAACTCCCATTAGATATTTTTACAAAAATAAAATATTCAATAGAAGTGATAGAGTTTATGGCTCTCCCTGGCGGTGCAACAGGTTAAAGCACGGCACGATCTATGACACTCTCAGAAGCCCCTGCAGCACGAGTTCGATCCCCGGCTGGGGAGCTGACCCACATGGCGCAGCAGACCTCTCCTGTCTCTCCGCTGCTCCCCTCAGCAGTGTTTCAGTAGATCCACCTGTT
>NW_004567107.1:8967094-8968650 GCF_000260355.1 Condylura cristata | reverse complement strand
ATGCATCCAGGAACTGAAGTGCAGGACAAAGGTGTGGGTGGAGGGGGTGAGTGGATTCACCCGAGACAGAGTGGGGAGCAGAACAGGCGTTTTGACTGAAACACACTGCTGAGGGGAGCAGCGGACGGGTCAGCTCCCTAGTCGGGGATCAAACTCCTGGTGCAGTGGCTTTGTATGGTTTCCTGGGGCTGCGCTTTAACCCTTTGCGCCACTGGGGAGGGCCCAAACTAATGTGTGTGTGTGTGTAGTTTCTTAATAGGAAATGTATTTTACTCTTTTCCCCATACTGCTTATTCAACCTAGTCTATGGAACCTTTTCCTCCCATACCTATCAAATAAAATCGAGGGGAAATCAGGCTTTATTCTGATTGCTCTTGGCACAGACCTGTGTCAGGTGCGCTAACGGCAGTGGGAAGGAGAAGCCTGGCTGCCATCTTGTCTTATCTCAGCCGATGGCGCCCCCGCCCCACAGTTTGGCAGTTTGAGAGCCACAGGAGTGAGTGGCAGGCAAGCTGGACTCACTTTCCTAACTGCCATGAGTGTTCTCTGCTATCTTTTCTTGGTGGGGTGGCCAACCCATTATTTTTTTTAAGATAGAAATAGAATCACGCCACACAGCATGAACTATGGTGGTGCCATTTCATCACAAATACAGCTGAAGGAAGAGGGGGCCTGCCCCCGTCTGGGAGGTGGGGATAGGGGGTGCACAGGCACAAGCTGACGGAGGGGGTGAGCTTCCAGGGGTCCCCGGTCCTGCTCAGACCTTCCTCTCCAGGCAGCCACTGGGTCCCCCCCTCTGAGCCCTGACTGGCTGCTGCTGTGTCCGAAGGAGGTTTCGCCTCAAAGCGGGTGTGTGGCTAACGCAAAAGAACGACTTGAAATGGAAAGTTGGGGGGTAAAGAATGCTACCCCGAGAATGGAGGAGCGTTAACATTGAAGGAGGCCTCAGCTCAAGGAGTTGCCCCAGGAGAAGGCAAAAGCCAAACAACAGGGCATGAGGAGAGTTAAACCATTGTCCTGGCCTAGCTGCAGGCCAAGGGCGGAGAGTCCAGATGGGTTACGGCCTGCGCAAGAGCTTGTAGGTGCTGTTTTTGGGGGTCCAGCAGTGTTTAGGAAATGGAGACAAATAAAGAACCAGCATTAGCAGAGAAGGGCAGAGAGACCGGTGAGCCAGGGCGCAGTCAGGCCGTCGGCCGAGACTTAACGACCAACGACCAACCCCCAAGGTGCTCTCCACGGCTGGGGGCCGGGTTCCCAGGACTAGGGACCTTGGTGTGGCCCACGTGGTGTGTCTGGAGGTGTCCCGTGGTGTCAAGCCGCGGGCGCCCAGTCGCTGCGACTTTGGGCTAGTCTCAGGGTGGTGTAGGTGCAAAAAGAAAAGGCCGTCTAATGACGCCAGGAGTATAAAAGCAGCAGAAGCCTTTTCTACTGTGTGTGTGTGTGTCTGTGTGTTGAGAGTGATAGGTGTGTGTGTGTGTGTGTGTGTGTGTGTGTGACGGGGGTGTGTGTGTGTGAGTGATGGGTGTGAGAGTGATGGGTGTGTGTGTGTGTGTGTG
>NW_004567107.1:8959715-8964989 GCF_000260355.1 Condylura cristata | reverse complement strand
TGCATGCAGGGATGAGACTGGCAGAGCTGTGAGCTGTGAGCCCATTCCCCTCTGGGGGAGGGTTGGCAGTGAGGGGCTGCTTGGACAGGGTTGGGGGGAGGGAAAGTGCGCTGGTGCCTGCACCCCAACAGAAACTTAGCCCCGGAGGGTTTGTGGGGCCCACGCCTGGCAATCCCGACAACAGAGGCGACAACAGGCGGCTGCGGCTGCACCGGCAGCCCTGGCACTTCCCTCTGGGGCAGCAGGGGAGGTGAGGGGACCTTGCTCCTTGAAAGAGCTCTGATTTGTAATCTGCAAGGAGTAATAGACCTACTAAATAAAAGGCCTTCGCTGCAGACTCACAGGGCAGACTGCAATTACCTGGCAAGAGCAGCCGGCTGCATTTCAAAATCTGCATTTTGCAAAGTGTTTAAAGCATGTTTTTATGAAAGAATCGCCTGTGGGGTAAACGCGCAGCTTTGCGTTAGGCTGAGAAGGTGGGGCAGGAGCCCCGGGGCGGCCCCTCCCTCCCTCAAGCCCACCAGGCTCTGGCTCCGCAGTCTCTCGCCCCCTCATTCGCTGCCTCACAGCATTCACCCCTTCCCAGGCGATTCCCCCCACTCTCCTATTCACTCAGCCTCACTCCATTCACTCACTCACTCACTCCCACACACCCTGGCTAAGCCCCGCGTGGGATTCAGCCTGTGAACTCAGCCCTGCCCTAGAGAATCACCTCGGGGGGCAGCGGGGGTTGTCCCCAGGGCTGTGGGAGTCTCGGTGGGGACGCCGGAGTCTGGGCGCAGGGTCAGATTTTCAGAGCCCTCTGTCAGCTGGTAGGAAGTAGGGAGCGCACAGGCCCACAGAAGCAGGGTATTAGTGGCCGAAGGAAGAGCGTGGCTGTGACATCAGAAGAGCTGAATAGCGTGGGGGCATTTGGGGAACAGTAAAACGTGGGGTGAAACCCACAGGCGGCAGGATTTCCTGTGAGGGAGCCACCCAGGGCGCGCTCCCGTTCACCTCTAGGGGGCGCCCCAACAGGCCGCGCACAGCCCTCACGGATGCATCCGGTGGTCCCGTTGGTTGGGCTTGCTCAAAGCTGGACCCCAAAAGGAAAGCACCCCCTAAATCAAATGAAGACTTTGAGCGGGATCCAGGTGGCTGGAAGCCGTTTTGCATGTTTAGTTACGAGGGCGGCATTCAAAGGCCACCCCGGCAGCCTGTGGAGATGAGTTGGAAGCAGAGACAGTTGGCTGCTGAGAAATGGCCCATATCGAACACATTTTGCAAAAAAAAATTGACAAAAGGCTAATTATTTTCATCTGCAAAGAGATTCTACGTGTCAACCAGGAAAAGACCAGCAGAAAATTGGGCAAGGAGCGTGAGCAAGCGGTTCCGAGAGGAGGAAACACCCGCGTCTCTGGACACGTGACGAGCGGGTCTCCGCCTCCTTTGTTGGGGAGCAAGACGACGCGGCGCCCTCACCCACCTCGAGGCCGAACCAAAGGGCAGTTCTGTGCGTGAAAAAAGAGGAAAGAGGGGACACTCAGATGTAGGGGTGCTTGCCTGGCACAGGCTCTCTTTGAAAGCGCACCCCCGGCCCTCCTTGGCGGCTCAGCGGGCTAAAGCGCAGCACTGTGCGGCTCGCTGCAGCTGCTTGAGCGCAAGTTCGATGCCCGGCCTCGGAGGTGACCACATGGCGCGGCAGACCTCTGCTGACCCGCCCGCTGCTCCCCAGCAGTGTACTTCAGTCGGCCTGTTCTGCTCCCCACTCTGTCCCTCGTAAATCCTCTCACTGCCTTCACCTCTGGTCTACACCCCAGTTTTTTATGCATAAATAAATAAATCTTGGGGGGGGGAAGCACATGAAGCCCATTTCCGGAAAGTGATATGGATAAAACGAGCTAATCCACAGGCTGTGGCCTGGCGGCACACACAGGGTCTCAGGGACCGGGAGCTCTGGGGGTGGCTCGCACCCACGCCCTCCATGTGACTCAGCTCCCTTTGTGACAGTGCGGAGAGTCACCTTGAAGTGGGCTAAGGGACCAAGGTATTCACTGCTCCAAGGCTGCTCCTAGTGGGGCTGTGCCCCTGGGCTGGTGGGGGAGGTGTGGGGTGGGGGGGCCCTGGGCCTACAGGCAGGAGCAGCTGGAGCCGGCTGGGCCCACAGCCTTTATCTAGCCAGATGGCCTGGGGCTGGGGCCAAGCTCTCTGCCTGCCTGGGAAGGACAGAAACTGTCTGGGATCTCGGCTCCGGTGATGGGAGCAGCCAGTCCCCGGGGCTCTGGTGTGGACCGGCCACCCAGACGCTGGTGCCTCCAGGTGTCCTGGTGCCTGTGGCAGTGACGGAAGCCAAGGCAGCTCGGGGGCGGTGGGAAGATGCCAAGCAAGTTACTTCTCCCAGGCGCCCGCTTTGTCACGGAAAACCGGAAGTGATGATGGTAGTGTTTGAAGTATTTTCCTGACCTGCACCTGATAAAAACAGCACGGCTATAGGGCAGGTGGAATTAGTTAAACCTCCCCAGTGAGAGGACAGGTGGAATTAGTTAAACCTCCCCAGTGAGAGGGTGGGGCGGGGGTTTCGTCTCCAGCCTCTGACCAGAACAGGTGCAAAGGATTCCTTCCCTCAGGAACCTGAGCTTTCCCTCACTTGCTAGGATTTTGAGGCAAGGCTGGTCCCTTCTCTGGGCTTCCTCTGCCTCATTAGCAAAATTGTCAGGCTGGAGTGTAGCAGGGTCCACACAACCTTTTAATGAAGTCTATCAGTGGGGCCTCACCTGCTGGTGCAAGGGGCTAACGCACAGCACTGTGAAGCTCTCCACAGCCACTGCAGCACGAGTTCGATCCCCTACCCTGGAGGTGACCCTCATGGTGCGGCAGACCTCTCCTGTCTCCCCACTGCTCCCCTCAGCAGTGTACTTCAGTAGATCTGACTGTTGTGCTCCCCACTCTGTCTCTGGGGAATCCTCTCACCACCCCCTACACACACAGAGGGGGTACCTCTGGCCTGTACCCCAGTTCTTATATGCATAAATAAATAAATAAATAAATCTTTTTTAAACTGTAAAAAAAAGTATCATTGATCAGAGTCAAAATGGGGGCTGCTGGCGTTAGAGACAGAGGTGGGGTGTGAACCCTCAGGGGCACCCCCAGGGGTCCAGGGTAAGTAGGCTCCGGCGGCCAGCTGACCCTGGTTGGTTGTGGAGGGCAGAGGCACTTCCGACGTTCAAGGCTGTGGGATGCCCTTTCCCCAGCTGAGAACCTGGTTTCCTCACAGGTACTCGATGGCTGCTCTGCCCCCCCCCCCAAAGCCATGACCAGTGGACTCAGGGGTCTGAGGCGAAGGAGATGGACGGAGCAGGAGCAGAGGGAGGTGTGAAATGGGACTTTCGAGAAAGGCAAACCTGAGGGTTCCAGAGAACAGACTCCTGGGGGGCAGCCTGCCCCAGTGGGACAGACATCGATGCCCTAGGTGGTGGTGATTTCTAAGGGGGGTGAGGGCAGGGCCCCCCCCAACTCAAGGCTGACTGCTTTCTGCTACCACCAGGAGTCCAGAGTCCGGGCACTACTGAGTGGACACAGCTGCTCCCAAAGGGCCAGGGGACAGCAGCACAGAATGGGGCAGGAGGTGGGGAGGCTTGGGGAGGCATCCCCAGGCAAGGAGCCCCTGGGGGGGGCGGCGGCATCGGAAGTTGCCTCTTTGGTGCAGGAATCAGCTTAGTTCTCTAGCAAAGCCCGCAGCCTCCCCTCCAAGGGCAGGACTTGGGATGTCCGGCTGTTCTCCCTTCCTTCCCACGGTGTCCCTGAAGCTGGAGGCAGCCACCCTCTCAGGGCAGGTGCCCTGTGTCTGTCCGACAGGTGGCTGGACTCTAGCACCACAGATCTGGGCTTAGGGGGTTTTCCAAACCCCTGTCTTCTCCTCCTGGGTCTCTCCAGTTTTCCCGAAGCGATATCTCCCAGGTGCATATTAGCCACAAGGGTGGAAACCAAATCAAAGGAGCCCTTTCCTCACTGGCCGGCTCCGGGTGAGCACGCCTTGCCCACCGGGGGGGCTTGCTGCCAGAAATGGCCAGAAGAAACCCCCGGTCCTTGCCAGCCGTCTACACCATGGGCCTGTGTTGAGTGACTCTCGGCTTCGTTTTATTATTGCACTTTACGAAGTTACCAAGACAACTGAGGCCAGATAACAGAACCTTGACTTTATATGCCATGAAAATTTAATAAAGACTGTTTAAAGGCGTCTAAGAGGCAGGCGCAGTCCAGCAGCAGAGGGAAGGGGTTTGCGCATGTCGGGAGCAGAGGAGCCGCCTCTCTGGGGTCCAGGTGGGCGCAGGTGTCTCTGCCCCATGGTGGCATCCTGAGATGGTCCTTTCCTCAGTCCTTTCCTCGGGAGACAGAGACGTTGATGAAGACACTTCCCAGCGCCAAGTCCCACGCCAAGCTCCTTCCAAAATGGCTCCCGTTGTGCAGACCAGGAAGGGGGCGCAGAGGTGAGGTCCTGACCCGAGGGAGCCCCCTGGCTCTGTGGCCCCTGCTCCCTCGAGCCTCCTCTGGGGTCCTTGCTCTGATTCTGAGCTTCAGAAAACTCCCTGATTTCTCTCCCGGCCCAGCCCCTGGCCCTGCAGAGCCGCCTGGGGCCCTGGGAGTAACAGGCCCTCCTCTTCCCTTCTGGGACTGGAAGAGATGGGACTGCAGCACATTGTTACTGGGGCGGGCCGCAAAGGGCCCCTTTCCCGGCTCTCTAAGTGAGACTCAGAAGCAAATTGCCTGGAATGAGAAAAACATGTCATTTCACCATTTCATACAAAAGTTCAGTGGGGTGTGTGTGCGCACACACAGGTTCCTGCAAGCTCTCTGCTGTGTGGTTTTCTAGTTATATAAAAACAAGACTTTGGTGACAAGAGATGGAGGTAACTGAATATGTGGACTTCTGCAAAGCCAGAAAAGACGGACATGTTTTGTGAGGGAGAAATTCATAACGCCCGTGGGAAAATTTCTCTCGAGTGCATCAGACGACTTGGTGGATTGGCAAAATCATCCAAGGCCGGGTGGGTTTAGGCGAAGGTCGGCCAAGAGGCGCCCTCACCTCGACTCCTGGAGGAAGTTATCGCACTTCTACGCTTTGGGGGACAACTTAAAAGCCCGTTTCAGGGCCCTCCATGGTGGTGCAGTGGGTTAAAGCACAGGACCAAGAAGCTAAAGCTACTTCAGCGTGAATTCGATTCCCGCCTGCCCCGGAGGTGACCACATGGCGCGGCAGACCTCTCCTGACCCGCCCGCTGCTCCCCTCAGCAGTGT
>NW_004567107.1:8954091-8958843 GCF_000260355.1 Condylura cristata | reverse complement strand
CACCCCGCCCCAACCCGCCCTGTCTCCCCACTCCCCATTTCCCATCCACACCGCCCCTCTGAACCACCCACCCCCACTCCCGTCCGCCCGGCCTGCCTGAGGCCTGAAGAGACAGATCGGAGGAGCCTGGGGAGGACGGGGCACCCACAGGGCCTGGGCCCCAACGACGGGCAGCCAGGGCAGGGCCCCAGACCAGACCCCCAGGAAGGGGCGTGGAGGCCCCTGGCAAGGAGCCCCTGTCTGTGACGGTGGTCAGCACCTGGCTTTGGCCAGGCTCGGAACCCCATGATTAAGGGCACCGCAGGTGACCAGGCTCCTCCCGGGCTGCAGCACGTTCCTGCTGTTTCGCAGGTAGCTGCTGGGCTCCTCGGGGTTCCCGGGCCCAAGACCGGGGCCCCTGCCTGACTGAAAGAGCTGAGCGCGGTGGGAGCGGGGCGCTGTGCAGGCAGGGAGGGACTTGCTGGGTTCTCAGTGTGTGCGGCTCTTTGCTCATTCCTTCAGGGACTGCAAGGAGGACGTCTGAGCTGGGGCTGCGGACAAGCCAGCAGGGAGGGGGGCGGTCGCCCCACAGGGACCAAGGGAGGGAGGGCCCGGCTGACGGGGACGGAGCACAGGTCACACTGCCGGCAGACAGGAGCCTGCGGGGCAGACGAGGGAGGGTGGTGGGGACGGAGCCCCGCCCCGTGGCCCCCAGGCCTTTGTCCCCTCATCTGAAAGGGGGGACCGTGCCCTGGAGCAGCCCCAGACGGATGCCGCCTTGCACCAGCGGGTCCCCTGGCACCTGCCCTCAGGAGGTGCAGGGCACCCATCAATCTCCTTTCTCTTCGACCCACCTTGCTAGCGCACTGGAAGATAAAGAGGTTACAAGGTCTCCTGCACGGAGGGCTGGGGTGCTGGGGGGGAGGGGGAGGAGCGCCCAGGGCTGGGCAGGGAGCAGGAGGAGGGGGCAGTGGAGTGGGGGCCGGAGGCAGGCGGGGGGAGCTTGCCAGGAGCCGCCCTGCACACCGGCTGTCCCCCCTGGAAGGAGCTTGCTCAGGGCGTAGGCGGGGACACCTCCCTGTGCGACACCTCCACAGGGGAGGAGACCCCGAATGAACACGCTTCTCTTTGGGCTTAAAGATGCTCCACGCCATTCACTGCCCAGATGTGCCCTGAGCGTGTGTGGCTGCTCGTCGCGGGGCCCGAGTCACCGGCTCCCGAGGGTGCAGTGAGGAGGACGTGGAGCAGGAAGCAGGAGACGAGAAGAGAGGCGGGAAGGGGCAGGGCCTGTCTGGACACGCCCCCACTCCGCCCCACTCCCTGGCCCCCCTCTGGGGCGTGTGCCCAACTGCCGGCTCTGCTCCCAGGATCCTTCCAGGGGGGCCCTCTGGGAACAGGGCCGCCTTCAGCCTCAAGTCCAGCACCATCAGAGAGTTGGCTTTGCAAGGGCAGAGACACCTGCCCGTCCCCGATGGGCACTGGGCTCCAGCTTGCCCGCAGCCATTTCCCAGAAGGCCAGCTCTGGGGGTCTCTGAGGCTTCCCTGAGAGGAGGGGCTGCCTCGGGACATGGGGGGACAGGGAAAGGGCTCCCGGTGCCTGGCACCTTGTCGACACCAAGCTCCTGACCTCAGGCTGCGCCCCCACATCTGCCTCCCTCCCCTTGACACCTGGTGTCAAGGGCTGGACACCTGCTGGCCACGGGCGAGCCCCACCCCCGGGGTCTCCCACCAGAGGCCACAGGCCGTGCACTCCCGCTTCGGGGTCAAGGTCAAACAGAAGCACCTGTGAGGTGCCTGCCAGCTCCCTGATGCTGGGAGCCGTAGGTAGTTACTTCTTCGTTAATTATTTCTTAATTAATAACAAACCAAACGCTGCAGCAACAGGCAAGCTAATGAAATAAATGAGGCTAATCTGTTAACTACACCCATGTAGCACATGATCGGTTTGGGAGTTGGGGATGCCAACGTGGTCTTTCCTCTTCCTTTTCGCTGGCGCAAGGCAGGAAATCAACATGATGCACTTGGCGCTGCGCACGTTCTCCGAGCCCCTCGCTCCCGCCGCCCTCAGTCTTGGGGCGGTGGGTGCCACGTGCCCCACGTGCAGCAGTCTCTCCCCGGCGCTTGCTTTCCGTGAGCTGCCACCTGCCACGTTTGGATGTCAAATGTCCGCCGGCGACTCACAAACAGGAGGCGAGAGGCGCTGGCGGGGCGGGGGCTGGGCCAGTGGGCCCTTCCAGCAGGACGCCTGGGGATCTCCAGCGGGCGTCTGTGGCAGCCTGCCCCGGCCGGCCGGAGCCCGGGGCCTTCCCTCGGGCCCCAAGGCCTCGCTCTTCTTCCCAGAGGACAGGGCGGCCCTCAGGACACAGTGTATCTGGAGTGCCCGAGCTTGGGGGTGCTGTTGGTGCAGGGCGGGGCGTTTCCCTGGGCCTCCTGGGGCGTGGCGCTGGGGGGCAGGTGGCCGCCCGAGGTGCCATTCTGGGAGCAGACCAGCCGCTTCTCGTCCAGCAGGGACAGGTGGTATTCGCACAGGTCGATGAGGGAGGCCACCTGCTGGTGCAGGGGCAGCATCTTGTACTTCCTCTGGGCCAGGTAGAAGAACGCCTCCACGAAGGCCTGCAGGCTCATCCCTGGGGGCAGAGACAGCAGCGTGAGCAGGGAGGGCCGCGGGTGACCGCTGCCCTGGGGGCGGCTCCAGCCCTGCCCCCCGCCCCCTCACTGTGTCCCTTCTGGAAACTAGGGTCCCCCCAGCGCCTCCTCTGGGTTCACAGGTTTAATTAACCCTGTCTTACAGATGTGGAAACAAATCCCAGGAGGTGGAGACAGCTGGGCAGGGGCGGGGGTGGGGAGTGGGGCCTCGAGCCTGGCCTGCGCCCCGTCACCTGCCCCGTTCCCAGCCAGCCCTGGCTCCCACAGGAAGGGGAGATGTTCACAAGGCCAGCGCGCCTGGCGAGACGGACGGCTCTACCTGGCGGAGGGGCGGCGCACTGTTAAGGCTCGTCAGACTGCATCTTGCTGTCATGTAAATGCAATGTAGAAAGTCAGATAGTAGGTCTTAAAAGTTGCCATCACCACAATGAGGAAGTTGCGTGACTGTGGTTTACGGCACGTGTTGCACCGTTACGCTGTGCACCAGAAACCAAGGTGCTGTGTCAGCGCCCTCAAGTCAAAGCAGGAGACAGTGAACTTGGGGGCCCTGCCTGGCGGCGCAATGGCTCAGGACGCAGCACTGCAAGCTGGCCACAGCCGCCTCGGTGCGAGTTCGATCCCCGCCCCGGAGGCGACCCACGTGGCGGGGCAGACCTCTCCTGACCCGCCCGCTGCTCCCCTCAGCAGTGTACTTCAGCAGCCGGCCTGCTCTGCTCCCCACTCTGTCTCCGCTGAAGCCTCTCCCCATTCCTGCACCTCTGACTTGTACCCCAGTTCTGTATGCATTGAAGTGAACTCGATTCCTCTGTCCGCCCAAAACCACTTGCAAGGTGATACCAGCCGTCCCCACCGTGCCCCTGGGGACCTAGGGCTTCCCAGGCATAGTGCAAGTTACTCCGGTAGAAAACATACAAAGTGGGGACCGACCCTATTCACATTCCAGAGGCGCCCCCCGAGGCACAGTTGCCAGGGGGCGGGCTGAAAGGCCATCTCTACTCGACGCTGAGTTGAGAGCTTCAAAGTGAGGCCAAGTCGGGGTGCTAATTCAACACTGGGATGAGATCACCCCCTCTGCGGGCCAACAGCGAGAAGCTGCCGCGGAGGCCACGGGCTCCGCCCACAGGCTGTCCCGCCTGCCGCCGGCCTGCAGGTGACCCACCGGCGTCCTCTGAAGCCTCGGGGGGTCCCCGGGGAGCGCAGCCCCGCAGACATCCCAGTCACGCCACAACGCGTGTCACCGGGCCCGCACTTGGCTCTCGGGGGCGACCCCCACAGACCGCGGCCTCTCCCGGTCCATCGGGGTGAGGGTGGACTCGCGGGCTCCCCCCGGCCTGGGCCGAGTCCTCTCCTCTGCACCCCCGGGAGGGGCCGGCACGCAGGACTTGGCCGAAGCCTGGCCGCGCCTCTCCACTGGTCCCATCACCCAGCGGGGGCCCAGGGGTGGAGACAGGAGTGCAGGGCGCTGCGACTCACAAGGCGACCTGCTCTCGCCGGGCCCTGGGTCCTCGCAGCACGCTCGGCGGGACCCCCACCCCCCGAAGGACCACGGGCCCAAGAGGCCACGCCGGGCAGCGGGGACCCCTCCCCGCTGGCTCGCAACCCGCGTTCTTTCTCCACGCCGCATTTTCCCTTGACATCGGACATTTATGATTTTGCAGTTTACGGGGCACATTTGCATATATGATATCATGAAAGGAATTGAACCCAGGTCATGATCGACAGCCAGGCTCCTGCCCCAGGCTGAACAGGAGGTCGACAGACGACCACCCCCCTCCCTCAGACCTCGCTTGCCCGCCAGTCATCCTATTTCAAGGTGCTGGACTGCTGGGCCAGGACAGCGACGTCTCTCTCGCCAGCCTTTAAATCTCTTTCCTGTTGCTCACCTCGAAGTGCTGTTTCTGCCTCATCGTGGGACTCTAAACGTGCGAGAGGACAAGCTCTGTCTGGAATTGCTGGGAGGACATAAGGCTGAGTGATCTTGACTAGAATTAGCTGCGCGGCTCCTCTGTGCCGGCGAAATGTCCCCCTCACGGGCTATAAGTGATGCTGCACCAGCCCTGGCGGGTAATCCGGGGAGCCACACTCTCTCCATCCTCAGGGCCTTGCAGCCGGCACCCTGTCTGAGCC
>NW_004567107.1:8924898-8953071 GCF_000260355.1 Condylura cristata | reverse complement strand
CTGCGCCACCAGGGAGGGCCTAAGGAGCATGTGTTTTTAAAATGGTAAAAACCCGACTCATAGACCACACAAACTGAGGACGCACAGCCCACTTTCCCGCAAACGCTCGTCCGATCTCACGGCCGTGGGCACCCAGAGCGGCGGGCGCTGCCTGTACCCACGCTGTGTGGCCCACAGGGCTGAGCTCCGAGGGGCCCGGCCACCCGCCCGAGGCCGCACTGTCAGGGGGGCGGTGGTGCCGGATCCCCCCACCCCTCTACACTGCCTCTCCCCCCCAAACCAGATGGAAACCTCCTCAAGGTCCATCCTTTGCGGGACAGCCTGGCTCCTGCCGCACCCCCAGGGCTCGGGGAGAGGCCGTAGCCTTTGCACTGAGCATTACAGCAGCCAGCAAGTCGCCATCACCGCTGTCCTTGGCTGGACGGAAAAATTAGTAAGTGCCAGGAGTGAGTCATAAATCGGCCTTGCAGAAAAATCATGACCCCCAGAAGTCCGCGTCGCCCGAGTAGCAAACACAGTCAGACACAAAGCAGCTACTCCATTGTTTTGTCAGCCACAGGTTGCACTGCTGGCGGGTGGGGTGGACGCTAGCTCCCGAGTCACCCTCTGGGAAGATGCGTGACCGGGCAGGCCGATGCTTCCCCCCCCCCCTCCTGCTGTTGCTGTTGCGGGCGTGGCTGTCGGCTGTTGGCTCTCACTGGCCCTTCCAAGGCTCCGCACTCACCCCGCAGCCAGCGCTCAACATCTCTGACTGGGAAAGAACTTCAGAGAAAGCAGCCAGACCCTGACCAGGCAACAACACGCGGCGGCACGGCAAACACCCGTGAGGGGACCTGGCGCACAGCACGTGCCCGGGTGTGTGAGCTCTCCCGGAGTTCTGTGGGTGCCTGTCAAGTCAACCCCCGAACAAAAATGGGGTGGCTGGTGCATTTCGATGTCCAGCCCCCTTTCACCCTCTGGCTGTTCGCCTGTGTTTAGTGGGCCTTGGTTTTTGCCTTGTGTTCCACTGCTGGCTGGACAGGCCAGGCCTCTGGGAGCAGGGCCGGGAGCTCACTCCCCGCAGCCCCTGCCAGGAGGGGGTGGGAGTCTGGCCTCGGCCCACCGCCGGCCGGCACCGGTCTGCTCGCAGAGGCGGGAAAGGAGCCCGGTGTAAAGTTAGCGGCGTAAACATGGTTTCCAGGACCGTGTTCTCTGGCTTCCCGGGCGTCCCTGCGAGATTCTGGGCCATGAGCACCCTCCCTGATGCCGCAGACAAGGACCCTCCAGCCCCACCTGGCCATCTCCGTGGTGGGGTGCTCACCACCCCACCCTCATTGCCTCTGACCTCTGGTCTCCCTTGTGCAGGGAGCAGCTCTAACGCTGCGCCCCATGGGCTGCTCGAGAGGTTTCACAGGGCTGCCACAGGGCAGCGCCATCCCACAGATACTTGTGGACCAGCCGTTAGGGGCATCCAGAGAGGTGCAAGTGTCCTCCAGTCGGAGGGAGGAGCGGGGAGCAGAAAGAAGGTGCAGCCCGCGTGGGTGGGCGCAGTGCGAAGGCCAAGAAGCCAGCCTGCAGAGGGAGAAAAGGCCCAGAACGCCTGGAGGACGGGCAGCGGTTTGGGTCGGGCGGAGGCCACCAGCTGGCCGGTGTCTCCCCTTCTCCTAAATCTGCACTGGCCATCAAGGCCGCTCTGGGCTCACGCCTCCCCAAGGGCCGCTCGGGATTGCTCCTCACTGGCCCATTCTGCCTGCTCCCTGCTCCGTCTTCCCGGCGGAGGCTGGCCCCGGCCTCTCTCTGGCTCACCAGGACGGGCTTCTGCCCCCTGGTAGAAACCGCTCTCGTCAAGAAACCGGCACCTTCTGATCCCAGCTTTGCCACCTCACACCCTCCTCACAGCACTCGATGGCAAGGCAGCGCCCCCTCGGCTCTTCCTCTGCCTAAGACTTCCCACTCTCTTGCTTTTCTCTGTCTTTCTGGGACTCCTGGCTCAAGCTGTCCTGTCCACTATGGTGCCTGGCCTGGGTCCTGCCGCCTCTCTGCTGGACCCCGCTTTCCTCATCCCTGAGGCTTTCAGCATGTTCCATGAAATCACAGCTGAGTCTTCATTAGCAACTCAAAGAGCCTCTTAGAAATGGATCGCCGCTCTTCCCTTCCCAAACCTACTTTTCATTAAATAATAATCTCTACCCATTTCATTGCTCAAGACGGAAGTCTGAAAGCCATTTTTAAAGCTCCTCTCTCTCGGGGGTCCTGACACCCCAAGGCCCCTGCTTTCCATCTCACTGGTCCTGACCCTGCCAGCCTGAGAGGCGGCCACTGCCCTGCACTGCCCGTCCCACCACGGTCCTCGACACAACACCCACAGTGACCTGTTAGAAACTCAGCAGAGACGCATTTCCCCCTGCGTGAAGCTCTTCAACCACAGCCGCATCCAGTCGCCCCGTCTCAGCAGGCTCCAGCACCCCCTTCCTGACTCCCACCTCCTGCCCGCTCCCTGCTCAGGCCTGGCGAATACACAGCGCCCCTTTCCCACCTGGGGGTCCCTGTCACTCGTGCTCCTTGGCTGGAACTCCCTTCCGCTCGGGCTTCACCTCGTCAGCGCTTAAATCTCAGCTCCAAGTTACCTTTGCTGACTGAGTTCCTGAGCTGCCTCTTCACAGTGTCCTTATTTTACGTGGCGGAACTCATCACAATCTGTGGCTCACTTTTTGTTTCTGTATTCCATGTCTGACTGACCAGGGACACGAGGCCCTGGTGTGTCCCTGCACGGGCACCACCTAACAGTGGGTGACTGACTCAGTGACATCTGTGGGCACAGCAAGGGGCGCGTGGCCGGTGCTGGGTAAATGCCAGCTCCTTCCTCCCAGCCCTGTTTGGGTCCCTGCTGGGCTTCACGAGCAAGCCTTCCGCGCCGGAACCCAGGCCCGAGTTCAAATCCAGAAGCTGCCTTTCACATGCTGCTGCAACCTTGGCTCACTCTCTTCACTGTGGGGGCCTCAGCTTCCAGCTACCCTGTCTGATACTTAAGGGGGTTCAACGAGGGAACACAGGTGCGGGACGGGTCTGGCACCGGGCCTGTGGAAGGTGACTGAGAGCCCTTCTTTATTGCCCGTAGGTCCCCAGACGAGCCAAACTGGGCAGGCTTGGCTGCCAAACCTCAGCCCGACTGAGGTTCCTAAACCCCACCCCACTGTAGCTGTTCTTTGTTTCCAAGAAAACAGGCAATTTGGGGGAAGCTAGGCCACCCTAAGTCACCCACCCTATCCTGCTCCCCGAGTTTAGCCTCCAGTTCACTGTCTGGGCCTTTCAGAATTTATGGGAGGCCAGAACCTCGGGGCAGGACTGCCCACCACTCAAGGTCCCGGCTGTGTCCCCAGGAGAGAGCCCCGGGCTCTCACCCCAGGAGCTGGCCTGTCACCTGGAGAGGTGAGAGGAGGCAGAGCAGTGTCAAAAATAAGACAGAGCAGTGGGTTTTAACTTGACTCACATTAAGGATGTCACTTTAGAGCACAAATGGGAGAGAAGAGAAATGCTCTTTTATGCGGGAGTTTATTTTTGTCACTTTGTCAGAGAGAAATTGCAGCCCCGAGGGCATTGGAGCTGCACAGAATTACCCAAAACATTAACATGCAAATTGCCTTCTTTCGAGAAGGTAATTTTATTAGTGCACGAAAATGTTTCTCTCACTGTACTCCTGCTCAGGAGCACTGCCGTCTGGGGGCCCGTGGGGGCCACCACAATAGGAGAACGAGGGGGAGCCCCAACTTGGTGAGGATTCTGCTACCTCTTCATGCGTGGGACAGGGCTCTGGCGGTGACACAGAGTGTCACAGAGTGCAGAGGGCAGTGACTTGCCCAAGCTCACACAGCAGCCACGGGCCTGTGTCCTGGGAAGCCCAAGTTGTCCTGGGAGCCCTTAGCGGCCCCGCGAGTCATGTCTCTGAGGCCAAGGAGCCCAGAACATCCCATCCGCCTGCTCATTCATTCACTCGCTCACTCGTTCATGGAACACCTGGGTCTGCCGTGAACGAGGTACAGGCACGCAGGACTCCCTGGGGGAAGTGAAGAGTGGGTGCAGGCTTAGCAGGCACTTAGCGTCCAGCAAGGTCAGCCCTCCTGGACACACAGCCGGGCACAGCAGAGGGGTCTGAGAGGGGCCTGGAAGCTTCCCACGGGTGGTTTCCCAGGCGGGCAGGGTCTGGGCGGTGGAGGTAGGGAGGGCCAACCAGGCAAGGAGGGAAGCGTGAGCTGAGGGACAGAAGCCTGACGACTTGGCTCGAGGGGCCTGCCTGGCTGTGGCATGGGGTGTGTGGGGCAGTGGGGTGGGCTGTGGGGCTGGGTGGGTGGCGGAGGTGCGGGGGACGCTGGCCAGGCCAAAAGCAAGGCCGACGAGCTCAGATTTTATTCTGTGGGTGGCAAAGCAGACCCAGAGGGGCCTGTTCAGAACAGAACTACGTTCCCCAGGAGACCTGGAGGGAGGGGGTTTCCCAGGCCCTGGGGTGCCAGAATAACAGGAGATTATGTGAGGCTGAGCTTACATAAGGATTCCTCCCCCCTGCGGCCGTGATCAGCAGGGACGTGTGGGCAGAGACTCCCACTTGCTACCAAGAAGAAAGCACATCAGCCGTGTAAGGTCTTGCGGAGCAGCTCAGGTGTGCACCCTTTCCCCGAGAGGCCCCCCAGGGCTCCCAGGCTGCAGACGACCCCCACCCCCCCTTCCCTGACTGCTGCATCACAGCAGAAGGTGCCAGCAGTTCCCAGGAGCTGGCTTTCAGGGAGGTGAAGGGAAAACATGGCCCGTTCAAGTCTGTCCAGAGATGCTGCACGGACGTATTTTATCTCAGGGTTCTCAACCTCCACACTTTCCAGATTAGAGCCAAGGAATTCTTTGTTGTGGGGGTGGGGCCTCCCCTCTGCAGTATAGGATGGCTGCCAGCCTCCCAGGCCTCTACTCACTGCCTTCCCCAGTGGTCACAACCAAAATTGTCTCTAGAGATGGCCGGGTAGCCCCCGGGGGCAAGAGCCTCTCTCAGTTGAAACCACTCTCAGTTGAGAGGGGAACCACTGGTCCATCTGGACCTTATGAGACTCATGAGGACCTTGCCTGGGGTCCTCGGAGTCTCCCAAAGATGCGGGGCATCCCAAGGGTGTGCCTGGCTTCTTTCCCGAGGGGTGACGGATGGAGGGAGGTTTCGTCGCATACTTGTGGCTTGATGACCTCAGGATGGACGTGTGTCTAAATTGCTCCCAGAGAGGTCTTAGAGAAAGAACACTAGGGAGCAGAAAGCCTATGAGAGAGTGCCCCCTTAACCTGCCAGCGCCCGCCTCTCCAGGAGCAGGAACATTCTGCTGATTTCTGGGTGCCAGGTGTGAGTGAAAATCGCCCGTGGGCCCAGCTTTAGGGAGTCCCGGCACTTTCACCTTCAGAAGCTCTGCAGGCACTGGAGGCGACTACTGGAGGAAAACCCCTCACGCTTCAGGAAGGGGTGGGAGAAGCCACCCAGTTCTCCATAACCAAGCCCAGCCCTGTCCTCAAGGGGAACTGCTTCCCCAAAGGCTTCTCTGATTTGAGGGAGGGCGCTTACACAAATCGGCCTCTGTGACCTTCCCATATCACAAAAAGGGGTGGGGGTGGGGGGGAGGCTGAAAAGCAAGTCTGAAAGGTACAGTCCAGCCACTTAAGTCCATTTAAGTCCATGATTTGCTGAGATTTAATCACTAGGCTTATCATGTTTTGTCTCTAGCACCTGCCACCACATCAGCAGGGATATATAACACAGTAGCAGGAGATTACAACAGGGCGCTGCTAAGGAGTTTGGGTCCCTCCTGGTGGCACAGCGGGTTAAAGCACAGTACTAAGAAGTCCCGGAGCTGACCCACATGGCGCGGCAGACCTCTCCTGACCCGCCCGCTGCTCCCCTCAGCAGTGTACTTCGTCAGTCAACTTGTTCTGCTCCCCGCTCTGTCTCTGGTGAAGCCTCTCACCGCCCCTGCACCTCTGGCCTGTACCCTAGTTCTGGACGCATAAATAAATAAATCTTTAAAAAAAAAAAAAAGGAGTTTGTAGGGAAACCCAAAGACAAGAAGGGGAGAAAATAAACCAAGGAAATGAAAGCTTATAACACCTACAGCTGCAGCAGACATTATATAGCCCATTCCCATCAGATTAATATAAAACCTTACATGAAGAGCCTGATTACATCAGTGCCCAGATATTGTATCATACCTTGCTTTCAACAGAAAACAGAAAAATTACAACATCCTCTACAAGGCAAGAAAAAGACACATGGTCCGAAAAGGCAATGTAAGTATCACACAGACCAGGTGTGGTGCAGTGGTGCAGATGGAATAGGTAATATGTGTCTGTGGGGGATTCAGAATAATCCAATTAATGGGTTAAGTGCTAATGAAAAAAAGTAGGTAACATGCAAGAACAGATGGGTAATGGCAGGAGAAAGATAGCAACTCCAAAAACAGGCTCCAATGGAAATGCTAGAAGTAAAAATCATTAATAAAAATGAAGAATGCCCTCTTTGGGCTTACCAACAGACTGACATGGTCAAAGAGAGAGTCAGCGGATGTGCCAAAGGAAATACCAGAGATTAGAGTGCAAAGAGAAAAAAGAATGAAAGAAAGGAGAAGGCCTAAGAACAGCAAGACAATTACAAAAGATGTGATGGACCTAATGGGAGCAGCGAAAAGGGAAGAGAGAAAGGAGCAGAAGAGATATTTGAAGTAATAATGGCGGAGACTTTTCCAAAATTAGTGACAGACACTCAAACCACAGGTCCAGGAAACTCAGAGAATAGAAAGCAGAAAAAATACTGACAAATCAAGAGTAGGCATATTATATTCAAACTGCAGAAAACTAGAGACAAAGAGAAAGTCTTGAAAGAGAACAGAGAAAAATCCATTACCAAGGATAAGAGTTATATCCATTTCATCAGAAAATATGTGGGTAAGATGAGCGAATATTTAGAACGGTAGATATTTAAATATGAATTGAAAGAAAAAACCCCACCAAACTTGAATTCTGTATGCAATTAAAATTAGCCTTCATAGGTGAAATAAAGAGAATTAGATACACAAAAACTGAAAGATTTCTTGCTGGTAGACTTGTCTTACAATGTTAAGGAAAAATTTCTTCAGAGAAAGGAGAAAGAAAAGGATCAGAAACTCATATTTACATTTAAAAGCGAATGGCATCAGAGAAGGAGTAAATGAGAAAATGTGTTTAATTTTTGTGATTTCTGATTACCTAGTAGATAGCCACTTGATGAAAATAACAGCAACAATGCATTGGGTGATTATAGCTTAATGATAAATGAAATGAATAACCCCAATGTTATCAGGGAGGGAGACATTGGGAAGACTTAGTTATAAGTTACCTGTATAGTCTGTGAAATGGTATGTAGTGTTACTTGGAGATGCTGAAAAAGTGTATTGTAAGCTGTAGAGCAATTACTAAATTTTAAAAAAGTATAGTTGTTATTAAAAGAAAAAGTATACAAAATGCTCAATTAAAGCTAGAAAAGGCAGAAAAAGAGAAGATTAAAAAAAAAACAAAGAACAAGTGTACTCAATAAAAACTAGTTACAATCCTGGTAGATATTAATCTAATTCCATCAACAATTACTTTAAATGTGAATGTTTCAAATATATCAATAGAAAGACAGAGATTGTTAGAGTGGATAAAAAAAAAAAACAAAAAAAACCCACTATAAACTTCTAAGAAACTCACTTTAAACATAAAAAAATTACATAAAAAATAAAGGAATACAGACGCACATATTATTCTAACATTAAACTAAAGAAAATCGTAATAGCCAATTTCAGATAAAGTAGATTACAGAACACAGAAAATTATCAGGGATAAACATAGACATTATATAATGATACATTCTCCAAGAAGACATAACAGCCCTTTTTTTCCACCCCTGAATGGCCATAGGTTATCCTTTTTTATTATTATTATATGTTTATTGAGTCCTAACTAACAAAGCAACATTATATTATTTCCAAGTGTACAACATAATGACGTTAAATTTGTATACATTGTAAAATTATCACCACAGTAAGTCTAGTTAACCATATGTAATGACAGAAATTTTATTTTCTTGTGATGATTTTTAAGATCTACTTTCTCAGACATAGCAATCCTAAACATGTAGTACGTAGTTTAAAACAGTGTCAAAAATACACTAGATAAAACTGACAGAAATGCAAGAAAAAACAGAAAAACTGACTATCAGAGTTGGAGATTTCAACACCCTTCCAATAGTAATTGACAGATTCAGCAGGCAGAAAATTGGTAAGGATATAGTTTAAATGAACAGAATCATCAATCAACTGAATATAATTGACACATATAAACACGAGCATCCACCAAGAGCAGAATGCACTTTCTTTTCAGTTCACACGGGACATTCACCAAGAGAGACTACATTCTGGGCCACAGAACAGACCATAACAACTGAAAAGAATAGAAATCATACAAAAATTGTTCTCAGACCACAGCAGAATTGGAGATCAATAACAAAAAGAACTAGAAAGTCCCAAATATCAGATCAAATAGCACAGGTCTAAACAGCATATGGCTTAAAAAAGAAACATCAGGAGGAATTAGAAAATATTTTACAACAAATATGAAGATAAAACATATTGAATTGTGTGGGAGGTAGTGAAAGCAGTGCTTACAGGGCAATCTATAGCATTGAAACATAAACTAGAAAGATGAAAGATACAATATCATTCAAGCTTCCAACTTAGAAAACCAGGATAAAAAAAAGAGCAACTTAAGTTCAAAGTAAGAGAGAGAGAGAGAGAGAGAGAGAGAGAGAGAGAGAGAATTTGAGGACAAATCAGTCTTAAAAGTAGGAAATCAATAAATAAAAGCAATGAAGCCAATCATTAGTGTCACTAGTTCTGTAAAAAGAGCAGTGAAACTGATAAACGTCTAACTGGGCCAACCAAGAGAAGAAAGGGGGTTACTAGACTACTACTAGTAGGTAGAAACTACTAATCTCAGCTATGAATGGGCAATCACTACTGAGTCCATGGGCATTAAATGATTATGAATGGTTGTATGTCCACAAATGTGGTGACTTAGATGAAATGAACCAATTCCTTGAAAGACACAGTTTTCTTTACGTAAGGAGAGACATAATCTGAATTGGCCTATATCTGTTAGAGAAACTGAAGCAATCATAACCTTCCCAGAAAAGGAAGCATGAGGCCCTGATGGTTTGCCTGGTGAGTTCTATCAAGCATTTAAGAAAGTAAGGAAAGTAATGATACCAATTCTCAACGAACTCTTTCAGAAGATGGAAGAAGCAGAGGAAATATGTCCTGACTCATTTAATGAAGCCAACAGTACTCTAATACCAACAAGATAATGGCATTTCCAGAAAGAAAAAACTACAAACCTATATCTCTTGTGGACATAGATGTCAAAACCTGAACAAAATATTAGCAAAACAAAACCAACAGTGTAAAATCAGAATTACATATCACAGCCAATGGGATTTACTTCCAGTGTGCAAGGCTATTTCACCATTTAAAAATCAAATGCTAGCATACATACCACATCAACAGACTGAAGAAAAATCACATGATCACAAAAACACTCCTGGAACTAAGTGATTAGAGCAAAGTTTCAGGATACAAGGTTACTATATAAAAGTCAGTTGCCTTCCTATATGCCAGCAATGAACAACTGGAATTTGAAATTAAAAGTGCAATACCATTTACATTAGTGCCAAAGTAAAATAAAATATGTATAAATCTAATGTAATATAATCAAGATCTGTATAAGAAGTATAAAACTCAAATGAATAAATACTAAATAAATCTAAATAAATTAAGGGCATCTCATGTTCATGGACAGAAGGTCCAATATTGTTCCTCCCAACTTGATCTATAGATTCCAACACATTACAAACAAAACCCCCAAGTTATTTTCTGATACTGGCATTATTCTGTAGCTGATTCTAAAATTTATGTGAAAAAAACATAAGTCTGGAATAGCCAACACAATCTCAAAGAGGACAAACTCAGAGGACTAACACTTTAAAACTTCCTAGAAATTAAATTAGTAGTTAAATTGACATGGTATTAGTGAAAGAACAGACAGATCAGTGGAACGGAATACAGAGCCCAGAAATAGATTCATATATATGTAACCTATTGATATTTGGCAAATGAACAAAGACATTTTAATGGAAAGCTTCAGCAAATGGTGTTGGAAAAACAGGAAATCCATATACAAAGAAAGAGAAAGAATTTAGACACAGACCTTATGACTTTCAGAGAAATTAACTCAGAGTGGATTTCCAGACCAAAATGTAAAATACAAAACTATAGAACTTCTAGAAGAGAACATAGGAGAAAATCTAGATGACTAGATTAATTATGAAGTTTTTGATAGAACATCAAAAACAAGATCCCAGTAAGGAAAAATAAATTGATAGGTTGGATTTTATTAAATTAAACACTTATGTTCTATGAAAGACACTGTTAAGAGGATAAAAAGATAAGTCATGTACTGGGACAAAATATTTGTAAAAGACATATGATAAAAGCCTCGTATCCAAAATACACCAAAACTCAAAATTAACTATAAAAAAATGGCTAAACTATCTGCACAGATACTTCTCCAAATGATGCACAGATTGCAAATAAGCATATGAAAATATGCTCATTATCATAAGTCTTAGGAGAATTAGAAATTAAAACAATGAGCTGCCACTACACGTCTATGGAGATGGTTAAAAAAGAATCCCGACAAAACTAAGTGCCAGCAAGAAAGTGGAAAACAGGAAGTCTCATCCCTTGCCAGTGGGAATGTGAAATGATACAGCCATTCTACAACGCCAGTTTGGCAATTTTTATAGCCTTATCGTGTGATACAGCACTCATGTTCCCAGATAATTTGCTCAATTGCTTTGGAGAACTTGTGCCCTGACCACTATCGTTTACAGCAGTCTTAACGCAGAATTTTCAAAACTTGGAAGTAACTGAGACACCCTTCAGTTGGTGAATGGATTAACTGTGGCAGATACAATGGACTATTATTCAGAAACAAAAAGGAATGTAGTTATCAAGCCACAAAAAAGACATGGAGGAAACATCTCTGCATATTGTTAACTGACAGAAGCCAATCTGAAAAAGCTATATACTGCAGGATTGCAACAACGTGATGTTCTAGAAAAGGCAAAACTAGGGATGCTGTAAAATGATTGGTGGCTGATGGGGGCTCAGAATTTTCCTTTTTTTTTTTTTTGACAGTGAAAATACTCTGTATAATATTGTAATGGTAATGTAACACACTTATCTAAACACATCAGGTGTACAGCTGTCAACTTGAATGCCAAATATGAACTTTAGTTAATAATGCTTTAATATTTGCTCACGAACTGTAGTAAGTATACCCTGTGAGTGCAAGATGTTATAGAAAAAACAGTTGCGGGGTGGTGTTGAGGAGACATATATGGGATAATTTGTTCTATGTGCTCATTTTTTTTTTTTTGGTTAAATCTTAAAGTGTTCTAAAAAATAGTCTATTAATTTAGAAAAAAAAATGCTTATAGAACACCTGGCACTTGTCAGGCACTGGCTAAATGTAGTTCATATTACTGTCAATCACTGGCAGTCATGCTAAGAGGCTGCCAGTTGGAGAAGATTTAGTTAAGAGACATGGGCCCCATCCAAGTAATACTGCCGCTAGCTGGCTAAGTGGGGTGCCCTTGGGCTCTGCGGGTCAGTGTGTGTGAATTTGTTTGCTGAGAGCCCTCCTCCCCTTCTGCAGGAGGAGAAGCAGATGGGTTCGGGGAAGTGGCTGGGAGGAACCCCCGGATGTGGTAAGTCATTGTTATATCTTCCCTGAGCCAAGGTCAGAGACCAAACCCTCTTACCAAACAGAGCCCTACCCTTCCGTGAGGGATGCCTCTGCGCTAAGCCAGGCCCTCCCGCCTGGGGATACTCTGGGATGGACGTGGTCCCCAGGCTCATGACTTTGTCCCTTCTGAAGGGGGACAGGCCCAGAGTCAGGATTAGATCCCATCTGCCTTCCACTCCCTCATACCCCTAGGGCCTTGGCTTCTTCCTCCGCAGATGGGGTGGTGGAGAAAACCCCAGCTCATCTGCGGGAAAGCCATCAGGGAGCTAGGGGCTTCGGAGGTCTCCACAGACTTACTGCTCAGTCCTTACAGCAATGCAACATCACCAGGCCAGTTTGAAAGGCAGCCAAGTGCCGCTCTAACGGTTCCCGGCCCAGGTGGGGTGGACATGGGGACGTCAGTCAGGGCTGAATCCAGGCCAGTTGACCTGGTGGCACATTTTTCCCCATAAAGCTTCACCCTGTAAGATCTGCACATGGTAAGCAGTTTTCGTTGTTTTTTTTTTTTTTTTGAGGGGAGCAGGTGGGGTTGGTCAGGAACCAGATGGGGCCAAGATCCCTTCCCCATCAGCCGGGAGGTGGCTGAGGGGGTGATGAAGTGCGTTCTGGCAGTGCACACAGAAGGGGAGAGTGATGATGAAGACACAGCCTGCTCCCCACCGCCCCAGATCAGTATCTGAGAGGGAGGACGAGGGGCAGATCGGAGGCTCGCTGGCTTTTATCAGAAGTAATCCTGACGTGACTATCCTGTCAGTGTGGAGGGCACATAACCAGAGAGGCCCATCTGACTGGAGATAATTTCAAGGCTGAGGGACGCTGGGTGTGCCAGACACGCCCTGAGGCGCCGCGTGAGACCTGCCTGGTTATCCTTGGCCTCCCATCTCTCGGAGGGAGGGGCGGCCCATGTATATGTATAAGTGAGGCTTCGTTAAACGTTCCAAGTAAAAATACTTTTCAATATCTCAGTACAGCGTTAACCGAATCCATTTCGGTGGGGGCTCATCCCACTGAAACTATAGAAGGCAGCTGATTTGCATAAGTCGACTGAGGAAAGCTGGTGAGAGACTGAGAAAGGCAGCTGGTCGTCAGGCTCTGATGGCTGGGCCCTGGGCACGCACTAGCGAGCCCCTACCTGCTGCATGCCAGGCACAGCTCGGGGCTTCTGGGGGCCGGGAACAGCTCTGCTCGTGGAGGCCAGTCTGGTTAAAGGACTCAACCCCAGGCTTCAGTAGTGCTGGGATCAAGGAGTGGAGGCCTGGCCCGGTCTGAAGGCTGAGGAAGCTTCCTTGAGGAGGAGCCTGGGATTCTGGTGCTCAAGGAGCGGGGTCTCCAGCAGGGACGGCTACCCCTGGCGGAGGAGCCTCCTGGTGCCCCCACCTTGGCCTGAGTGAGCACAGGTGGGTCCGTGACGGGTGACCAGAGGGGCAGCTGATGAGGGAAGGGCTCCCCTCGTGGGGGCCCTCACCCAGGCGCTTGCCCTAGAGCCATGCTGAGAGACTGAAGGCTGCAGGCAGCAGATGGTGGACTCTGGGTCGCAAGGTGATGCAGAGGGCGGGCCTAGGACAGTCAGCACCCCACCCAGTCAGCGTGGACGGCAGGGAGGAGCGGCGAAGCAGGCCTTCAGACACTGGCGGGCGGGCACAGTGTTGGCTTCCGGATGTGGGAGCCCCGGCGCGCTGCTCAAAGCCCCTTCTTCCCCTCACCCCTCACCGTCCCGCCGCAGCCTCCCTTTCAGCTGGTGGCCTGGGTGCCTCCTCCCAACCAGACCATCAAACAGGGTGACAGGTGAGAGGCCGGGGAAGGGGGTGCAGCCACAGGTGGCGAGGGTAGACTTGGACAGGGAGGGGCCTGGCACTCTGGCCCTTGCTGCCACACCCCATTCCTCTCACAGGCGGGGACTGTCCAGACAGGGGCTTCTTCTGTCTGTTCCCAGCACCTGCGGGGCCCCTTGGGTAGGTGTCCAGGCGGCTTTTCCTGAGAGGGGGTGCCTGAGGGCTGGCCTGGCTCTCGGAGCATTTCCTGGGGCAGGCCCTGTCTGAGCGCCTTCCCTGCTTGGACTCATCTCATCTGCACAATGTGTTTATGAGGCCGGCACCAGCACTATCTCCACTTTACAGAAGAGTGGACCATGGAGGTTGCACAGCCAGCCAGTCACTGTGCAAACTCCAGTTTGTCCGACCCCAGGTCCCGTGGCTTGGGTTATATTCCCGGTCAGGAGGGAAGGCTCAAACCCAGGCATTCTTCGGGCAGCGGGAGACATGTTTACTTTGGTCGAAGAGTCGGTAGCATAGAGCAGACGTTAAACTATCCCGCTCTTAGAGTCCCCTCCGCAACCCGGTGCGTGCGTCTGTGAGTGTGTGTCACGGGAGGAGGAGGCAAGTGGGAGGACTCTCCAGTCCATTTGTTCTTGCTTTGCGGTCTTGGTTTGGATATGGGGGGGCCTTAGCTTACTGAAACAGCAACACCTGGCTGTGGAGTGAAGAGAGCCGTCAGGGTGCAGGCCCCCGCGGCCCCCAACCATGCATGGTACAGAATGCAGAGGGGTGGCCACAGTGCTCCCTGTGAGCGTGAAAGGCCGGTCCCTGGGAGCCGAGGCCCGCGGCCCCGCCTCCTGGCCTCGTCCTGATGCGTCCTCGTCTCTCTCCGCTGAGAAGTGCAATTCCACTCTGGAAGGAGGCGAGAGCCAAGTCTCAACGAGGGGCAGCAGCTCATGAGCTCAACTTGTAGGAAATAAGGGCATCTTCATGGGTGAAACATCTCTTTTCACTTGATTCTAGGCAATGAGAAGGCCACCGCATCCCCGTTTTGCTCTAACAAATCATTTCGATTTCTGTGTTCTGCTAGAAATTCTAGTGTTGGAAATTCAAATCTTTAATTTTTTTTTTTTAATGACAATTGCACTGGTCTGCTGGAGAGAGTGAGATTGCTTATTACTAAGCGCCATCAAACTCCTAAATGGTCACTGACGTTCCAACTGCTGGAAGGGACCAGCGTGCACAGGCCCGATGCACACGGGGTACGGATGAGGCCCCTGGGGGGGGGTGCCTGGCTGGGGTGGGGGGCGTCACGCGTCAGATGTAGGTCACCATCATGCCCCGGCTTTTGTTTTGGGTGATGAGTTGGTGGCTGCTTATTTCATCTTTAAAAAGAACTAATTAGAAGAGAGAAATAAAAGCAGGCTTTGCCTGGACCAGAATGGAAGTGTCTCATGAACCAAGGATGATTAATCCAATTCTATGCACCTGGTCCAATAAAAAACAAATCAACTGAAGACAAGCCTATTTAAGTGAATGCTCTGAGATTTAGGTTTTCATCACGTTGGGTGCTTTTCCTTACGAGTCCCCCCCCAACTCCGCCCCCCGACTTCACTAATCCTTTGAAATACCATTCTTCTTCTGTTCCATGGCAGGGTCTCCTGTGCAAGTTATATCCAGAAAGGTCTGGAGTTTGGGAATCTGCTTCTCCCTAGGGCAGAGGAAGGCCTGAACTGTGGGCGTCCGGCGCTGGGCGTGCGGTGATGGTCTCCTCCAAGCGCGCAAGCGTGTTAAGCTGAGAGTAAGCAGTGGAAAGGAAGACCCTGCCACCACGGCCCCGACTCCTGCCCTGGGGCGAGCAGGGTACTCTTTATGTCGGCATTCACCTGTTCAGCAATGTTCACTGGGCAAGCAGAGAGCCGCGCTGGGCTCTGGGCCACGTGCTAGCCCCTCGGGGACACAGAGCACATCGCGGGCACCTTTTCTGCATCCCTGGCGGTGCCACATGCATGGCACGCGGTCGATCTCTCAGTGGCCTGTGGTGGCCACGTGCGATTCCAGTTGCCGCGAGCGTGTGCTCTCTTTCTGTAGGGGGCTGGAGACCCTGGGTAGTGTAGAGAGGGCAGGGGGCTCTGAAAGCCCCAGGGTCTCTCGCCAGTGAAAAGCCTTCCA
Source organism: Condylura cristata (assembly GCF_000260355.1). Lineage (NCBI taxonomy): Eukaryota > Metazoa > Chordata > Mammalia > Eulipotyphla > Talpidae > Condylura > Condylura cristata. The sequence continues at coordinate 8,937,268 of NW_004567107.1, read as the reverse complement.
CATCTGTTTCAATTTATCTCTTTAAGCCTCAAGTTCCTTATCTCGCGAATGGGAATAACAACCGTTATCTCACAGGATTGTGCGAGAATTATGAGATAATTCTTAACAAGCATTTTAAATTTCCGTGGCATAAATGTTCAGTATTATTTATTATTTTTCAGTATAATTTATTATTATTATTACCACCATTTGATTTTCTCTTGCACATAGGATCTAGAACTAATTTCTCTTCAGAGCCCAAGGGGCCCAATAACTGGTGGTGCGTTCCTTTTATTTGCTCGCTGAGTGAGAGAGGGGGCGTGCCCCTTGAGAATGAGGACGCCAGGTCTGTCACCTTCTGATGTCTTTCCTGTCAGTGCCACAGAAGATCGGAGACAGGTAAAGCTACCCCACTCTGACACAGCCCCAAACCTCTGGCCAGGAAGTAACTGAAACCAAGGGCCTGAGAATCCCTTGGCTTTGTGCCTTGAAGGGGAGGAAGGAGGATTCTGGCCTGACTCCTCGCTGACCCTTGCCTAACGGAAGACCCAACACTTGGCCACCAGTGTCCTCCCTTGTCATCCAATTGCTTCCTGAAGGGCTTAGGAAGCTCCTCCGTGAGATTCTGGGGTGTTCGAGAATGTGGGAAAGGAGGCCCCTGGAGTCTGTCCTGCGCAGCCCCTGTACTCTGCTACTTGAACTTTCACCTCCAGACCTCCCAAGTCCCGCCCCCCTCTGGTCAGTGAGCAGCATGGCTTGGACTGGGGCCAGGTGGCTGGAGGCTTGAGTTTAAATCTGCTCACCGCTCCTCACTGCCGATGGGATTTTAGACAAGTCACTTTTTGCTTTTGGAACCTCTGGTCCTCATTGAAAGATGGGATATAATTACCAACCTCGAAGGTCTGGTGTGAGAATCCTCGGGATGTGAGCACAGACGCAGCAATTGCAATCTCAAAATTGCAATTACCGCTAAGGACTCATCCGCCACGCTAGGGGCTGAGGCGCGCGCGGAGAAAGGTCTGGAAGATCCCAGCCTGATTCACTTGTCGGTATGTGCTAAAAATACATATTTTGTCTCTTCTCTTTAGTTTGGTCAGCAGAATGGAGAGACCGTGACTGGCCCCAGAAACCTCCCCGGAGCCGGTACTGTGGACAGCCCCTGTGGGTTCTGCTTCCAGGGAGCAATTTAAGAGGCAAACAAAACATGAAAAGCTACTCAGAATTAACAATGGGCCAGATGGTAATGCTAGTTTGAAGCAATAAAACATGATAAATAGCTTCCTGCTGCTACTCCTGATCAATTTCAATATTTAATAATCCCACTGCCACCCCACCCCCTCATCTGGCCCCCTCCACGGCATCCTGCGATGACTCCCCGCATTCAACTCACAGAGCAAACACTTCTTCGCTTTCTGAAGGCGTCAGCAGAAAGCATGCTGCTGACTGTCACATGAGCGCTCTCGGTCCTCGAGATGATAATTAATCTGCCTACTCTCCCGAACACGCTCTGTCTCAAACACGCTCTGTCTCAAGCCTCTCCTGGTTGCCAGGGAAGGCTGGGAGGGAGCCCCGACTGCAGAGATGTGACGGGAGCGCCTACCTTGTTGATGCTACCAGTACTGCCGGTACCCCCACTTTTGCTTCTGAATCTGAGAAAGGGGAGCAGCGTGGGGTCATTTCACCCCAGAGCCAGTTGGGAGGGCAGGGGTCCTTCCGCAGCCCAGTGTTAGAGCCTTGGCCACCAACCTCTGCGCCTCAGTTTCCCTCTCTGTACAATGGGGACAATCGGACCTTCCTCCAGGAGAGACCTAGCCAGAGCTGCACATGCAGACACCCAGTGCAGCGTGTGGTATGCGGGGCCTGCCCACCAACGGGCAGCCAGTGGTCGTTAGGAAACACGAGGCCTCGGCAGCTGGTGCCTGAGCACCATGCCGGTGCCAGGGGTCTGCTGTGCCCTGAGCTCAGGAAGCTGCAGCCCAGCGTGGTGCAGGATCCAGGAGGGGAGAACCCTGACGTCAGACAGACCCGCCCCAAGATTCTTGCCGAGTGGTGCTGCCTAATGAGATGATCTGCCTCAGATGCCAGGGAGGCTCCAAATGCTTTGTGGCCACTGCCTCAGGAGACCTCAGGGCACTCTGGAGAGCAGGTGGTGGTGGTATGGGGCTGTTTTACAGAAGAGGAAATGGAGATTAGGAGGTGAAATGGCTTTTCGAGCTTGCATCAGTAGGAAATGGCACAGTCAGTTCTAATCTGAATCTCCAACCTCTGATTTCAAGTCCTCTCTGCTGAGCCCCAAGAGAAAGTGGCTGCCTAGGGTTCCCCTCCTTTGGGCACCCCTTGTGCAGGGGGCAGTCGGGTGGAGAGGAAGCCTGGGTGCCAGGTCACCTACGCTGCAGTTTACTCGTCTGTGAAATGAGAATGCTTCTACTTGCTGCCCTGTTTCACAGAGACATTTGATGAGGAATATGCATGAAGGTACACTGCAATTCTTGATGCGCTGTACAGACGTCAGATGTAGCTATTACGACTTTTTGGAAAAACACCCTCCGTGAGGAAAATATCAGAAACTGTTCCACCCAGAGGTGGAGTCATGTAAGTGAAGCTTTCAGTGGCCCCCAGAACCTCGAGGGTCACTACCAAACTCGCCGGTGGCGTTCAGCACCTGGACAGCTCCAGCTGCCCTTCTCGCATGAGCCCACAGCCTTCCGCCCTCCTGGTCAAGGCCTAGACCCCGGACACTCCTGCCGGGTGTCCCACCCCGTTCTTGGGCTCACCTGCTCACCTTCTCCAAGAGGTCTGCCTGGATTCTCTCTTGTTCCCTGAACTCTCCTGTGAGCGTGTCCTCTGCAGGCTCTCTGACCCCCGCTTTCTTCCCTCCATGCCAGCACACAGTGCACTATACCGGTGCCATGCTTTCCTCTGCCTCCCACTCTACAGTGCGTGCCTGCAGGGTGCGAACCAAATGCTGGTCAATCTGTCCTATGCAAGGCCTGCCCCATGGAGTTTATACTCCATGAATGAGAGGCTGAGGGAATGGTGAGTGTTTCTAGTACGATGGGTGGGCGCAACCTTGTGACCAACAGAGCCCCTGAATTCAGGTCCAATTCAATGCCCCCGCTCCCAGGGGTTTCGAGAGCGGATCAGACAACTTTCTCCTTCCACCTTGACCTTGAACAAGAAAACGCGCCGCCCATCCCCACCCGACCCTGCGGGCCACGACAGAGGCCAGTCATCAGGTACCTGAGTCCCGCTGGTCGAGGGTCATGGAGTTCCATCTCCTCGTGATGTCAATGTACAGGATGTCCACGGCAGCCATGGACAAGCTGCTGCTGCTCAGCCTGCAGTTCCTGCAGGAGACAGGCGGGAGCGCGTTACTGCTGGAGGAGCCCGGGCTGCGGGCCCGCCTCGGGCCTTCTCCAGCACTGCTCTGCCTGGAAGGCCCTCCCCCCTCTGCAGCGAAGGGGGCATGGCAGGGATGGAGGGAGAGAGGGCTGTAAGGACAAGTGGAGGAGCAGTCATGTGGGTTTCTGTGGTTCCTTTAATTATGGATCAAATGGGCTGAGCAGAGCATCGGGATGGCAAGTGTTGAGTTGAATTCTGGGTCTGCCAACTTGAAGCTGGGTGGTGCTGGTTGAACCCTCTCTCCTTCCTGAGCCCCAGTTTCCTCACCCACAAGGCAGGGAGTCTTTATTACCCCCATTCTGCCTGCCGTACATGCCAGTGCAGGTCTCTGCCTGCTTGGAAGAACTGGGAACTGGGAGCTCCATATTTCAAAACACCCATATGCCTTGTCTTCACCGTCCCCATCCATCAGTGTCTGGGAAGCAGGACTTGCGGGTTGTGTGCACCTGCCAGCCTCTGGGGGAGCTGATGGTGGCATGCTCAGGTGACCCGATCATAACAGCATGTCTCCGGCACAGGCTGAGGCCATCGCTGCTGTCCGGAAGTGAGTCCCCCCCACCCCCCTGCCGAAATGCCCACCAGCTGAGGCCCTGGGCCACAGACCTGAAGGGCCAGCAGCTTCTGCACTTCACGCATCTAAACCTGCTGCCGGAAGACTTTATAGGGGCCCGAGCCCACAGAGTAGAACCTGAGGGTTGGCCCACGCCCCTTTGCGTGGTCTGTGGCAGCATGGTGGCGGGGGGGGGGGCGGGGGGAGGTGCTTTCCTGCTCGGTCCTGACTTTAGGGGAATTCCTTGGATGCAAAAGAAGCGGGTATGGGGGGCACAGGGGGGCAAACCACTGAGTTTCTAAAGTTTCCGTAATTTAGGCACTAAGAGGCCAAGATGTCAGACTTTTGGCCCAGTGTCAGTACGTTGCTTCCTGTCAAGGCCAAGGGGCTGTTCAGAATCCTCCTCTGCTTCCCCACTTGTTTCCTGGGGTGAGGTCTGGAAGTGCGGGTATCCTGGAAGGATCTTGGCTTGGGCATCACAGAGGCCAAGACTGAAATCCCGGCCTCACTGCTTTTTCTGGCCGTGGGACTGACACCTGCCACGCCTTTGTGTTCTGCTCCCGAAAATGAAGACAACGGTACCCGCCACGTGACTTGTGAGGATGAGCTGAGGTATGCGTGCCGGGGGGCAGGCACGGTGCTGGCACTGGGTGGCTCAGGACAATTGTCCCTTCCCTCCCTGGTCTCTGTCTCTCCTACTTTTCCTCCTGCAGAGCTAGGGCCATCTCAGGCACATCACGCACTGCCCTTTCAGTGAATGGCCCTGTCCTTCCTCGGGAAATGCAGCTCACTGGGCAGAGTCCGGGGGTCAGGCTTGGGCTCTGTCCAGGCCTTGCATTGTTCGGGTGCACCCCCACCCTCCTGCGCAGATTGTGCCGGGCGACGGGCCTCCGGTGGGCTGGGTTTGCCCTGGGAATGCTGAAAGCTGCACCTCTGTCCGATCCGGCTGAGCTGCATTGAGTGCTGCTTCCCACTTTCCCAACGTGTCCACATCCATCACCCCAGCTAATGATAAAGCAGCGCTTTGATTTCCAATTTGTCATCGTCCCTGGTGTGATAGCTCTCTTAGGAACCTGACTAGCCAGGGATGATTGGCAAGCAGGATCTGGGCATTCAGACCTCTCCAAAGCCGTGCACACCCCTCGCAGGGGTGGCTGGGAGTCTGCCCGGCATGATGCCCGACAAGCTGGAGCTCCTTCTATGCCAGAACACTTGCCCTTGGCCCACCCCTTTCTTTCTGCCTACATTTCTCAGGCCATCAATTCCCACCCTGCTTCCCCTGGGCGCCTGCTCTGTATTTCAATCACAAGTCACTGTGGCAGACTTCAAAGCAAATCAGCACGGTTACTGAGCCCCGGTAACAGCATGTCAGCGGACGAGGAGCTATTCACATCACCTGTCACGGAGATGGCTATCTCCGTCGGGTTCGGGGGACAGGGCTCCGTCCCTCCCTAGGTGTTCTGACAACCTCACGGCTCATTTCCAAAGCTTCGTTAGGAACAGCCACTGGTCTTCTCTAACGATCATGCTGTGTCCACTCCCCACTACCCCCCCCCCGGCCCCCCGGGAGGGACGGGAGCTCTGCCTGATTCGCTCTGTGGGTTAATGGAGTATGAACGAGGAAGCCAAACTGACCACTGCATAGAGTTATTTTTTTTGTGACAGGTAGAAAATAGAAGTGTCAAACCTTTTGCAGGAGCCGTAATTTACCAAAGAGAATTCTCCATTTATCCCCTTTCCCAAGGTAACTCATCCTCCCCCGTGACGCCTGCAAATACGGCTGATTGCAACATCTGTGACGGGACGGGGGAAGGAGAGGCCGTGCTGGAGGCAGCAGACAGGAAATGCCTTCAAAGAATTTTGATTCTGTAGGCATTTCTTGGGCACCATCTGTGCCAGACCCCTTCCTGCCATTAACACTCTGCATCCTCAGAACCATGCTGCAAGGGAGATGCTCCCATAGTCCCAATTCATAATGGGTAAGCTGCGACTCGAGCGAAGGGACAAGACGTGCTCCGAACCACACACTGGGATTCACATCCAGTCCTCCCCTGCAGGGTAGCGTGGTGGGTGGGAGCCCTGAGGAGACGTGGGGGGATGGCTCGCCAAAGGTCACGGGAAGAGCCCAGGATTCAAGATGCCAAGTCTCAGGTGGGGCTCAGTAAGATGTACTCTGCAGAGAAGCCCGGATGGGAAGATGGGGTCCAGAAGAAAGGCAGCCAGGGTTACCTGGAGGCAGGCTTTTCCTGACTTGACTCCAGGATCATCAGACATCCTCAGCTGACTCAAAATGTGATGACCCCACGGGGTCAAGGCTTTGAATGAATTTCTCATGTACTCAATACAGAATTTATTCTCTGTCCACTAGATGTAGGTGTCCTGTGACCACTCTGGAGGGTAGCAGTGACCCCAGACTTGTCTTAATCACAGAAACAGTTTCCCTTTATGCGCCGGGATGCAGTTCTTCAAATGATTAAATATATGGCAGGATGCTTTCTTCAGCAGATGAGAAATCCAAGCATTTTAGTAACATGAGAAAACTCCCTAAGAAGGAAAGGCTAGGCCAGCCATGAAAAAAACTAACCCTGGACTCAAACACACATGAGTTTGAATCTTGACTTTGCTGTGTGACCTTGAACAGACACTGGAGTGCCCTGCATCTGACTTTCCTTTTCTGTGCAAGGAGAAGAGGGCTACTTGGTATGAGGCCTTTGGCGGGACTAGCTCAGTGCCTGGCACATATGAGGAAGTGACCCATCTTCTCTTCATGAAGTAGAACCAGTGGGAAGGAATCTTTTTTTCCTCAGAATCAAGGGATGCAGACACATGATGGGAGAGAATCACAAATCATTCAGCTTCACTAGGAGCCTGAGCACAGGAAGACTGGAGATGATCATCCCCATTTCCGCTCGGCAACTACTGACATCTCACGGGAAATTTAGACACCAACTTTTCCCACTCCATAAAATCCTACTTAAAGAATTTCGTTTGTGTTCATCCTTTCTGTGAAGAAAAGAAGCTTGTTTTTCCTGGAGAATTTTTCTATAAGGTAAAAGCTAAGAATATTTGTTTTTATTTTTAAAAACACCAAACTACTATCTAAAGCTCTTGGGGGAGGAAAAAACCAATTGCATGTTACTATATATATATATATATATGTATATGTATATGTATATATATAGTAAATTTAAAAGCTATTGAGGTCCCAGATATAGATTCCACAATATTGCAGGAAAGAGATCGTCACCCAAGAGGGGATTTTCAAAGTGACTGAGGAGTTAATGATGGGTGGGGGTGGGGAGGCGAGGCCCCTTGTACTTCTGTTCCAGAACCTTCTAACACACCATGCTCTCTTGCTGAGAATAAGCCCCCCACAGCTACCCATTATGAAGTGTATTAATATCTCTTTATGAGAAAAGGGAGCGGAAGGGAAGAAAAAGAAAAAAGAGAAAATCATTCTCTGATTGAAAAGGAGCCCAGGCTCCGACACCATAAGGGGGCGAGTGGGGGCTCCCGAGTGGGGGCGTGGGGGCGGGAACGGCTCCGCGCAGAGAAGTGCTCAAACCGCCTCCGTTTCCTAGAAATAACCCGGATTTCGGTGAATTGTTTAATCTCCAGGCCGAGGAAATGGGAAACGCAGCCTAGGCAAATTGATGTCAAGTTCTGATCTAGGATATATTTGGAAAAACACGTTCTTAGTGAACTACACGGGGCGCCCCCCCTCCCCCCCCAGATAGTCATCCAAGGGAAGGAAAATAACAAAATGCAGTTCCCGCAAAGAAAGCGTCAAACTGAATAATCAGATCATTTCTGTTTCTCAGAGGAAGAGAAGTCTCCACACCCCAGCAATTATGATGGAATCAAAAAGGAGGAGAGAGAAAGAAGGCGCCCTTAATTCACGGCAACGTGTGCTGCTGTTGTGCGCCTGCCACAGAAACGGCACGGAGAGCTGGGGAGACGGTGGGGTCTAGACGAGGGGACGGCGGTTCATTATTTCTCATTTCTTGGTGGAGAAGAAAAATTGAATATGGCCAGGCCCGCATTAGCATAACTCACTCCTAAAACTGCTGATCTATGCAGCATGTTGGGACGCCGGGCACTGAAAATAAATTCAATCGGGATGTTTATTATTTTGTTCCCTCCAGTTCTCTTCAAGGAACTTGCAAGGGAGAGCGTGGGCAGTTGAGAGCCAAGTTCAACCTGCGCTGTTTGTGTGGGCGTGGGAAGGGACGACTAGCCCCTGCCGGAGCTGTCTCCTTGCAGAGGGCTCTGGAGAAGGGCGCTGGGTTCCATTTAACATATGGCATAAATATTAGTGGCTTGTAATGAAGCAAGATCTAAACCAAAGTGGAAAGGCAAGAGAGGAGTTGTTAGCAAGAGAACATGCAGCCGGGAAATGTAGCGGGAGGACTCGGATGAGTCTGAAAGCGCAGAGTCCCGTGTCTGACGATTAAGCCGCAGAGGGGGTGGCTTTGTCTCTCTGAAAGGGCAGAACCTGCTTCTCCCTGTCTTTCTGCAGCTTCAGGTCTGTGGGCCGAGGCCTGGGGAGGGGTGCAGGTGCCGTGGGAGGGGCACCCAGCTTTTGTCCACTGAGGCTGCAGGAAGCCCCCTGGGGACCTCACCCCCCCCCCTTCACGGATGGGGGGCATGGGCTGGAGGGGCAGCCACAGGAGCTAATGGCCCCCAGGGCCACAGCTTTCCCGTGCAAATGCCTTTAATGGCAGAGAACAAAGAGACAGGGCTCGTGCAGCCTATCACACAGGGACAGATTTGTGGCGATATTTTTGACATCTCTATTCCAGTCGGAGAGCATTTTCAGAGGCTTCTCCACCAGACCCATTCCCAAGTCTGTCTTCTCTTCCAGATCGTGTACGAATATAGGTCCTCTCAGCACGGACCAGGCCCCAGCTCCCCACCAGCCCACGCGGCAGTGGTCTTGGGCACGCACCCTGGCATCAAACCCGCACGGGCCGGTGTTCCTAGGCTTCATGCTGAGATTTTGCATAAAAGTCGGTATTCCTGGCTCCTTGTGAGAGACCAGCGGCGCGGGCGCACAGCCCAGAGCGCTCGGTCCTTCGGCCTCATGCTCGCCCCAGCTGCAGCCCTCTGGACCCCGTCCACTGGCTCGTTCCCACCTCAGCTGGCCACGGGGCAACGGAGGGTGGGTTTCTGAAGGCATGCTGTTTGCTCAGGTCTCTCCCTTGCTCTTAACATTTGAGTAGAATTTGCTACTCAAATTGCTAGTAGGGAGACAGCATCTCAGTTCCCACCGCAAGGTAGCCTGGGTGATCGGCCTTTCCAGATTTGTAAACACGAGCCACACTCGCCACCCATTCTCAGGCTTGCCCGGCCGCCTGGTCCGGGCACCCCTCCCTGTGCTGCCAGGCCCAGCCCCTCTCTCTAGAGGGACTCTGCCTCCTCTCAGGGACCTGCCGAGGTTTCCCCAGAAGATGAGCTCCCCCCATTCTGTACTTCCAGTATCTTGTGCAACCCCCGGGACCCCTTGGGCCATGGCCCTGTGTCGCTGCCAAAGCATGGCGCTGAATGATGTGCTCAGAGGGTGCTGTGCTGGGCTGAGAATCCTCCAGGGACAGCGGCATTCTGTGCACTCCGGGTGACCAGCCTTCCCGGGCAGGAAGGTTATCTCCAGTTTACAGGTGAGGGAACTGAGACTCAGAGGAAGACAAGGACTTGCCTGTAGCCATGTAGCTGTTGAGTGATGTGCTTGGCTCTGAAACCAGACCCGGGGGATCTCTCTCCGGGGACCCCTTCCCCCCAAGGCCCCAAACAGTCTCATCTGAAAAGCCTCCTCACAAAGCGCTTGCACGTACTACCTCGGGTTCACTAAAATGGCGAAATCCCTCCTGCCTAAACTTCTGTTTTCCGCCCCACTAGCAGCAGCAGCAGAAGCTTCAACTGTATAAAATTCATTGGGAGAAAAGCGTATGACAAAAAAGGTCTTATTCAAGACTTCTAATTATTTGCGTTAGTGACTAAAACTGTGAAGAGTGTGACTCTGCAGTGCAAAGTAGAAATATTAAAGCCGGAGATGAGAAAAACAACAGCAACTTCGAATGCAGGCCGCTTCTTGAGGTGGGGAAAAAATACACCAGCCTGGGTTCAGGTAAATCCACCTCCATTTCATGGGGTCATTGAGGTCCGGAGACGGTCATTAATTTAGCCGGGGGTCACCCAGCTCCAAGGTGCCCCTGCCGGGTCCCAGGGTAGAGGCAGGAGAATGAATAATCCCCAGAGGTTAAGGGGCGATGACTTGTTTTGTTGGCTGCAGCAAAACACGACTTGTTAATCTCATGTGTTATCTTTGAAATTCATGCAAATTTTGTATTATACTCTATAATATAACCATGTTATTTTTATATTAGAACAAATGTGTTAAATTATTTATCAACTGAATTATTTAACTTTTCTGAAATTGACACTTTGGGAAGAGGTGCTGTACTTCTCTGCTGTGGCTTCCTCAGGGCTCAGCACACAGCCTTGTGCCACTGGGAGAAAGCGACCCTGATTTCAGAAGCCAAGGGCTGTCTGACTGTGGGCGGGGAATCCTTTGTTTGTCTTTCAAGGACCTCGTTCACGTTACCTCAGAATGGATCTTCAGCCACAAGCATGAGATGGCTGTCAGACCCATAATGCTCACGAATTCAGGCAGCAAACAAGAACCACGAGGTGCCAGGCCCAGTACCAGCCGCTGGGCCAACAACCCCCATAGCGAAGATTCTCCCTGGAGCAGACTGGGCCCGCCATTCGCGGCTGGGCCCTGAGCCAGAGGAGGCTCCACTCACTGACCTTATGAAGGTACGGAAGCCTGTTGGCCCTAGCTTCATTGTGCCCTTGATCCCCAGGAACCGGATGAACAAGTTGGCCATCCTGTCCACCAGGCGCAGGTAGTTGAACTGCTTCGCGTACTTGGGGAACACCTGCTTGAGGCAGATGGAGGGCAGGTGGGCTTCTGGGTTGGTGCTGTCCTCCGAGGAGGCCTTGGTGGTCTCGCCGTGGGAAGGTTCATCCGTGGTGGCCAAGGGAAACTGCTTAGACCTGAAACACACAGGGATTGCAGGCAGAGTCGTCATGGGGTGGGCTTCGCAGCAGCCACGCACCCGCGCCCGCCCTCCTCTCCTGCCAGGCCCTGCGGAGGTGTGGAGGCTAATTTGGACCAGGAAACGGAGCTCAGAGAAGTGGCCTGCCTGAGCTCACTGGCTGAACCTGGAACCCCGAGGGGCTGGAAACACACGCCGCTTCCGCTCTAGCCTCCCCGCTTCCCGGCTTCCCGGTTTGCATGACTTCCCCTTACTGTACTCGCGAGCTGAGAGAGCACTCTGTTACGGAGCAGTCTGGATGGGATTTCGAACTCCTACTTATCGGTAGTAATTGAATAATTAAGAAATATAAAAATCTCTTGGAGGGCTGGCAAGAAGCTATCAGCACAGTTCAATGAACAATTTGCAAAGACACATTAGCTCCCCACTTCTAGGAATAGGCACGATTACGCTTCCTGGCTTGGAACATATACAAAGCAAATGATCATAGTGTTGTGATTTCTTCGTCTGGATATTTTATTCTGAAATTATCCTGATAGTCAAGAACATTAGCGGTTGAGCACTCTCAGATCTGTCTCTAGCTTGGAATGTTCTTCTCAAGTATAGCCCCACTCCAGCCACCACCTATTTACCTTTTGGGAAGCCCGCAGGCATCACGGATAGGAGTGACCATTCCCTCTCACCCCAAATCTGGCTTGGCTTTCCCTTTCCTTACATGTCACCACCATCTGTCAGTTACCCAGGCAGGAAACAGAATAAATGCGCCTCCTCCCAGCCTTCTGCCTCCACCACCCACCCTTCCTCCTTACTGTTCTCTCCAGCCAGCTCCTCTCCCTCCCCGCCCGGTGCTGTTAACTCCTGCCGGGACTGCAGCTCAGGCACCCTGCCTCTGGCCTTTGCAGCCAACTCACCCTACACACTGGCAGCAGTCACCCCCTTTAAAGCAAACCTGGTGGATTCCCCACCTGCGCCGAGTGACGCCCAGAGCCCAGCTAACTAAGCCCAGACTCCTCCTTCTGGCATGTTCTGATTTCTTGTCCACCTCCTCATTTCTGACCGCTGCCTGTGGCCCCCACCTCCTTCACGGCCTGGATCACCCCTGCGGCCGCCACGCCCCCTGCTCCCGGGACTCCGCTCCTCCGCACTCAGCCCCTGTCTGCTCCTCAGCTTAGCTTGCTTTCCTGGCTCCCGTGCTGGCCATGACTAAGCTGGGGCCAGTGGAGCCCTTTCCCACCTACTGCGTCCTTCTGAGACAACGCCCTGGTGGCACCAGCGTCAGTTAAGGCTGCACGATTGGCTACTTATCCAGGAAAACGAGAAGCAACTCTCATGGTGTTAAGCTCAGCTCCAGGCCGTGCCTACCCTTCTGTAGTGCCAGCCT
>NW_004567107.1:8923439-8924463 GCF_000260355.1 Condylura cristata | reverse complement strand
AGAGGATTCACCAGAGACAGAGTGGGGAGCAGAACAGGCAGATGGACAAAGTACACTGCTGAGGGGAGCAGTGGGTGGGTCAGGAGAGGTCTGCCACGCCATGTGGGTCACCTTTGGGACAGGCGGGAATCGAACTCATGCGGAAGCAGCTTGAGCTTCTTAGTGCTGTGCTTAACCTGCTGTGCCACCAGGGAGGGCCCGAAAGTTGGCTTTTAACAGCATGAGAAGCCACAGGCAGAATATCAAAGTTACGATGCTTTGGACCCCATCAACTCTCCTAAACGGCACAGAGAAACAGCGTGCCGTCTGTGTGGGTCTGAGCTGGTCTCAGAGCAACTGCAGGCAGAGGTCAGAACCAGGGCAGCATGAAGGGAGAGCCCTGCCAGAGTCAACAGTGTGGGTGCTTCTGGGGAGAGCCCCGACTCCCCAGGAGGCAGGAACACTCTCGGGGGGGCGAGGGCAAGCCAGAGACCTTCACCTGAACTGGTTTCCAGCTCCTTGAACTAAAGACAGTAAATAAAGGTCAGATGGCGACTTTTCAGATGAAATGAGATGTGTTCCCATTAAGGTTCCAGGAAGGAGGAGGAGGGGGAGCATCACTGTTCCTGGAGATTAGCCCTCCAGTGACTGGCTAAGCAGCACGGCGGCTCTGAGCACTTGTTAAGTTTCGTGAAAGGGAGGGCCTGGCAATGCAGTTCGAACACGCTCACGGCGGTGCAAGGGGGCTCCAGTCGGCAGGGCCCATTCATTCGGTCCTCACTTGTAAGTACCCCCTGCTCCCGTTGGGGAGACAAGGCTCGCCAAGCTGAGCCCCTCTTTGCTCTGTGAACACACAGTTCTTCTAGTCAGGGCCCTTTCCCTTTGGCCACCCTGTTTTTTTTTTTATTTAATAATATAATAGTTTATTTTTACATATTTTTGTGCATTTTTCCATCTCAGTTGCAATCCCCTTGGGCTTCCCATCACCAAGTCACCCATGTGCCATCACCACAGTCCAGTGCGCTTCCCTCCCCACTCCCCCCCC
>NW_004567107.1:8888750-8923304 GCF_000260355.1 Condylura cristata | reverse complement strand
CTCCATCCATGTTGCTGCAAAAGGCATGTGTTTACTTATTTATTTTTGGGCCACCCTGTTTTTTAAAATGTAATATTATTATTATTTTGCATATAAGAACTGGGGTACGGGCCAGAGGGGCAGGGGTGAGAGGATTCACCAGAGACAGAGTGGGGAGCAGAACAGGTGGGTCTACTGAAATACACTGCTGAGGGGAGCAGTGTCGCTGCCCCATCAGTCTAAAGCACATCATGATTCGCGTCGGGAGTTCCAACATTGGAGGTACTGTTGTTTAGTTTTTGTTTTAAATCGTGGTTTTAGCTTAGAAAAGTAGTTTGTGCTCTTTGTACACATTTTGAGAAATGCAGAGAGGACTCGCAATCACCCGTAATCCCACAACTCGGGGATGAACACGATTGCTATTTTCATTTATTATCTATATAATCGGGGGTCACACTACATGGGACTTAATTTCTGCTTCTCACACTTTACATGATATCAGAAGTATCTTCCCACGGCATAAATGTCTTCACAAGCGCAATTTCTCACGGACATCCTCCATAATATGCCTGAACCACAATTTAATTAACTGTCTTCCTCATTTAGATACTAGGAGTCTACACGGCCTGTCGAGTCTGGTGATTAGTCCCCTAAGTGATGTGTTCCCCTCTCGGAAACATGACACATCACAGCAAGAAGCCGCCTTGGAGATCATTCTGTTCAATGACATCATTTTTTTTTTAAATGTGGTTTAACGTGCCCACTATAAAAGTCACCATTTTAGCCGTTTTAAAGTGTGCAATCCGGGGCACTAAGTCTATCCCTGACGTTGCATCACCCTTGTCCTCTAGTCAGAACATTTTCACAGTGAGGTCATTTCAAAGAAGGCAGCTGAACTCAAGGAGAGAGAGACATCCGCTCCAGTGAGCCCTTTTAGAAGCAGGCGTTCCCACTGGCGGCTTTAGCTGGGGTGGCTGTGGTGACGGGGACCTGGCCATCTCCCGGGAACCACTCAGGCTGGAGAGGCCTTCCCCATAATACGCAGAAGCTGTGGCCCACCTGCCCTGCACCGTGTGTGAGTCTGATTCTTCTTTCCCGTGGCTGCCCCGTCACCTCACACTTCTCCCAAGGCTGCTACAGTTCCTGTGACTACCGGCTCCCATCCGTCCTGGACCCCTATAATAATCTCAAGAGGAAAGGGCCTTCCAAAGTCACAGTTGTCATTTTCAGGGACCTCAGCCACAAATTTGGGGAAGTGGTTTTTAGTCACCTGGAAGAAGGCAGTCAGGATACAGCTGATATCGAGGAGGGAATAAAACAATGAAAAATGGTAACCTTGCTGGAGATAATTGCAATTATCATATTGAGAGCCAAGCTATTACAAATACTGTAAAATTCTGTTTTACTTAATGGCATTTTAATGGAAATGTTGGGCCTCTGAAATAAGAGTGACTGGTAAAGAAAATATAAATCAAGTTTACTAGTTCACTGGGGTATTTTTTATTATTGAATTTGGTATATCCTTGATTCATTAGTGTAGAGGAAAGAATCCTGGAATGCTTTTATCTGTTATGGCCTTTCAAATAAAATGAAGTTCTTTTTCACTAAAATTCTTGTGGAAGATCTCCTATCTATTCTGTCTGGAGAGTCTATTAAAAATCACCACTATTGGCCCTCCCTGGTGGCGCAGCGGGTTAAAGCACAGCACTGAGAATCTAAAGCCGCTTCCACATGAGTTTGATTCCCGCCTGCCCCGGAGGTGCCACATGGCGTGGCAGACCTCTCCTGACCCGCCCGCTGCTCCCCTCAGCAGTGCACTTCATCAGTCAGCCTGTTCTGTTCCACACACTGTCTCCGGTGAAACCTCTCACCGCCCCTGAGCCTCTGGCCTGTACCCTAGTTCTGTATGCACAAATAAATAAATCTTTAAAAAAAAAATCACCACTATTTATGGGGGGGCCCCTCTAAATGTCAAGCAGTGTATTAAGACACCTATGTTATCTCAGGAGTTTCTCATAACATATCTGATGTGGGCAGAAATGAGTCTCACTAGCCAGAAGAGGAAACTGAGGCTCAGAGAACCAGAACTCTTTCCCAACATTTAGAGCAACAGTTGCATCAGAATTTATATTCAAGGATGTCTCCCTGTCCTTCACACTATCATTCAAGTACTAATTTGATTCTGATAAAACCAAAGACTTTTCTTATATATAAACTGACTCTTTTCCAGAAATGAACAAAATAGGAAAAGTGAGGTCAAGTTCTAGTTCCAGCAAAGGTGCTTGGTTTCTATGAGAAATAATTTCCCCTTGAACTTGAGCATCAATTCAATCATTCCTTCACTCATGAGTCATTTCCCAAGCACTTTCCTACCCATGCCAGGATACCCGGATACCTGAGGGGCACATGGCACCTGCCACCAAAGCGAGCGACTGAGTGGCGAGCACAAGACCTGTCCATAAAACTGGCTGAGTGAGGCGGAAACGCCAGGTGAGGACCCAGACGCAGCACCTGCAGCTCATGTGAGGCCCGGGCCCAGCAGTGGTACGTGTGTGAAGGGGGCCAGGTGGGCGTGACCGTGAGGTGGTCCTCAGGATGGTGGACAGCTGACACGTGTGCTTGGATTTGGTGATGTGAAGAGTAGGTTTAAGGGGCAGGAGGTACAGAATCGGAAGTGTGGCCAGGATGAGTGAGCCGAATGGCTGTCTGCACCCAAGGGCGAGAGGGTGCAGGGAGGGAGCTACTAGAATCAGTGATCCCCCAGCTGGGGTTCCCGGGCAGGAGCACAGCCTCTCCAGAGAACGTGTAGAATGCAGCTTCTCGCCTACTGGAGAGTACAGGCTCAGAAGCTCTGTGAGCAGCGTGTTTTAGCAGGCCCTGCTGATGATTTGGGTCCAGTCTAAGGCCTAAGAATCTCTGGCCGACACAAAAGAAGGGATTTAGCAGTGGTGTGTCTGCCCAGGACCGAAAGGGAGCCAGTGCTCTGGGTCCTGTTCCTGAGCAATCTCAGGCAGGAGAGCCTGGTGAGCAGCGTGGCCACCCTGGCAAAGGGAGGTGAGCACACCCACTCCCCGTCACACTTCAATGGGGATTTCAACGCACGTTGGTGTTCCTGAAGAAACTAACCATGCACCGAAGGAGTCTCTTAAATTAGCTCAACAGCTAATTTCAAGAGTCGGAGACTGAAGCCCTAAAAATAAGCATCACTGCCACGTAGCTGGGTGCCAGCACTTGATAAATTCCCGCCACCGCAGAGGCCTCATTTGCTATGAGAAGGCAAAGCGGTAGACTCCAAAACAGGTGAGGGCGAGTTTCCAAAGTGAAGGGGGAAAGGACGGAATGAGGGACGTGTCCTGGCTCCAGTCCCTGCAAGACCCCAGCCACGCCGGGTGTATCCCAGCCCTGCACGGCATGTCCCACTCCCCCTGGCCACGTGCGCCCCACTCCTCTGCTTTCCCAAAGCAACTTGCAACAGCGACATCGGCTGACAGCGACGATACTGGTAGCCGTCACTCTGTGCCAGGAATACTGCAAACCCTAAATATAATTAATCACGATCCCATCCCAGGAGCCAGGCGTTATTATCACGCCCATTTTACCATGCAGAAGCCAAGGCTTGAGGACATCAGCTAATACACTGAAAGTTCAGGACAGAAACCAGAGGGCGGAACAGCCCTGGCTCCTGTCCACTGTCCTGGCTGCGTCCACACCCAGGCACGGAGCCGGCGCGGCACGACGACTGTCTCCCCCACCCCGCGGCAGTCCCGCCAACTAGTTTCATCCGTGTCCCTGTTTCACTGCTGTGAAAAATGAGCCTCCGAGAGGTGACCCTGCTTTTCAGATGTCACTCAGCTAGCAGTTAAATGTCCGAGCGAGCATTGGGACCCCGACCTGTGCGAGCTCAAACGAGGCGCGCGCCTCTCCACCGTGCACCTGCTCTCTCCTCTCTTGCAGTGGAGAGAAGTCTCGACGGATAGGTTGGGGCGGGGTGCAGCCACGAGGGGCAGTGGCTGTGTGGGCACCCAGGCCACCCTCACTGTGTGGGCCCCGAAGCACAGCCTTCCTCCTGTAAGTTACCCACATGAATCTGCTCGGGGGGCTCGTAATCCACTTGGAGGTGACCAGCAGGGAGCGACCAGCGCTTCTCTGGACCTGAACCCGGCTGCTCCATTCTGATTGCCCAACAAATCAATAGCATCTTATAGTGACGGGCCCCACACGCAGACGTCTGCCAGGCCTGTTGCATGTTTGAATTAACAAAGGGCCGGTGGCGACAGCAGCAGACTTGGTCTCTGGCCCTGGCTGGGGCTGAGTTCCAGGAGCCAGCAGGCTTGGGGTGGCTGCAGGAGCACCCTCCTGCTGGGCCAGGCAGTGCATTAACAAAAGGATGAACACGAGGACTTACTCAAGGCCCTGCTCCTTCAGAGCCAGAGCTGGATGGGGCCTTTCGGGGTCACCAGGCTCAGCCCTCTCATTTTCCGGTTGAGGGAACTGACAGCTCATTTTGCAAAGACCTCCCAATTCGCTCCTTTCCTGGCAGGGCTCCCTGCTCCGCCCCTCCTCAAAGAGTGAGTCCGCCATGGCCCCTCTTGTCCTGTCTCGTGCCTCAGGCTGTGAGTCTTTAAACCTCCCGCCACACAGGCCAACCCTGGTGCTGCAGCGGCCCTGCCCCGCTGGGGTTCTGGCCTGGTAGTCCGGGGTGTGGACTCCCCTTCTGACATTTCCTTGACCACTCGTTTACCTTCTGCCCAAGACCCTTGCTGCCGCCAGGTCCTCTGACTGCCCTTCGCTTTCTGGGGAGCTCGCTGTCGGCTGCCAGGGTCTCTGTCTGCCACTGGGCACAGCCCAGACAAGCCCCCAGCTCGGTCTCATTAGCTCGAGCCTCCCTGGGTGGACGGCTGCTTATCTGCTGTGGTCATTCTCTGCTGGGGTTTACTGATGTCGCAAAATGGCACCAGATGACCATGCTCCCCACATAAAGAGCCACATTTTGGAGCTAGAAGGGGCACTCACAGCCATCTCTTTTCCTTTTGACAGCTATCAGGGAGGATGAGGCAAAGGGACTTTCAGGGGTGAAGCATCAGTGCAAGCTGGTGGCAGAGGCTGGCTGGGGGCTCCCGACTGCCTATCTAGAGCTTTAAAATGAACAAAAACCAAAGAACAACAAAACACTACCACGACTCAGCCGAAACACCAGAGTGGCAAGATTCTGATTCTGCACAACAAGCTTCAGACTTCCGGCCAACGCACAGACAGGAAGGCGGATTCTCTCGGTTCAGAAGGCTTCAGAGCCCCCTTTTAGGCCTCTGAGCTTCACGTTTCTCTGGATGACCGGGCCGGTACTTCATTTTTCCCTGGAACCTGGAGAAAGGTTTTCCAAGCTCTCAGCCTCGCCGCCCGGCTGCCCAGGCACCGAGGGCAGGCCCCGCCTGAGGACGCCCGGGGTCTGCCCCCTGCAGGCTTCCCTGCCACATTCCTGCCTCCCCGGAAATGCTCTTGCCCAAGTGACCCACCTGAAAGATTCAGCCTCCCACGCCTGGCATTCTACAGCCCCTTTTCCAAAAAGCTCTCGGGTCCTCTTTTCTCCAGGACCGTCCAGAATCCACACGCCATCCTCACGGTGTTTATGGAGAACTCAGCCTCCTGCACATGCGCTCTAGTTTCCTCCCAGAGTTCTCCCAGCCACTCCTACGTGGTGCTTAGTGGCACTCTGGGTTGAACGCCTGTTTCTTTCACTGCACCGATGCCCCAGAGGACAGGCTCCACCATGGCTGGTTCACAGCCCCAACGCAGCTCCTGGCACACAGTAGGTGCTTACAGTGCCGACGATGAATTTAGTCTGGGGAGTTCTTTCGATTAATTCTCGCAACCAGTCAACTGATCAGACCCGGTATGAACTCAGGTTCACCCCTGCAGACACTGGTGCCCGGAGAGGCTGAGACGGCTGCGGGAGTGATGGGCGGCTGTGGCAGGCCCATCTCGGGGGCCACGCGCTTAACCCCCATGTGCCACACTCTCCCCTCCTGGTTGCTGGAATGAATCTAATGAATCTTCCTTCCTATTTTCTCTCCCAGTTACTGGAAGATCCTGTCTATACTCGGGGAAAACAAAGATTTCCTGGAGGCAGTGCCTGCGTGACAATTGTAATCAGCGGTTGTATTAGCCTCTGTTTTACCACCTCCAAAATTAGCAGAAAAGGCCAACTGGAGCTTTCATTGTACGGCTCTGCTAATGAAGGGATCCTCTTAATTACACACTCAGCGCCTATCTGTAACACAAAGCATTTTAGTGTTTAAACACAGTTCTGTGCCAAAGTATAGGGCTGCGTGAATACAGACAGTAAGTGAGGGAAGCCATGTGTAGAAGTTATCCTTTGCCTACACTGTAATTCTCTCTGGCACTTAATTTCATCCAACCCGGCTCATTTTTATGATAATCCTAATTCTCTTTTGTGTATGACGTGCCCAGTTAAACTCATCCAGGAATTCGTAGCCATAGCCCAGGTCAGACAACCTTCCCTCTCAGCTCTCCCGTGAAATCATTGACTTTTCGAGTTTCTCTAGTTTCTCATTTGCCTCTGTGGCTCTCCCTTGAGTGGCCCGAGGACCAGTCCCTGCAGCACAGGTGTAGGATACAAAACCATCTTCCCTCAACTCTGCCTCTTAGTGAGCTCCCTCTATGGGCCAGGAGTTCACCCAAACATCAGTTATCCCAGTGAAGTCGGAATGAGACTTCCAGATGGGGACACTCAGCTATACTCCAGAGTCAGACGCCTGGTGGGAGTCCTGGCCTTGTCTCCAACTAGCTGATGACCATGGCAAAGTCTTACCTGACTGTGCCTTGGTGTCTTCATCAGTATAAAGGGGACAGAAGTCTACCTGTGTCACAGCACTGTCCTCCCAATCACGTGGGGCTGGTAGTAGGTCTAGCACACCCAGCACCACACCCGGTGTCCAGAGAGCAAGCTGCTAGCGGTGACTGCTTATCACATACAGCCAAACTCAGGGAAACGGAGTCCTCAAGGTCACCGGCATGTGGGCTGGGAGTCTGCATCTGTCCTTCCTGGACTTCTGAGTTCTGGTGAGGTGAAACAGCACCAAGGGGTTTCTCTGCTGTCCCTCCACTAGGAGACAACAGAGTCCTCATGCTGCCTAGGGGCATAGAGGGACCCAGAGAAAGCCAGTCTGCATGTGGGGTCCGCCTGACCTCAGAGTGAGAACACTGCTTCCTGCTTCCGCCAATCCAAACACACACCAGGGGCCTCCTAATTGCTACTGACCTTCTTGATCTTTCTCCAGCTCAGCCTGTAATACCTCCTGTCTTACAAAAACTCATTTCCTGGCTTCTGTGCTATGCATTCGCCTGGGTTTGCCCATTGTCTGGTTTTCTCCTGGGGCCTTAAGCTGTCCTTGCCTTGCCTCCTGCTGGCCCATCTCAGCCCCTGTATCTGGTAGCCCGAAGCCAGCTCCCCAGCCCTGCAGCAACAGCCGGGTGCAGACCCTACCAAGACTTCAACACTCACTACAAATGCCAGTGCACCTAAGGCTTCCCTAAGCCCCCACCCAGAAACAATGCATTTCCTACGCACTTCATTTGCACCTCTGCTGATCAATCACCCCACTTCCAAGCAGAGACGATGGCTCTTTAAGACCACACTTCTTCCCCACAGACTGGGCTTGCTCTTCCATTTTTCTCCCTCTCACAGTATTCTATGTCTAAATGATGATGTCCAAAAAACGGGAAAAAAGCTGAAAAATGACTGTGTCAGAAAGAATTCTTTAAGACAAATAACACAAAGAATTTGGTGTAATTTTTCCCGAAGGCAAGAAAACAGGCAGTGTGACCTCAGGGTGTCCTTTCCAGCTTCAGGCTCTATAAAGTCACTTTTCAGAGGATTGATCTGTGATGATCGCGCCTGGTCATAGGAAAAACTGTCATCCTGGTTCCACTCCTTACTCACTGCGGGCTGAGGGAGTCCACTGTCATTCGACCCTGCTCTACTCTGTAAGGGAGGAAGGGATCTTTTGGCCAGCAGAATCCATTTCATAGAGATGCCAAGGGCTATCACCCCGCTGGGGCGCGGTGAGTGTGAAAGAGACGGAAGCTGTTATCACTCATCCAACACAAAGTATGGGAAGGCTCTCCTCAAAAGTCCAGGACACGGATCAGAGGGGATTCCCTCCTCCAGCCTATAACGTTCTTTCACGCCAAGAACTTCTGTCCTCACAAAATTAGCTTAGGCAAAAAAAAAAAAAAAATGTGGCTAATAAGTTAGGCATGCATATATGCATATTAGCAATCAAGTCCAGAGAGGAAGACCAACTTTTTCTCTCTGCAATTTGAATTCCCCTAACATAGAGTTGTTGTCAAAACCCATTAAAGTATTTAATTTCTCTTGTCACTATGCAATTCCCTCAGCAGACATCTGGACAGTTCGCAGCAGTGAGCTCACCGAAGTACTGAAGGTTTGGTTACCATGATACATTTTGGGGTAGATGATGTTTTCCTGATGACCCTAGGGAGCCTGGAAAGATGACACGAATTCGAGTGCAAGGTAAGGCAGGGCAGCAGAACTGCCGGAATTCTGCATGGCGCAGTCCTGGGCTTAGAGCACAACACCTTGTGGCCCGCGGGGGGTGGGGGGCAGGAGGAGGCTGGACTTAACCTCTCTGAGCATCAGTTTCCTTGTTTGCGGAGGTCGTGAAGATAATACCAGACCATAGGGCTTTCATGGTACTGGGCGTTGTACCCCAGAGATCTGGAGACACAGACACATGGCTGCCCTCCCTGGAGGGAAGGAGCTTACTGTGAATCTGGCCAGAACCTCTGTGGCCCAACGCTTTCTTCTTCCAGTCGTTTCTCCGAACATCCCTTCAAATAAATTAATATCCCTGTTCGACCAGCTCACCCAGTGGGGGTAGAAGGTGTCCATGCCAACTAAGATGTGTGGGTTCCCTCCCCCCCCAACCCTAAGAAAGAAAACAATGTCTGCTGTTTAGTTTTCCTACTAAGAAGACTGCCCTGAAGTAGTGGCCTCTCTGGCTGTCACGGAGACACTGACTGACCTGCTCCATCCTGTGAAACACACACCAGGAAGGGGATTGGGGGAGGGCGTGGTGGGGCGAGGGCAGCTCTGTCCCTGTGCTCACCAGAGGACACTCACCTGATGTTACAAAAGCCATTAGCAGAAGAGCACCCTGCACCAGAACACACAAGTCCCGTTGTTACTACACAGCTCCCTGGCAATCAGGACTAGATGTAATGCCCACAGAAGGGCCAGCTGGAACCTGGTGAAGGGGCAGTCACTAGCTCCTGAGCCCAGACCAGGAGACGGGGAGGCCCCAGATACTCCTGCCTGCTCGCCATTTGGGGACCCCCCTCCAGGAGGGACTCGGTGCTTGGGAAGACAAGGGTGGCCACTGTACAGCCACAAAAACAGCGCTGTGACTGCAAGCCGGTGGGAAGCAGCCCTTCCTTTCATTTACCCTTTCTAGTTTGTTCTCTGCCCCCCAAAGGCTGGACCTGGGACCAATGGCATTAGCCAACATAAGCACAGCTCAGTCCTTTGCTGCTTTTAAAAGTCACCTTCTAAGTCCACCACCCGCTAGTCAAATCCGCTCAGATGTCCCACTAGCCTCCAAGTTGAATCCGATTTGCACCCCAGCCCCCCCCCCCCAAAACCTACTTCTTGCCATTTCCATGTTGTTCTTGGCAACTTCAGTATCCCAGTGAGCCAAGCTCAAAATCCTGAAGTCAGTTTTGGCTTCTCCCTTTTCCTCACCCTGGATTCTGGGCACAGTTGTACCGAAGCCCCCCCACAACACACCTGCCGCCCCTTTTCCACGCACGGTCTCTGATGCAAATGTCCCGGGCAGAAGCGGCCAGCGCAGCAGCCGCCTGCCGAGGCTGTGGGTCCGGCGAGGTGCAGGCTGACCTCACGCCGGTGTGCTAGGCCAGGTTCTCATTTGGTCTTCACCCTGTCCTCTGAGGCCGCTGCTATTCTAAACATGGCCTCCATTGTCCGTGAGAGACCTCTTCCCTAGGAGGCACAGAAGCACTGACAGAACTTGTCCAGGCTCGCCAGACTGGTTGGACTCAGAGATCTCACTCAGAACCACACGCAAAGGGAGTGCCTGCCCACAAGTTGCGGGGTTTTTCTGGGCCCCTGCCCAACGTTCCTGTCTCAGCACGATGGTGGCCTAATGGCACCTGCGGAGTGAGGACCCTCCGCGTGGAAGCTCCAGCTCAGCAGCCCAAGTTCTCCTAGCCACGCCCCACCCCCCTTCCACGCCCCACCCCCCAGCCCCCCAACATCCCAGTCCCTCTTCTCCCTGTGTGACCTGCGGGAAACACTAGAGGGCGCTAGAGGCCTGGAGGGGCTGAAGAGTGGCCCTAATCGCTGGAGCCTGTCCACGGGACCTTATTTTGGAAGATCTTTGCAGATGCAATCCAATTAGGGATCTTGAGATCAGCTCATCCTGGAGTGAAGAGCTGTCGCCTAGACACGCATATCTGTAGGAAGGCAGATATCTGACAGACAGGCACGCAAAAGAGACCAGCCAAGACAGAGAGCCATGAGGTCGCAAAACAAGAAACACTGGGCACCCCAAAGGTGGAAGGAGCAAGCAGGGGCACCCCCAGAGCTTTGGAGTCCGACTCAGGCATCGGACTCCAGAACCGCAGTGGGCCACGCGTCACTGCTTTTAGCCATGGAGCGCGTGGTGCCGTCGTGGTGGCTGCAGGAAGCCTGCGCCGTCTGTCTCCTTATCTCTGGTCCGAAATGGGCAGCCTCTGAGGGTCACGCTGAGATCAGGAGACTCGAACACCGCCTGGCACACAGTGGGCCCTCTGTGAATGTCAGCTGAACGCAGTGCACGTTCTGAGCCATTGCCGCCGACACATCTCCCTGGGGCACACCTGGCCAGCGACTGTCTGCGGCATCGGGCTTGTGACATGTTTAACTTCAGGACCCACGAGCTACACAGCGCAGCTGTGGGGGCTGAGGGAGGCGCTCCTCTGGGCGCAGGTGTGGAGCTGCGCAGGGAGCTGGCGGAGACGCCGTGTCCTTGGGCACCTGTAAGGCAGCGCTGGCCCCTCTCCAGCTCTGATGAGCCTGTCACGGTGGGTTTCACAAAACATCTGTTTCGGGAACTAGCGTGTTGTTTCAGGCAAGCGCTGGAGATAATAGTATGTTTTTGCGACACACAGGCACGACATGTTCACTCAAGCTGAATTTTTCTAAATGTGCCCGATTTCTTAAACGGCAGCCGCCCATCAGGCTCTCTGAGAGCAGAGATGGAATGTGGGCAGCCCGCAGAGCTGGAGTAACACTGGCTCACGGGACGTGTTGGGGGGTGCGGGTGGGGGCAGCGAGTGCTCTGAAACTGGCCCCTCTGAAGGTGACACTTATGCACGGGAGTCAGCCCGCTGGGCTTCATGCATATGGATAGCCGCCGCCGTGAATGATAACCTGTGGTATTTTCTCCCCCACGTTAATCGACCTGGGTTGGTGACTGAGAATTTTTCTGGAACACGCGACGCCAGCACACATACCAATGATCCCCAGGACCTGAACACAGCTTTGCTGGATCGCACTCAATTCCGGTTTGAGATAAGGAAGCACGGTGCGGCATCCCATGTGAAATGAGCAGACCGTGCTTTGGCCTGAGACTGAGAGAGGGCCATGCAGCAGGCTTGCCATTAGGACCGTGTGGGACTCTCTCCCTGAGCCCCACAGGTGAAGGGGAAACTTGGGCCAGAGGAGCAGACTCCTCAAGATCCTGCAAACAGAGAGCTCCTTGAGAGCATATGCGAAACAGTTGTCTTCTTCCCCCTCCTCACTGGGGAAGGGAGGGCTATGGCCCGGGGAGAGGGCTCCCCCCGCCGGGAAGGCAGAGCAAGCCCGGAACATGTCAGTTCTCTCTGGGATCAAGGAGCACAGTTGTTTTGCTTCAAACTCTCAGGGGCCCAATCCTGACTGTTATCACTGTACCAATTACTGAAGATAGAAGGACAGTTTTCCTTCGTGATCTCCCAGCTGTCAGCATCTAGTTAGTTTTAGCGGCTGGGAAGCTCCTTTAACAGGGACTTTCTCTCCTATGCAAACAGAAGAAATAGATTTGGCCCGGCCATGCTTACTGTCCCCTAGACCAGTGACCGGCCATGCTTACTGTCCCCTAGACCAGTGACCCCCATCAACAGAGAGGCATGTCCGGCCTTGGCCACTGCCTTTGACGAGCCCCTTTGGGGGAGAATCCCTCTGTCTGCTGGGAAGTGTGCCCCTTTGTCCTGGGCTTGGGGGCTCTGTCTGTGAGCACATGAGACAGGAGGGAGGTGCCGTGGGTGCTCTGCAGAGCTCAGGGAGATGGCAGAAGAATCAGGGAGGTGCATGAGGGGTGGCCCAGCTGAAAGCGAACCCAGAACTCCCTCTCGTTGGGAAGGAAACTGTGAGTCATAAGCCACCACCACCAGCCTCATTCACAACCTGTAGTCCCTGAGGAAATCATTACTCCTAATTATTATTATTAAGCATAGTGACTAATTAGTAAGAATAGCTACCCTTTACTAAGTGCCAACTTATGCCTAGTGCTTAATGCATATTATTTTTCTCCTTTTTTATACTTCCTAGATTATTTTCTATTTTTCTAATTATAAAGACCATAAGTGTTCGTGGAAAAAATACTGAAAGATACCAAGAACAGAAAAAGGCAAAAAAAAAAATTCACCCTTTGTTTCACTACCCACAGCTAACAACTACTGGTTGTTTTTTCCAAGCTTTCTTCTCTGTCTGTTTCTGTAGTCCGTGTGTGTGTGTGTGTGTGTGTGTGAGAGAGAGAGAGAGACAGAGAGAGACAGAGACAGAGAGAGAGAGACAGAGAGAGACAGAGAGAGAGAAGTGAGTTTTAACATTGTTGTGATCACATTTTGTAAAATATATATATATATATATATATTGCTTCCAGAGCTCAGAGCAAGCCTGTGAACTGGATATTGTTTTATCTCTATTTTACAGGCAAGGAATTGGGGCCCAGAGAGGGAAGGTAAATTATCCAAATTCATGGTTAGTAAACACTGAGCAGGGAGTCAGAGCCAGTCTTTCTGTGAGCAAAGCTTGCTGCTCCCCACTCTGCCAAGTTGCTTCCTGCTCGTGGAGGAGGGCTTTGGCTGGCTTAGACCCATCCCTAACTCCTGCCACCCCTGCGTGTGCCCGCTGGACTGTGTTCTACTGAGAGACGCAGCCACAGGTATCGGAGGTGTGCGTTATTCCGGCTGCGTGAGCTCAGTTGACCAGTACCTGACTATGGAAAGCTTTGGAAGCTGAAGCTTCGCTGAAGACATTCTGTCAGAAACTGGAGGGAATCTGGGTTTTCTGTCCATATAGATATCTGGAAAGCTGAAATCAGAAAGCATAGGAACTATTTTTGGCAAGCTGTTTTTCATTAGGTAAATACAAGTAACTTCTAGAGGGCGGCTGCAGGGTGTCCCGAAGACCCCGGCCCTGCCTGCCAAGCTGCTAGCGGGCGGATCCCAGAGACACCGTGGGGAGGAACCGACGGTGGAGTCAGCTCGCTAGGGTCTCGGATGGCTTGAACACAGACATAGTAGTAGGTTCTAGACATCTCACCAGCAGATACCCTGTGACACCTCCTTTGTGCCCAGCATAGGGAACAGAAGACGTAAAATAAATAAGACCGCCAGTGCCTGCCAGTGGCTAACTCTGGTGCATAAAGACGCCCCAAGAGAATGCAGAGTCATGGCATGGCACCAACCTGCTTCACTCACAGAGCCTCAGGCCAGGTCCCTAAAATGTTTAAGATGGGCGAACTCACAGTTGGGAAGCAAAGTTGGGGGACCAAGCACATGAGCCAATCCATTAAAGCCCCATACTGATGACGTCCCATGTTCACCGGAATAAAGAGATAAAGACAGAGGGCTCAGGCGTGATTTATCGCAGTCTGATTTATCTTCTGTTCAGGACGAGGATCACTACACTTTGCTCTCTAGACATTTCTCAGGACCTTTCCCCTCTACTGCTGGAGCAGGATGAATGGAGAGGTTCGGCTTTCATGGCTAAGTCTCAACTCTGCGCGCATTTGTGAATACTTGTGTGTGTGTGTGTGTGTGTGTGTGTGTGTACACGTGGGTCCCGCCATCTAAAGCTTCACTCTTCTCTGACCAAACGCCCAGAAGTTGCTAATTCTACCTTCAGGATCAGACCAGAGACACCGCGACAGGCTTGACACATGCCCATGCTGAAGAAGCGCTTCCTAACATGGCCGCCGCCTGCTCCCCAACTAGTGACAGGGGGCCCAGTCAAGGATGTCCCCACACCAGCCAGCCCAGGTGACCCTGCTCCTGTGGACACCCCTGGAAGGCCAGTTCTGCCTTATTTCTGCCCTCTCCACAGCACTTCCCAGCTCCCAGACCCCCTTTCCTTATTTCTTCCATCGGGAATAGCTCAAACATCTCATTTATGGGAAGGGAAGTATTCACGGAGGCCTGCAGATGCCTGAACCCCAATAAAGGGTCCTGGGGGGCTGGCAGGGGTCACAGCCAAGCAGACCCAGCACTGCAGGACGAACATATCCTTCCCCTGCCCTTACAAAGATAAGCGACGTTCAACTTGGGTTCAAGTCCCAACTCTGCTACATAGATGCTGTGTGACTTTGGGCAAGTCACTTAACTCTCCTGATCCCATTTTCTCCCTCTAAATCACATACAATGCTGTAAGCCAACATTATCTCAATAATTTTTTTGCTCATTTAAAAAAGCCCACAATAAAAAAAAATAAAACCGGGATCTCTCTCTTGTGAAGATTACGTGATATTTTACATAATTAGAAGTATATACATATAATATGCATAATAAGATTACATGTACATCTTTTTATACAAATTCTTTTAATAACTTGTCTTAAAACACTCTCTGGCACACACCCACCCCCTAGATCTAAGCAGCAGCCTCTACAGTATGATCATCAGCCTCTTCGGCCAAGCATGGTGTCTACACCATACATAGCCTACACTACATGTGTAGATGGCGTCTCTGTCATGTAGAAAAATGACAATGGCATCATGGAAAGGATTAGGTAAATGTGTAGTATTAAAGAAAACACATATGCGTATTATTCTCTTCTGTTCTTTGAATGGAACAACCTTTAGCCCATCAATTCGCAGCTAGGAGTTTGCAGGTTTTTCCAGCACAGCTCAGGGATACCAAATACTACGTGGGTTAAATATACAGGCTGACTTAGCTTCACACTCCAAGTCTGAAAATGAAACATAAATTGCTTAAATTCCCACATGCACGAAAGCACTTTCTTTGCAAATAGCATTTTCTCTTTGGAGAAAATACTAACCGCCAAAAATATCTCCACGTTTAATAACGACCATCAAAGGCACATCTACACCTACTTGGTTTTTAGACCTTATGCCACATCTGATCTACTGCACCCCCAGACGCCCCAGATCTGGGACTCCACAGCTGGCTCAGCTCCGTCCAAGCCCTGAGCTTGGCCTGGCCCAGTAGGTGGGGCCTCTGCCAACTTACCCCATGGGGTTCTTTCTGCTCTGGATTCCCCAAGCCTGAGAGCAACCTGAGACACCAGTAGCCACCATCTGCATCCTCACACTGGTGGTCAAGTCCGTGCCGGGGGACTTCTGTCGTGGTGCCTACTCTGAACTCCGGAAGTCCACTCAGAGGACATCCTGCCCACTGGTGCCCCCACCCCGCCCTGCTAATTGCCACGCTCCTCTGCATTATCTGGACCAGGCCATGGATGACCAGTTCACAGCCAGGCCAGGTCCCCTGCCACTGCCAGCTGCTGAGACAGGCCCAGTGTGCTTGGTCTTTGGCTCTTAAGGGCTCTGCCAATTCCCCAGGCCCTCAAGCCTGGCCTGGGCTGTGCTCTCCTACCCCATTGTGGGGGCGGTCATATTGGGACATCAGATCACTTTGCAGAAGACATGGAAAATACAGAAATCCAGAGCAAAACTCTCAGACATAATCTCATTCTCCAAAATGATCGTTTTTAACATTTTGGCAAATTCCCTCCCAGTCCTCTTGCATGAACATAATTTTTCACATAGTTGAGTCATACTAAACACACAGTCTTGTAATCTGCCTTTGTGTCTAGCATCCTATTATAACCATTTTGCCATAGCACCAAAGTTATTTATAGAACTCATTTAATGATTGAATGACTATCATTAAGCAAATAGATATTTAGATTATTTCATTTTTTGTTACTTGGATTAACATATTTATAAAAAAAAGTCTTCTTGTAATTTTAGATTCTGTCTTAGTGGAAATTCTCTTATGAATTTTCTAAGTCAACAGGTATTAACATTTCTAAGCCTCTTGGTATATTATCTGGCTCTAGTCGATGACCTTGTAAGTTGTTAGGGAGTAAATCTGTGGTCACTAATTCAAAGCTTATTATTATTATTATGCCTATAATCTTGTGTTTGCCATGCCATTAACTGCTGAGATCATAATAAAATAGGGTGACGCCTTTTTTATTAATTTCCACACAAATATGAGTTTAACATATTTCATATGAGAGTATGAGAAACTAGAAGTACTGAGATTAAGCAATATTTTCAAGTGACCCACAGTCACTTTCCTAATAATAAGAAATAGTCAGGGAGATTTGTATCTCTAATTATTTTTCAGACTCCTCTTCTCTGAGCGATGAGTCTGCATCTGAGTCAGCACCCTGTGCAGCCAGAATTGGAAGCAGTGTGCCCTATTTTTGAGTTTCTTGTGTAGAATGCAAACTTGGGATGTCAGCTGCTCAGAATCCATTGATGTCATACATTTTGAGAAGTATCTGTCTTCTCTGTGAACCTACCCCAATTCCTCCAGGTGGAATTAATCACTCTCCCTCCCATGGCTCATCATCGGGGCCTCATTCAACACTGACTTTGATCTTCAACAAATTTGAATTCTCTGTTCAAGTCACCCACTGGGATCTAGTGGTCCCCAAGACTGAGGCAGAGCAACACAGGGCCAGATGACTCTCTGGTTGCCACGAAGCATGTGGGCTGTTCCTTGCTAGGACTCTGGGTGTCACACCAGTGCCAGCCCAGAGGCTGAACGCAGAGCAACGGTCAGAAGGAGAGAGTATTACTTCAAAAATGTTAGTGTTTCCAAAATGAAAGAAACCTCATTATTGCCATAGATATCTAGAGAGTGCATTCCAGGGACTAGGACTGTGCTGGGTGCAGGGATCCAGAAAGGAATAAGAGGTTCTTTCTGCCTTCTCAGAACTCATGGAGAAATCACCAATAGAAGTTTCCAGGGCCCCACTGAAAGGCCGTCCATGTGACCGGGGTAGGTATCTTCATGGGTTCCTTCTGCAGTAGGGTCACCATGTCCCCTCTCCTGGCACACACGTCCACCGTGAGCCAGTGCTCACCCTAACGACCTCTTCTCAACCTGGCCACCTCTGTACAGACCCTGTCTCCAAATACGGTCATGTTTCAGTTTCGGTTAAGATTTCTACAGACGTTGAAGAGGGTGACACAATTCAGCCCACAGCAACTAGTCAGTGTATTCATTCATCCAACTGTTCATTCATTCACTCGTACACTCATTCATTCTTCCGACCATCATCAAGTACCCGCCACGTGCCAGGCTGGGTGTCAAGCCAATGATACAAAGCAGAGCCAGGCTTGTCCCAGCATTCGGCAAAAGCGTCACCCACACAGACAGGTCACTCAGTGTGACGTAAGAGGTGGGCAAGAGGCCACAGGGCACGCCGCTCACCTGAGGTCAGGGCAGGATTCCAAGACACCCACGAGCTAGCTGAGAGGTGAAAGACTTGAGCAGAAACTTTCAGGTGGGAGGGAGGGAGCGGAACCACTGGATCGTGCCAGAGAACTGCCTGTGTGAGCACACGGTGAAGGAGCAAAGGGCCCAGTGCTAGGACTCAGGTGACGGGGAAGCGCAGTGAGAGGGGAGCGATTCAGGGGAAGGGGCCTTGGCAATCGCCATGAGATCGCGAGTTTCAGTTTTGGTTAAGAAATCTCTGCCCGGCAGGACGCAGGTGCCCAGCGGCCTCCTCCATCTCTGTACGGAGAAGACAAGTGGAAAGCCTCCATCAAGACCTCGCGGCCCACCCTTGTCACTGAACATTTAAGAAGACTCAGGGCTCCCGCTGCACCTTTGCCTCTTACTCTCCCCATGCTTCCAGCAAACCTGGTGACTGACTGTCAGCCCACAGCCAGCAGGGCACAGCCAGCAAACTCGAAGGGACACCTCTACTTCACAACCACAGACAGATGAGGTAACAGCCGCGGAACATGGGGGCTAGGGGGGAGCAGGGAAATTCTCTGAAGAACCCCGGGGCCTGCACGGGGCACCAACACATCACAGAGCATTGGTTCAAATGGGTTAAAGCGCAGCACTACGAAGCTATCAGCAGCCACTGCAGCACGAGACCGATCCCCGGCCAGGGAGGTGACCAACGTGGCGCAGCGGACCTCTCCTGTCTCCCCGCTGCTCCCCTCAGCAGTGTGTTTCAGTCAAAATGCCTGTTCTGCTCCCCACTCTTGTCTCTGATGAATCCTCTCACCTCCACCCCCCCACCTCTGGCCTGTACCCCAGTTCCTGTATGCATAAATAAACAAATCACAAGCACATAAATAAATAAACAAAAAGCCCCAGCAATAGATCTCCTGGAGACAACAAGCCAGTCTGGATGGAGGCCGTCCAGGCACAGCTACTGTAGGACCAGAGTGTGTTCCGTAACTGCTGGGGCAGAGAGGCGGGGTTCCCGGCACATTTCCTGGGAATCGTCCTCACCTCCTGCTGCTGCAGTAACTGTCCCCGGCTCGGGAACTTTTGAGCTCCTTCAGTTTCATCAGCTGGGTGTAACAGTTCAGCAAGCATCTTTACCGCTCAAACCCAACGCTGATACCAGCTCCTAGAGGAGTGACGAGCTGGAGAACATGTTTATCGTGAAAACAAAGGGTTGTGGGCTTGAGGGGAACAGTGATGTTTTGAGCTGTCGAGGCAGTTAGAAGTGTTTGAGAAAAACTTATTTTTTTTCTGGAGATAATGCTTGCTTTGTAGATAGGTGCAATTTCAATTTTTTTTCTTGGAAATTAACATTTTTTCTGATTACATAGGAAAGAACTTGGATATCCTTCAAAGTCTCGAGGATAATTATTGTTTTGACTAATAAGTCAGCTTTGCTATGCTGAAAAGGCAAATCGCCAAATATAATTAGATGGCTTGCGTTTCTTCAGTTTTAAAAAGACATCAGTTGCTGGCTTTGTCACCTGGGTACATGGGGACATCACCCTGAGACATCTCGGCGGATGGGGAAGCTGGTTTGCAAGGTTGGTGCAAGTTCTTACTGGCTCACAGCTGCGTTCCCAATAACCAAGGTAACTGCACCCCAATAAATAAACCCTGAGGCTTGACCAAGGGCACTGACCCCGTCCTGTGTCTGCCCAGGGGGACTGACAGTCAGAGGAGACCTGAACATTCGCTCTACAAATATTCACAGGTGTCCCTGGGTGACAGGTCACCACTGAGGACTCCGAGCTAAACGAGACCCGGCGTCCATGTCTCTGGGGAGCTTACGTGAGCTCTCAGGCTGGTGGGTGCAGCTAGGACGAGGGTCCAGGCCGCCTGGCACATTTGCCAGCACATTCGCAATCCTATCATTTGCTTCCTTTCAGACCTGCAATTAAAACCAACAATGGAATTTCCTTTCGGAGCAATGCTTTCTGGTGGATCTTACATACCTGGGGGGGGGGTGGCTTCTCCATGTGGCACTCCCTGGGCCTCAGTGGAATCATCCAGAATACTTCAGGAAGCACCCCCATTATGACTCTCCCTCCCCACCTTCACTCCCCATCGACAATGACTGTTTATACTCCCCCACACATGGGCTGTCTCTACTAGGCACCTGTCTGCCTTTGCCTGAGGGGTCCCCCTGCTCCACTGCCTTCCCGGCCATGCACATGCCAGCCTCTCTGGGACATCAAAGCCCAGGAGGGGTCATGTCCTCCTGGGTGCACCCTCCCTCCTCTGTGTCAGTCACCTCTGTACTGACTCTTACTTCCACTGCTGGACTTGTTGCTATGTCCCAGCGCCCGATGGGAACAGTAGGCATCCCCCTCTTTGGAGGGGAGGACTGTGTCTATGACTTCCTGTATCTTCAGCACTTAGTCGAGGAGCTGGAACAATGCAGTTATCTGCCAACTATTTTATAAGGGCGTAAACAACGTGAAGCATTGGTAAAGCACTTAGAACAGAATGTGATGAGTTCCAGGCACTGAGCTGACTTCCAACACCACCAAGACCTTCATTTTACACATGAGGAATGGTAGGCATGGAGGAATTTTGAGACTTGCCCCAGATCAGAGTCAGAAAAGCAATCAGGGTGGGAAGCCAGCTTAGTCTGGCTTCGGCCTTCTCTGCACCACACACTGCTGAGTTTCCTGAAAGGCAGACTGCCTGCGAAGCCTGCTAGGGAATGCAGTGAGCAGCCAGTTTGCTCCCCACACACGCTGCCTCCACCCTCCAACACCAGGCTTTCCCTTTGGAGGGGTTGTGGGGGTCAGGCATCAGCACCTCCCATTCTGTGTGCTTTTCTCCTGAAGACACTCTCGGATCTGAGGGTGTGAGGGTCCCCTGTTCTCAGGCTCCTGGGCCCAGACTTGTGATTCTGGGTGCTCAGTGTGACTGCTTGTTTGGTCAGACACCAGGTCTTCCCGAGACTAATTATTTCTTTAAGTTGTACAGATTCATCAGAGGCCAAAAAGGCCAGGAGGCAGAGTTAAATTACACAGTACATCACTGTCCCCAGCACATTCATCTCTGCCACTCTGTCAGAGTGAAAATTTACAGCAGATATTATCTCTTTGAAGGGGTTCGAGTCTTAGAAAATACAAGCTAAATTTTAAATAGAATTTTAATTTTAATGAGAGCTTCAGGGAATGCTGTTTATGTTGCTTATCTTTCATACCTGGTGATTAAGTTAATTTATGCTTAATGGAAAAGGATATTTCGAATCCCCAGACAGCCTCAACATCTGTCTAGGACGCAGTTTGGGGAAGCCTTAAGCTGTTTGTGATGGATGGAACAACCAGGATGCTCTGAACTGACACCTGAAGGCTGTGAGGAAAGAGAACCAGGGACATCACGCCTCTGCCCAGCACTTGCATTGAAATCAGATCAAAGTCCCAAGCCTAAAATTCTGTCAGCCTGAAAAAGCCTATCCCCTGCTCTTGCTTGGTATCCCAGGACTGGGCGAGGGAAGGGCGCTGGGTCACGGAGCCTGGTAGATTCACGCTCAGGTGCAGCAAGGCAGCTCCCAGACCCACCGCACCTGCATGCTGCCTTGTCAGATGCGCTCCCCGCCTCGAGAGCTTGTTCAGAGGTCCTGGCGGGGAGCGCAGCTACTTGTCTCGCCACAGCCGAGACCCGTCTGTCTCTTCGCCGAGCCTGCAGCTTCCGGAGGGACGCATGCACGTGGGGCGGTGAGGGAGGAAGGGACACCCGCCTAGCCAGCCAGATCAGCCGAACGACCCTGGCGACCAGTGGGGTGACAGATGTCCCAGCCCGATCGCCCTCCCATCCGCTCTCCACAGCTTACCATGCTGAGCTCACACTGTCACCCAGAGGGCAGGCATTTTTTATCCCCACTCTCCATGTGGGAAAATGGAGACTCAATATGGTGAAGTGGCTTACTTGGGTGACCTGGCTTGTATGTGACTAAGACAGTGTCTGAGCCTACGGCTGTCTGCTCTTGGTGTCTCCCCGCAGTGCAGGACCCGAGTCTACCCACTGAGGCTCTTGGGTCAAAACCAACTTGCCCTGTGTGTTTGTAAATAAAGTTTTATTGGAACAGCCATGCCTGTTCAGTCAGGTACTGTGTATGGCCACTTTCACACAGCAAAGGCACAAAAAAGAGTAGACAGCATGACTGGCAGAGCCTAAACTATTTTCTCTCCAGTCCAGCCCAGGCCCTGAGGCTTCGGGTCTGCCGGGCCCTGGGCTGGACGAGTCGAAGTCCTCTGGAACAGGCCATAAACCACGACAAGGGAATTATCGAACACCCATTGCCTGTAGGGCCTGGGTTTGGGTAGGGATGTGGAGGAAAGAAAAATCAATAGAACGCAGCCCGTGGCTTCAGGGAACTTAGCCTAAAGGCAGGACCCTCGAACAAAACCGTAAGCCCAGACAGCCACGATCTCCGTAGCTCTCTGGCGAGAGACCAAGTGCCCAGGCCTGTTGTTGCCCTCAGCACCCGGCCTACACCAGAGGGCTCGCTCACCTGCCCCTGGGTGCCCAGCCTGAGTGGAGCTAGGTTCCCTGGACAGATGAGAGAGATAAGGGGGAGGGATGGGGGAGCCTGCGGTCTGTCTGTGTGGCTCCAGAGGGCCGGCTTGTGCCAAGGGGGTTCTCTCTCCCAGATTCGGCCTCTCACTGCTTCTCCCAGAGCAAGGACAGCAGGCTAAGCCATAACACCTCCATTCCCTCCCCATCCTGCAGCTCCTCGCCTTGTCTAAACCTCTCTCCTAGACACAAGGCAGACAGGCACGGGTGGGGGGCAGAGGGAGGCCTGGACACGAGATAAAGCAATCACCCGTGGACATGTGGGTGACCTGAGGAGAGGAGAGGAAAGCGTGAGTAGTGAATGCGTGTGTCCGTTCTTTTATGAAATTATGCAAAAAGTATTAAGCTATAATATAAAAATATAACACCATAAAATATCAGTATATACATAATATATAAAACGTATGAACTTGCAGATATTAGACCATTTTGAAATACAAAAATGTCACTTTCCCATCGTTCAAACTAATACTCGGCACTCAATTATTTTTTAATGTCTTCGCATTGGAAAATAAAATGTTGGCTTCTTTATGTTATCTCTACAATTTGTTTTTTACATTTTATTGGTTATAAAGTCTGGAAATTACTTATCTTATACCAGCAACTGGTCTCAAAACACCCTCATAAAAATTGGAAATAGCTATCAAAACTTAAGATCACCTATTCTTTGACCTAGCAATTTACCCTGTAGAAATAGTGATATGTGTAGACAAAGATACATACACACACACACACACACACACACACACACACACACACACACACCGGTTCCCAGCAGCACTGTCTGAAATGAAGAAATGTGGAAATTACTTAAGTCCCCATCCTCATGGAACTGGTTCTAAAAGTATGGCCTGGCCCCATTCAGGCCACAGACACAGTATTGTCTAGAGCTGGACCTGCCAATAGGGAGATCCAGAATATCCTGACAGCAGGTCACACATCGACACACACAAATACAGTATATGCCCAATTCCATTTTTATAAAATTGCAACAACAAAACAAAATTACCTCTCCTAGGAGGTTTATGTATCACATTAAAATTTTTGGAAGGACCTAGCAAATCATTTATATAGTGCTTACCACCAGAAGTGGGGCTAGGGTGGAGGAAAAACAGCAGTGGGCAGATGTGCCTTTTTAATTTATATACTTTGCTTAGTGTTTGAATTATTTACAAGAAAGATGTATGATTTAAAAATGTTTTTAAACAAAGAAATAAAGAGGGAAAGTGGCTGGAGATGTAGTGATGATACAAAGCGAACGAAAAGAGACTAGTGAAAAAGGAAAACACTGTTTTGATTCTGGGGTTCCGTTGAAAAGGCTTTCCGGGGAAGTGCCTCTGAGCTGAGCCTGAAAAGATGGCAGAAATTAGAATGCGAGGAGTGGCACCCCGGCACGGCAGCATGAACCCCCAGCCTGACTGGCCACGTTGGAATTTGATTCATAGCTGATGACAGGCTGTTGGAGAAAGTGTTACAAAACCTGATCTCCAGTTAAGATTCTTATTACTTTATTCAGACAAACCTAATTTTTCACCAGGTCAATGTCTTCCTTGGAAGCGAGGCGGATTATTCAGGGAGGCCAATACAGACATGACTGATGGCCCAGCCTCCCCCTCCCCTCCCCTTTCCCTCCCCCTTTTCCTAATAGAATTCGCATTCTGTGAGGGAGGCTGGCTCTTCCTGAAGGCCACCTTCTTCAGGCTACCCCCACCTCACTGTGGATTCCCTTCAGTCTAAGTCAGTCGTGGTGGGCCTGGGCCCTTCACAACGCTGATTGAGTTTGGCTCAGTCTCCCGATTTTGGCTGATGTGACCTGGTGGGAAATCCACCAAGGCCTTCAAGACACAGGAGCAAGGGCTGGCCCCTTTGCTGTTGGAGATGCATCCTGTTTGGGGTGTGATACCTGAAACTGCAGCAGACTTCCCTAGGCAAGCTGGGGAAAGACCCTGAGGACAAGGCCATGGGCCTGAGCTGGAAGAACCAAGGGCTGGCAGGAGCCTAGTGGCCGGTGAGGTCCCGGAGCTACTGTGCTGACCACCCCCTTTGACATCTCTTCATGGGAGCTAATGCATTTCCCTGTTACTCATGCCAATTAAGTTCCTTGCAGCCAAAAATTGCCAACTAAATCAAAAACATGCTTTCTTTGGACAGGATTCAATCGTGTATTTATTCAGATAAATATTCCCTATCGTGCGCCAGGAGTCATGACTCTCCTCGGTAAATATACTTGCCTTTAGAATCTGCCTGAACTGATGGCTGTACAGCCCTCGGAATGAAGTTAATGACACTGAACGATATACTTTAACACCGTTAAAATGGTAAGTTTTATTTGATGTATATTTGACCACAACAGGAAAAGAAAGAAAGGAGATCTACAGCACCTGGTGGAGTGAGCCTGAGTTAGGGGCGAGAATGAGTATAATCTGCACGCCTTTCATTCTCTTTGCTCTGTGGGAAATAAATGGCACTTAAAAACCCACGAGCATTCGGTTAAGCCCATCTAATGCAATGATATGGGGCCATTAAAAAGACAAGCACACATTCTACTTTCGGCCATGACGGAGAGAGCGCAAACTCACACGCCTACTCCTGCCTAAAGAGCAAGAAAAGGAGGCGCTTTTTTTTTTTTTTTTGAAGAGAAGTGCTTTTAAGCTTGGGACCATGGCCATGCACATCCGTGACCCTTCACCCAAGGGAAGTAGGGGGTGAGCCTCAGTCACCCCACTCCCAGCCTGCAGGCACTTGCCTGTCTGCGGGCCTCGGATTTGAGCAGCTACAGACTCAGAGCTCCTGGGGCAGAGTTTAGCAGAGGAGAGCAGGGGTGCTGGAGTGCCGGGCGCAGCACTGCGGGGCATGCGGGGGCCCCACATACCCCTGGCTGAAGGCAAGGACTAGCAGAGAGTGTCTCCTGCAGGGCAGGGCACTGACCGCAGGCCACAGAGGGATAGGAAATGCTAGAACACAGGTGGGGGTAGTCCAA
Organism: Condylura cristata; assembly: GCF_000260355.1. Lineage (NCBI taxonomy): Eukaryota > Metazoa > Chordata > Mammalia > Eulipotyphla > Talpidae > Condylura > Condylura cristata. Next base: position 8,897,989 of record NW_004567107.1, on the reverse strand, counting down.
GCCCCCAGAACACTGTTGGGGGGGTGGCGGTGGGCACATGCTCCTGTACCCCCAATTGTAAAACAGTGCCTGTGCTTACTAGGGATTTTAATACGGACTGCGGAGTGGACGAATGAATGAAGCCACTTGGGTCGGGTCTCAGGCAGATGGCATTAGGACAATGCGGAGGCGGTTCAAGGGGTTCCGGCAAGCACCGGGGGTCCCTGGCCAACCTCCTAAGGAGTGGAGAGGCAGCGGGGAGGTCATTTATTCATTCATTCACTCATTTAACTCAATTTCTTTTATAACTGGCCTTGTTCCCCCAAAGGACTTGAAATAACAGGCAAACACTAGATCCAAACCATCACTTGTAAAACAAACGGTAGCACACTGGCAACATTTAATTCTGGACGACAAAGGAACTCCCACCGCATCCGCCGAGATGAGCACCACAGCGCAAGGCTGAGCAAGAGGAGCCGCGTGCAGCAAGTGTGCGGCACAACAGACAAGCTCCCCGCCTTTCCACGTAGGGTGAAGTAGGCAGGGAGAGCATGTGGGGTTACTCGTATGAATGAGTGGGAGGGGGGCTTGTAGGGAAGGTTCTAGAAATGCTCCCTTGCATGTCCTGGGTTCTGTTATGACAAGTCCTGAGCAGTATACTTACAAAGTAGGTACTTTTCTCTCTGAATGGTGTCAGGTAAAAAGCAAATGTCAATTAAACCGGCATATTTTACAAAGATCAGGAGTCAAGGGGCCTCCCTGGTGGCGCAGCGGGTTAAAGCGCAGCACTAAGAAGCTAAAGCCACTTCGGCATGAGTTCGATCCCCGCCTGCCCCGGAGGTGACCCACCTAGCGTACAAGACCCCTCCTGACCCGTCCGCTGCTCCCCTCAGCAGTGTACTTCGTCAGTCTGCCTGTTCTGCTCCCCACTCTGTCTCTGGTGAATCCTCTCACCACGCCTGCACCTCTGGCCTGTACCCCAGTTCTGTCTGAATAAACAAATAAATCTTTAAAAAAGTCAGAAGACTAAGTGATGGGGAACACAGGGACGAGTGTAAGTAAAGATAAGTTTGAGTGTCCATCTTGTGCTGTATCACAGACTAGGACTGGACAAGTTTAAAGACAGCAGCCATATGACTTCAGGAGTCTCATCCCTTTGAAATATTTTCAAATATTGTTGTTTTCTCTTAAAGAAACACACTTTTTTAAGAAGAGGGATAGGAAGTGGCTTATAGCGACACCTGCATGACAGGTAGGTAGGTAGGTAGGCTGAGTGCAATGGGTGCACCTGGAAGTCGGGATGCAGCGGTAGCATGGGCAGGACACAAAGAAAGACAAACAGTTGACCTGGACACAAAGGGACACAGTGACTGGGAGCCCACAGATTGGGCTCCAATGTGTTATCCAGTGGAATTCGGGAAAGACAAGTGTCACAAGAGTCACACTGGCAAGATGATATGACCGTGCAGAAACCATCCCCATTGCTCAGGAGAAGCCGTTTTCCCTGAAACTGAGGCTGGAGAGAAAGTTCTCCTGTGGCGAGGCAGGGAGCGTGGCCGGCGGAGAGGCCCTGGGCGCAACTCCAGACCGATGCTCACCGTGATGACCGCGACAGTGTCAAAAGCAGACGCCTCAATGCTTTGTAGCCACAAGCCATGCGCTGTTTCTCGTCCTTTCCACAAACAGTCGTGAGTTTAAAATCAGTGCTACTTAGAATGTCCCCGCCAATGTGGCCAGAACCACGTACACGAGAGCAAAGCTGCTGATGGTTTAGCTGATCCACCACCTCTGGCCGAACCCCCTGTCCTGCCAGTTAAGTAGAACGGCATCGCCAGGAAACAGAGCCATTCTGCACATTTACACCCAGGCTGTTTTCTTGGATGGCAGGTTCAACCAAAGGTGTGGTTGAAAGCCTTCTGTAACACTGAGGTAGCTCACCCAGGAGAGGGCCACCCAGGAGATCCCCCTCTGGAAATGTCTGTGCTCCCACACAGGCACCAGTAGACAAGCTTGTAGCCTTGCATTAATGCTACCGGAGGGGGCCGGGGTTGTGTCAGCCTTGTGAATGACAGACCTAGGGCCCTAGGCTGGGACCCTTCGCCTGTGGGCAGTAAGGGAAAGGCGACCCAATTATTGTGCCAACAGCCTGGACACCGTCCTTATGCTTTTGAATTACTTTGCCTGCTGCCAAGAAATTTCCTAAGAATCTTAGAAAGTGTTTTTGTCTTTGTTAACAGCAGGGTTTACACAGATGATTGAGTAAGGGTGACTGACTTGGGGCGAGGGGTCACTCACCCAGCATCTACTAGCCAGAGCAAGCCCCTCGTGGCGCAACGTAAGAAAGGCACTAGGCTGACGCACACCTGTCCTGCAGGGAGCCGAGTCGGACTCACTGCTTCCCTCTTTCATGGACTCCACACTTATTTCACACATTTTTTTTATGCCAAGAACTATTTATATCACCAGGCAGGTTGGATCACGTGTCTTTGGAGGCGCCATTAATGTCCCCAGGGTGCTTAGAGGAAGCAGTAATTAATCCAGTCAGGGGAGGGGGGCTGATCAGAGAGAGCTTCAAGGAAGAGGTGGCATCAAGCTGAACCTCGAAGGATCAGTACGATTTGTTTTACAAAAGAGCTCACCCTAGGATCCCTCTAAGTAACAATTTTTTTTTCTCCAGTGCCTTTCAATTACCCGGGACTGATTTACACACCCTTTTAGAAGCACAGCTGTTGTGTAAATTAAACCGCAGTAATCCCTCCCCAGGGCTGAGTCCCCCTTAGGAAAAATTCTGGCACCTGCTGATTTATTTCTGTGTACTTTTCAGCACCTTGAGAATTTTAGCTTTAGTAATCGCAATTATGAGGCGTTCCAGTTGGGGACGGTTAGACAAAGGGGCAGCAAGGGGCTGGAAATTGAGAGTGGAAGAGAAGCTGATGGGGAGAAGGGTCGAGAATCCTGCAAAGAAACCCAGGGCCAGATAAAGGGGGGTAATCCTGACCTTAACATGTTCAGGGCTGGCCTCAGGAGGAGAAGGTGCTGAGAAATGTGTATGAAGGGTTGAAGGTCCGCTTTCGAGAGCCGCCTTAAGCCTGTGGAGGATGCTGGTGATGCCTGGCTAGCCTGGCCTGAAGCCCCTTTCATCTGTGTCTCGAGGATTACGAGATAGCATCTTGAAGGGGCTTAGCATGCTCTCTACATCAGCTGTTGCTGCTTTCTTCAGCTGCACGTCTTGCTCCAGAGGAAATCAAGTCGCAGAAACCAATCCTTGCTGGTTGAATTAGGGAACAAAACACTGCAAGCTCCTAGCAAAATGTCCTTCACACCAGCATTTCTCCTAAGATCGCTGCATCCTCCGTGGTAGTTCCACCTTCCCTGTTTTCATCGTGTTGATCCCTTTTACAAACGTTAATGTCATGAGCCTCTGCACCTGTGAAGCAATCACGTTTGTCCCTGGAGCCACCTGAGCCTCTCCGTGTGCCATTTGGGGGGTGTTAAGATAGCCCCCAACAGCGAGGACTGTTGGGGGTGCAGGAGTCCTCAAAGTTTGCAAAATGCTACATTTGATGAGTGACCACCTAGGAAGCAAGCTGACCCTGGGCCAGAGGAGACAGAAAGCACCACCCACTGACTTCAGCCCCAAGACCTTGTTTGATATTTACAAAGTTTGAGATTTACAAAGCCTAAGAACGGGTTTGTCCTCTGGCTTGGCAGCAGTGATTCTGAGTTAGGAAACCCCTGGGCAGCCCCATCACCTGTGGTGTGAGGGGGGCGATCCCCTCCTAGAATAGCTAGGAGGCCACCAGCCCCCAAGGCAGTGCCCCAAACAGGCCCCCCATCAGCCTCTGCTGTGGTATTTGCTTGCCAGCTGGGGACTCATCACTTCCAAATAAGGGTTCAGGGCAGTGTCGGTATCTACACTGAGTAGAGGAGTGTGCCTGTGTGTGTGTGTGGCGGGGGGAATCTACCTAAATCCCGGTGGTTATATGGACAATGGCTATAGGCAGGTCATCTTCAAATCCCGGAAAATAAAAATGTAAACAGCAAACATAAATGGTTGTGTGGACATATCAGCGTGAGTGCTCAGTGACAACCACAGGCGTGTAGCTTACAAAACACTTCACACGTGCTGCTCTGGCAGGTGGCGCTCTGAAGGCGGCCCGGAGGCTGTGGGGAGGCGGGCGCACGCAGGCCTGGGTGGTGGCCAGGTGAAACTCGAGCTAGATCTTTGAGGTAAGCATTCCCTTGGACTCAGTAATTCCAGAGCTGGGCTTTATTTAAAGAAGAGCAAGATTGAACTCACACAACGCACAGCGCCGAGGTAAAGTGGGGTGCGCCACACCCCAAGATTCTGTTCTAGCCAGAGCGGTCGCAAGGCTGCAGAATGGTGTGGAGGGGTTCAGCTGCCCCCACCCCCTTCACTTCAACACCAGCAGGGTTCTCACGGCTGGGGCTGGCGCTGCGTAATGGGGAACATTACAGCCACGTTTACAAGGGGACAGGCCTCGAGAAGTATTGCTTTACTGAAGGAAGTTGGGGTGGAGGGGATTTTTTTCAGAAGTTTGCCTTCAGCATGACTGCTGTGCTTTTAAATGTGCTTTACTTGGGGTGTGACCCAAACTGCCAAGGGATTCCCACAGAATGGGGTGGAATCACTGAGAGGATATCTTCTGGAGCAGGCCATCGGCTAGGGAAGTTTCCACAGTCTCTGCCTTGCCACAACTCCGCCTCGCAGGCACCTCACTGGCAGGCACAGGGGGTGGGGTTTGGTGAGAGCGAGTAGCCCTCCCAGCTCTGGGAATAAAAGTCCCTCAGGGCTGAGCTCTGACCCGCTGGCTCTGGCCCCAGCTTTCTTTCCAGGGTCTCTCTGGCTCAGGGGAAGGTGAGCTTCTAGTCCAGCCCTCGTGGGGCGGGCAGACCTCTGCTTTTGCAGCTATCATGCAGGAGCAGTCATCTGCTCAGACATCCCAGACATCTCCCTCTCCAGCTGCTCTGGGCTCTCTCCTGGGACTCAGCGCACAGTAGGTGCTCAGGGCTCTGTGGAATGGGCCTCTGGGTTGCATCCTCCTTTTCCAGCTTCCCCACTAAGGGCTGGTGAAGACCACAGCTCAGGTCTCCCCACTGCACACAGCCCAGGGTGTTTGCCGGTTTGCTTCCATCACTATGTAAATTCTGAGTTAGAGGGAGTCTTTCAGAGGGAAATGGAAAAGACTAGCAACAAAGCCAGACATGGAGGGGAAGGGGCAGGAAGTTTCAAAAGGCAAAGGGAGACTGACAGGTGTCCAGAATGGCTTCAGGGACGCCCTGATGAAAAAGCAGGGGTCAGAGTGAAATTGGGCCCTTCCAGGGAGCAGAGAGAGAAAACAGCCTGGACAATTTCCCTCAATTTCCCCAATACCTGTGGGGATAACAAGCATTTTTTTTCTAACCTGAGCAAAATCGTCAAGCCCAGCTACTTTTATCTTCTAAAATTCGTTCCGGAGATTTGCTCCAGCTCCTGAGAGACATTTTAACTCTCCCTGAGATGGTCATTTGTCACGCGGGGCTGGAAGCTCCCCCCAGGTCTGTAAGCCAGTTGGAGGTGCTATATAATAAAACAAGTGACCAAATATTGGTTTTGTTACTTTGCAGCTTGTTTTAATCCAACTGTATGGTCTTATTACCCGAATTTTCTCTCGCAGTGGTGAGGAGAACGGGCTCTGCTGAAGGAGGTGGGGGGAAAGGCTCATTCACTCTCCATTTCCCCTCTGAGTGGCTCTTTTTATAGCCCTTTCATATGGCCAGCAGGATTCAGTTCCGATCCCCTGCCATGACATTTCTGAAGGAAAGACCCGGGTACGGGATGAAGAACACAGCAAACAGAAGGTATGGGATTTTCTGGCTAAAGCTTAGGAGGAAAAAAAAAAAGCCCAGAGCACAAGATTAACTGCCACTCAGGTGCCTGCTGGGCCCCCTGAGTTGCAGGCCTGAGGCCCATAGTGGGTGGGCGAGGCCTCTCCCCGCCTGGCTCCATCTTGTCGGCCTCTGACTGTGGCAGCCCATCCCTGAAGACACCCCTCACCGTTCTCCGGACACACCAGGAGTCTGGGTCTTTGCCCAAGTCCTTCCCTCTGCCGGGATTGCCCCGTTCCTCTCATAAACTATTACTCATTCTTCAAATCCATCTCCTCCCCAGGAGGCCCCTGGACACTCCCAGGCTGAGGGACCCCAGGGAGCTGCCCCTTCCGAGGTCCCCACTGCTCTTCCAGGGCTCCGAGGCACAGAGGGGTCCTGTGAGTCTGAGTCAGGCTGCCCGGGGTCTGGGGAATGAGAGGCTGGGAACCTGCCTTCACCCCCTCCTCCAACCTTGCCCTCTGTGGAAGAACACAGCCTTTGGGAGGGGGCAGAGGGCGAGGCCGGGCATCCAGGCCTCTAATCTCAGGATGAAAGGCACACGCCCACTCTTCAGAAGATAAGGCATTCATCTTTCCTGCATGCTTTTCTTGTGCCACAGGAGCTCTGGAAATCCTGTCATATCAATCTCTTCCTGGTCCTGTGTTCCTCTGAAAATGACACCAGTTTACCATGTGAAAGCTCTGAGGTTATTTCGTCTCTTGAGGTTTTTTTTAATCTTTAGAGTCATAAGGGGATCCTGACACACACTTTGAAGTTCCCCTCACATGGGCTTGGAAGTAACCATGATTTTTTAGATGTGGAGTACTGGTTTCAGACAGGGCGTGGGCCTTCGGCCCATTGCTGTGGGCGCCCTGGGCGGGCAGGTTCCCCGTCCCAACACCGGGCCTCACACATGGGATCTCACTGCTGGGCTCCTGGGCTCCACCAGCCCATGCTTGTTTAGAATCTGAAGAGAAGTGTCCCTTCTCCTGTGCAGTGCCACGCGGTTACTAAGGATGCGTCCACCCTCCTTCCTTCCTTCCCTCATTCTCAAACCAGCTGGTGGCAACAATGTCTAGTGCCCGCTGTGGGGTGCCAGGGCTGAGCTGAGGATGGGTGTCATAGAAATGGTGGCTCCCACCGCCCGTTAGGGTGGGTTCTGCTCGCCTGGAGGCACAGGCCTGGAATAGGGCTGGGCGGGAACAACGGCTTGACTCATGTCCCAGGGCTGGTCAGTGACAGAGGGAGTCGGCAGAGCCGGTCTCTGCTCTTCCCAGGCCGCCCCACCGTCCAGCGGCCCCCTTCGGCCTTTTTCCTCCGAGTCGGAAGGGAGAGTGTGGCCTCTGGGCCACTCCTCCCTCCCTCAGCCGCCCACTCAGCTGTGGTGTTCATGCCTGCAGACCTCGGCCTCCTCACCCTCCAGGCTGAGAAAGCAGCAGTACCTAGGCCCTAACGCTGGGGCGGAAATTCACTGAGTGGCTCTCACAAGGCGGGGCCCAGCCTGGCCAGAGCTCACCGGCAGCCATGGGTAGTTGGCGCCAGGTGTTTTTATAGCTTCTCCCTTTCTCTGATTCCCTACTTTCTCTTTAGACCTGACCTTCGTGGTTACTATTTTTTGTTCAACCAACGTCAGTACCATGACAAGCCTCTATAAACTGCCTCTGCTTGAATCTGATCCAGCTTTTGGATCAGTGAAGTTAAAAAAACAAAAAAACAAAAAAACAAAAAAACGGTGGGGTTGCTCCTGCTGGCAGACACTGCCAGCGAAAGGACTTTAGGCTGCGAGAGGCCCCGTCCTTGCCCCCGGGAAGTTCATAATCTATGAGTGAAAAGAACATGTAGGCTGAAATTTTTTAAAAAAGAGGAAGTGGTACAAGAGCAGGTGAAAAAGGGCATTTCGGGGGGCCAGGGCTGACTTCCGGGAGACGTCATCCAGCTGACCGGGGCACACCTTGACGGGTGTGCCCGGGTCAGCTGGGCAAACACAGGGAGGCGAGAATGTGCTGAGTGCGGACAGCAGGGGGCTGCTTGTTGGTTACATTTCCTGGGCTCACAGTCGGGATCACCACAGGCAGGAGGTGGCGGAAGGTGATGTGGTAGAGGCGAGACCTGGCCACCGCGGACCTTGCACACTTCTCAGCACTGGGTTTGGACCCCAGCGCAGAGGCCGACAGCCTTCAAATGCTGGCGTGTCCAGGAAACCACCCAGGGAGCTTGTTGAAAGCAGGTGGCTGCCTTCCAGCCCAGAGGCTCTGACGTTACTGTGTATGCAGCCAGGGGACCGCAGGGGGGTGCTCCAGGGAACCCCACTCTGAAAGTATCACAGCAGATGACCTAGAACCATGGAATGGGTGGTGATGGACAAGGCTGTGGGGCACATGGTGTCTGTGCGCTGGAAGATCAAGAATTCTGTCTCAGAACCTCCCCGTAGTCCCTCTGGGTAAGGGCTGCCATTACTAGAAAATTAAAGCAATTTCTGTACAGTCATGACAGACCATCTTGAGAACTCTGAGTGGACTCTATGTGGACACACAATATACACTCGCCACAGGACACTAACTAGGACAGTGACTCGTTTATTCTCATTTGGATTAAAAAAATAATCTGCAGCCAACTAGAGGCAACCTGCGTGATTTTAAGCAGAATTTTTCAATTTCAGACTATTTCAATGGACAAAACATGACTTCTAAACATGAAGTGAGCCCCAGGGGCTCCGGACTACAGTGAGATCGCATAATACCGACGCATTCTCACCGGCGCATTCCACTTCAGAGAGAGGCGGCCCTGTGGTGGCCTGGGAGTGAATTCGGGAAACGTGGTGGAGGAAGAGGAACAAAATGTTGGCAACGGGCCCCAGCACTACGAGCAGTGCCAACACGGAACACGAGCTCACGCTTCCTTCCTGAAAGAGCAGTTAGTGTTCACTCTGGGCCTGGGCCTGTGCTGAGCTCTGGAAATATGGGAAGAGCTCAAGGCAACAATTCTTCAGAATGCAACTGACTGAAAGAAGACGCCCTAGACAGGAAACAGAGAGGGTTCTGTGACCCCAGCCTGCCCCCTGGAGCTGTGTGACCCCTGGGGAAGTCACGTTACTCCTTTGGGCATTTGTAGGCTATGGGGGTGGGTCTCCACTTTTGGGGGGCACCGAGGGCCTCTGTTTTGGTGTTCAAAATGATGAACTTGTTAACTCATGAAGAAAATGTTTAAGATCTACTGTAGTTAAGAAAGAAAAAGGGGGCCCTCCCTGGTGGCGCAGCGGGTTAAGGCACAGCACTAAGAAGCTAAAAGCCACTTCCGCAGGAGTTCGATTCCCGTCTGCCCCGGAGGTGACCACATGGCGTGGCAGACCTCTCCTGACCCGCCCGCTGCTCCCCTCAGCAGTGTACTTC
>NW_004567107.1:8888076-8888590 GCF_000260355.1 Condylura cristata | reverse complement strand
AAGAAAGAAAGAAAAATGGGGCCCTCCATGGTGACTTAATGGGTTAAAGCACAGTACTATGAAGCTATTGCAGCCACTGCAGCGATCACCGGCCGGGGAGCTGACCCACATGGCACACGGACCTCTCCTGTCTCCCCACTGCTCCCCTCAGCAGTATATCTCAGTACAGCTGCCTGTTCTGTTCTCCGCTCTGTCTCTGGTGAATCCTCTCACCCCCCGCACCGCAACTCTGGCCTGAACCCCAGTTCTGTTAAGCATAAATAAATAAATCTTAAAAAAAATTATTAAAAAAAGAAAAGAAAAATGTACAAGTGTTTCGAAAGATGGCAAATTTTAAGAGACTAAACGCTGAAGTTTGGTGCCTACTGGATAAGAGCTGTCCTTTGGAAAGAACTGACTCACAGGGAAGATCCCAGTCCCCAAATAAGGAACCACAGGGGGTCAATTACTAGACAATCACAGAATTTGAGAGGAAGAAGTGTCCCTCAAAAATGTTCCTAAAAAATCCTATCAT
>NW_004567107.1:8883764-8886584 GCF_000260355.1 Condylura cristata | reverse complement strand
GGGCAGGTGGGAATCGAACTCATGCGGAAGTGGCTTTAGCTTCTCAGTGCAGTGCTTTAACCCACTGCACCACCAGGGAGGGCCAATGCTCATTTTATTTTTAACGGACGCAATCATCAATGGCAGAACCTATTAAGCCCACACTACCCTTCTTCCTAGCAACCAGCTCTGTGCTCCACGCAGTAAGGAAATGGGGGGCACTCAAGCAGGGAGACAGTCAGTGGGCCGGAATGCATCTAATTACTCGTTTCACTTTATTCTACCATTAATTGGCAACATGGCAAGGTTCAAAGACCTAATGATTAGTGTTAGTTCTCCCTGTTCGAGAAAGCCGGCTATCTTCCCGTCCACCTGGCTGGGCCCTTCACGGGGAAATTGCCCGAGCGGCAGCCGTCCCATTTATCAAACGCCAAGCGCGCGCCGTGATCTAGTGTGCTCAGGGCAGAGAGTACATACTAATGGCACCGGGCCACCATCCTCAGAGTCCCCCACGGGCACACCACCCTCTCCCAGATAGAAGACGGAAGCGAAGTGGCTGGAAGGTTAAAATTAGCTGCTCTATTACGAGGCTCCTTGTCTGAGGGTGAGGAATCTGCCCTCAAGTTTCACCCTCCCACACCACCTCACCTGTCTTTGCAGCCTGTAATATTCAACCCCCATGTCAGAGAGAACTAAAGCGCCTATGAACGTGGGAAACAGTCTTTGCAACACGACAGAGGCCCTGTCCCCTCAGGCCGGACCCCAGATCCAGCCTTTAGCTGCTCAGCTTCTAGAAGGTGTCCACTACATCCTCAACAAAGGCATTTGGGCACCGGCCCTGCTGGCTCCTGTCCCACCAGCCTCCTTTACAGCTTTTCCCAATGCTGCCTGCACACGCGGGCCTCTTGTCCCATCCGTTCTCATAGCTCACGGCCTCCGCACTGGGCTCTGGGGTCCAGCAGACTGTCTATTCTATTCGTCTCCATCACAAGCCTCCGTGAGGGCTGACCTTTGTCTACTCTCTTCCAGGACCTCCAGCAGGACCCGCGGAAGGAGCAAAGGGCTTGGCACAAAAGGGGCACCCAATACCCACACATAACATGGACTTAAAAAACACCGATCTACCGATTCTCCTGCCTGCCTTTCTCTATAAAGTGATCTGTCCCCCCTTGACTGAAGGGGTACATTCCAAGGCCCCCCTGGGACACCTGCAACCCTAGACTGTACTGACTCTCTGATACACTAAAATTCTTCTTGTACCTACAATAAAGTTTAACTTATTCACTAGCCATGTTAAGGAATCAACAACAATAGAAGGCTTATAACAATATTCTGCAATAATGGTTATAGGAATACGTGTGTGCGCTCCCAAAATATTGCACACACTACTTTTGGACCATGGTGGCAGGGAGGGGCTGAAGCTGCAGGAAGTGAAACCGCAGCTGAGGGGGAAGGACTGGATCGCAAAGTGATATCATCCTGGATTGCACCTCGTGTTTTGGGAGCTGTAAATTTTGGCCTCCGAGGATGCTGGCCTCCACTCTGGCTCCTTTTCTCCCGCATCTGTGTCCCTCCTTGGCAGCAGACACAGTCTGGATCCGACCAGGGTCCTCAGGGTGCATTTGGCTTATGGAATCTTAGAGCGGGATCAGCTTTAGTGAACATCACAAATGGGAAGACCAGGCCCTCTGAGGACAAGCGGCTCCTGGGAAGCGTGGCAGCCAGACACCCTCACCACAGCACAGGTCGCCTTTGCTCTTACGACTCCCTTAACAGCTCAAAAAGAAAATCTCGTCCAAACTTTCATGGTAGCAGGGCAGGCAGATAGATCTAGATAACCCATTTTTGCAAAGGAAAATCAAATAATGAGGCTAACTCCCACTGATCCTGAGGATAGGTGAGTCCTGAGCTTATACTTCAAGGAGTTGGAGCCCAGGGAAAAGACGATGCACTGTTAACATGGGAAGGCTGGCAGATACAAAAAAAAAAAAAAAAAAAAAAGCACACACTTCAAGGTTTTTCAACTACAAGAGACAGGAAAATCAGCCTCATTAATGACAAAATGGAGATGCTTTTCTTCCTGAGCTGAAAAAATATAGAGAGCAAATTACACCGGCGATGGTAAAGAGGTGTGTGAGAACCTCTTAAAAATGTATGACATCTCAAGGGCGAGACTGATCAACTGGCTCCCGTTTTGCATTGAAAATGCCGGTGTGTTTTTTCCTCTCTGTAGTGGGTGGTGATGACTGTAGCACGAGAGACAGCCTCGGAGGTGGCGCTGGGGAAGCGGGCACAATGGAGGAATGACAGAGGCGGACGTGACGGGGAGACTACTCTGAAGGGGCAGGGGCAGAACACGCATGGAATATGGCAACCAGGACAATGGCGGGGAGGGATGAGAACGGAGACGCTGGACCCCGAAAAAGAAAAGCTCTCAGCTCTCCTGAAGTGTGGTGGTAAAAGTGAGTAGAGGTTAATAAAGAATTTCTGGCGAGTGGGAAATGTACATTTTCCGCAAAAGAAATTCTTGCAGTCCTCTGCTTGTGCCAAGACGCTGCAGCAGAAGGGAGCCAGGCAGGAGGGGCTGGTGGTGTGGCAGAAGGAAGGTGCGTGGGGCAGTCTTTGGGGTGTGCGGGGCGAGGCTAGAGCTCTGGCTCTCTAGATCTAGCTCTCAAGCATGGGCCTCAATTTTTTTGGTCTTAACAACCTATCAATTTATTAGAATAAAAGTTAAAGTGGGGCCCTCCCTGGTGGTGCAACGGGTTAAAGCACAGCACTAGGAAGCTATCAGCAGCCACTGCAGCGCGAGTTCCAGCCCCGGCCAGGGAGTGACCCACATGG
>NW_004567107.1:8880959-8883324 GCF_000260355.1 Condylura cristata | reverse complement strand
TCGAACTCATGCGGAAGTGGCTTTAGCTTCTCAGTGCAGTGCCTTAACCCACTGCGCCACCAGGGAGGGCCTATACTTAATTTCTTTTAAATAATAAGCTCACTCTGTGTCCATGTGAACAACATTTGTGTGAAAGAAGTTTCTTTCCAAAACAATAAAATAGTGCAAAAAGCAGCATGTTTTACATTTTGCATATTTCTTCAATGTGTAGTTTCATGGCAGAGAGTTGGATTCTCATATCTGTGTTTGCATTTGGTCCACTGTGATACACTGGGGTTCAACTATGCGAAGGAAGTCTGGTGTACACCAAATGTGAAGTGGGTGTTCTAAAAGGTTAGGAGCAGTGTGGAAACTGAAGCCATTCAATAAACTCCTTGGCCTTTCTTAGGAAAACCTGCTGGCCTACCTTGCAATTTGAGTGAAACTTTTACACGTGCAGAATTGTGCAACATCATGCCCTGGACATTTAAGCAGATCTTCCAAAGACTGTGCAGCTCATCATACCACGTCAGGAAACCGCACCCATCGATACTATCACAGATCGCTCATCAGATAAACTTTCAAATATCGTCAAGTTGTCCAGCTCTTCTGCAGGTGTATGTTTCCACAATTCTAAATTTGGCATCAAAGTTCTAATCTCCTTTCAGAGGCAAAGCCTTTGGTTGGTCTCCTGGACACAAGAAGCTCCCTTTCAGTGTCAAGCAAATGCTTGTCAAATGCCCAAATCTGAGCAACCACCATCTGTCTGCCCATTGTTCTTTCCATGACAGAGAACTTTCCAGTCATTCCATGACAAACAGAGTTGGTTCACCTTGCACACAGTCACACAAGAGCTTTCCCTCGAGATGAGCCTCTTGCATCTACAGGCAGCAGAAATGTTTTAGGTTTCTTGCCATTTTGTCACACAGACTATTACAAAGAAGTGTCCTCAAGGGCTGGGATTGAGTTAAATCAATACTTTGAGCTGTTGCTTTGAGGTTTTCCCGGAGCGAACCTGGTTTTGTTTGTTTTAAAATTATGAGAGAGCACATGGCCGTGAAGGAGCAATGGCTCGACTGTTATGGAGGCACCGTCTGAAGACATGCCAAGGAGCCGGCGACCACCGTACAAAAGTCAACACAATGAAAAGGCAAATAATATCTTTAGTATTAAAATGGTGACAGCAGCTTTGACCCTGCAGGCATCCTAAAAAGATCTTGGGGAACCCTGGAGGAAGGGAGATGTCCAACGAACCTACCTTTGAGAGCCTCTGGGTTAGACTAGATCTTGGAAATTGTTGTCTGCCTTTGAAATGTTTTAATCTTACTCCTCTGAGGCATAAGTGAAAAGTCACTAAAGTGTTTTAAGTTGGAACCTAGCCCAGTTAGACCAGAGGTGAGAAAAGATCACTTTGGCTGTTGCAAGAATAAAATGGGGGTGGATGGGGGATGGAGAGGGGTGTAAGAAAGTAGGTGAGGGAAAAAGAAGTGGTGAGTTTCTACAGTGACCTGGAGAGAGGTGAGGTCAGCAAGAATGGCACAACCCAAGGTCGTAGAAGATGGACTTGTAGGAGAACCAAAATCTACCACCCAAACTGTCTTTGGCAAGAGGCTGCCTTCAAGGGAAAGAAAGGCTTTTACTACTTATCCGTCAAGTTCTCTCTAGAAGGGCCTCTCCCAGGAAGACCTAATCTCCTTATCTCCTTTCAACTGGGGAGGGCAAAACTTGGATCTGTATTCCATTGTTTTCCCTGACCAACTCCCTAACTGACTTTCCCTTTCTTCCCCCAGCCTCTCTTGTCTCAGCTAAACTACTGCAGATGGCTTCAAGCCATGTGGTGAGGCAGTCATTTATACGGGTCTCTCCCTGCATTCAGGAGGCCTACGTTAAACATCACACACATAACACATCCTTGTCAGGCATCTTGTGGGTTTTTCTCTCTTAGCAATCTGTCTATTGCTTGTTTATTTGCCAGCTGAAAAGAACCCAGAGGGATACAGGATGATGTCTTTTAGTCCCCAACTGACTCAAGAGGACCCATGGAGAGTTCATGGGAAATTCCATGGTTTCTGGCTCAGATGCCTACAGGAAATGAGAAAAGAGTTCAAAGAAGTAATGCATGTAATGCACAGAGCCAGTGGCCTGGCTCACTGAGACTCCTTAGCCACTTTGGCTGCCTTGGTCTGGATTGAGCACCAGGTCTCAAACGGCCTCAGGTACACTGACCCCTACCGGTCACTTCTGAGAATAGCAGCTTCTGGCTGAGACTGAGCTAATTACCATCAGAGACATGGCACCCAAGATGGTTTGGCCCACCCCTTGACATCTCCCCTGCTTGGGGAATTGAAGATGAGAGGATGGAGAGAGGAAGTCACTGCTGGGGGGG
>NW_004567107.1:8841920-8880859 GCF_000260355.1 Condylura cristata | reverse complement strand
CAGGTACTACTTAGCAAGCCCAAAGGATCAAACCCACCCAAGCAACAAAGGCTACAGGAGATGTATCATCAAGTCCATCTGGGCTGTGGAGATTGAAGAGACAAGATTCCTCTTCTGCCCTCAGAGGATCTGGCTGCTGCATTTCTAAGACCTTCAGCTGCCTAGAAGCAGGGTCTCCCCTGGACCGAGTCTTCTGGGACTTGAGGTCATTCACCCTCACACCACAGAGGCAGCGTGGGTCCTGGCTCTGTTTTTTCCTTCCCAGAGGCAAGTTCATTTTAGGAATTTGAATTAAAATTTTAATCTTACAGATCAGAAATCACCTTTTTAACATTTTAATATTAATATCATTTAATTTTAATATCCTATGCATCTAAGCCATACATTTTTAAATGAATTGGCACTATATGCAAATGTTTTGAAACATTTTACTACATCATCCTATAGACTTTAAAATTTAATAGTAACACCTAAATATTATTATTAAATGGTATTTGCAATCGTTTCTCTGTTCCTTCCTTTTCAGACATGCTAGGCTGTTCCTCTGGGCCTTCTATATGGTTTTAAATCCTGGTAATGATACTTCTAAATGCACATAAGAATTGGGGTTTAAATGGGACCAGAGAATGTCACTCCCTCCCATTTGCAAGATGGTTTACATTTATTAAAGCCCTTTTGCATAAATTAATAAACAACCAACATTTTGATCATTTTGGCTAAATGTTCCCACATATTCATAAAACAACATCTGTCAAATACTGCTAATAATCTCTTTCAGAAAGCAGTGGTGGGGATCAAATGGGAAAATGAACACGAGTAATAGTAACAGCTCTTTTCAACAGGCTCTCACGAGTGCCAGCTCTACACTCAGCGCATCCCAGGTGCCAGGTCGTATTCTGTGGTCCGGAGGTCATTGTCCCACTTGAATGCAAGAGGTGAAATGAGACCTTGATTAACATGACAATGTTCCTTACTTATAATAAGACATATCCTGAAGCCAGAGTCTGAATCCAAACTCCTTTCACCCCAGGTCCTGGGTTCTGGAATCACTGTCCCTTCCTGTATTGCTTTGCTGCACAAGGCTTTGAGGACTGTGACACTCAGTATAGGCCAAGTATTCAAACAAAGAGCTCTTGGAGTCCAGATTTTCCTTTTCCCCACTCTGCTCTACTGGCATATTGTGGTTCATTGATAAATGTTTGGGACTCTGTAAGACAATCAGAGTCAAAGAGAGAGTCAACCTGAAAAACATGAAGAAATGTCCATTCCTAAAACAAGTGACAAAATCCTGAAACAGGTATGTTAAAAATAATTAAAACTGCAAACAAAGAAAAGTAAGCCCTCAAGGAAGAGGAAATGATTAGGAAAGAAGAAATACATGTAAGAGCCAAAGATAAGATCTGGAAACCAATCCAGTAAAGTATACAAAAGAAAACATGACCAAGGATTATCCGAGGATGCAAAGATGGCATTAAAATAACCTGAAAAAAGCTGCCTGCCAAACACAGAGTTGACATGGTGCTCAGTGGTGAGATGTTAAAATCATTCCCTTTAAAATCAGAAACAAGGCAAGTATATCCATACTCATTTGAACGAAGGCCATTAAGAAAGAAATAAAAAGCATTAGGAGAAGACAGGAGGAAAGAAAATGATCGTTCTTAGCAAACAAATAATAAGACTGATAAATTCTACTAGAAAAACAAATTGACGACTTCAGCATAGCCTACGGCAAACTAAAATAAGGTAAAAGACAAATTGCAGTTTGGGAGACCGTATGTATAACCCATATGCCATCA
Organism: Condylura cristata; assembly: GCF_000260355.1. NCBI lineage: Eukaryota > Metazoa > Chordata > Mammalia > Eulipotyphla > Talpidae > Condylura > Condylura cristata. The sequence continues at coordinate 8,879,063 of NW_004567107.1, read as the reverse complement.
AAGGGCTTTTACCCAAGATAAATAAGCACTTCAGTAGGTCAGTGAGAAAACTGAAGTAGCAAAGGATACAAACAAACATGCATCTCATAGAGGGAGAAAGCCAAATGGAAAAAACCTCATTAGTGACCGCAGGAATGCAAATTAAAACAATATGACACCATTTCATATGTATCAGATTGGCAGACATCAGTGTCTAAGTATTGGCCAGAATGCTGGAAATGAAGAGACTCATATTAACTGGTGAGAGTGAAAGTGAAAGCTTGTGCTGTCCCTTCAGAGAGTAAGCTGTCAAAAGTTTCTTTTAACAAGTGTTTACCAGGCTCTGCTACAGGAGTAAAGATATAGTAGCAAACCAGACATTAGCTTTTTTTTTTTTAAGGTTTATTTATTTATGCATACAGAACTGGGGTATACAGCTGGGGTGTGGGGGCAGTAAGAGGATTCACCAGAGACAGAGTGGGGAGCAGGAGAGGCGGATCTACTGAAATCCACTGCTCAGGGGAGCAGCGGGCAAGACAGGAGAGGTCCACTGTGCCATGTGGGTCACCTCCGGGGCCGGGGATCGAACTCACACTGAAGCGGCCGTGGCCCACTTGCAGTGATGTGCTTTAGTCCACTGTGCTACCAGGGAGGGCCCCAGACATTAGTTTTAATATTGGTAAACAAGCAGTCACTAAAGCAGGCCCATTTCCTTGTCCAGGGGCCCATCTCAGAGACACCCACATGTGTTAGGGACATTCGCTGCCACTGGGCTTCTCACAGCACAGAGGAGAAACAACCGGCTCTTTGCAAGAAGCATTCGATAAGGAGGGGAGGGATGAATAAAGTGCATTTTACGAGATGAAATATTATACAGCTGTTAAAGTAAGTAATCGAGATCTAGCATGGCTCCAAATACATCACAGTGCGTAAGTTTTAGAAACACCTTAAGCAAAAAGGCTAGTTGCAAAAAGATCCATGGACAGTGTCCTTTGCGTGAAAATTGATACATAAAATAATTACGGTTCTTTAGAAATGCACACACATGTCGTAAAAGGCCAGAGCGATTGCTGGGGAATGCAGGAGAAGGGAGGCCCGGTCTGAAAATGATTGCTTTTATTAAAAAAGAGGGTGAGAGATCCAAAGTAATTAAGACATTGTTCACATCTGCAGAAACCTGGTAGGGGAGCGCATAAAAATATCCATTATATTGTTCTCTGGATGTTTCATAATGAATTTTTTTTTTGTTTTATTTTGAAAAAGAACAAGGTAGCTTCAACCCTAAGCACCAGGAGTCACCAGCTCCCCCTTGACCCTCCCTTGCCACCCTGGCCAGACTGCTCTTTGCAACCGGCCCTGGATCTCAGACGTATTTTGTCTGCCCAGGCTCCACCGGGAGAGGATGAAGGGAGCAGCAGGTGGTGGTGACAGCGAAGTTAGCAGAAAGGAGCCCGGGAAGGGAAGTGGGGCAAGCGAGTGCATCTATCTGAAAGGTCACTTGTGGAGAAAGGACACAGCCTCCCCACCCCCTTCCCAGGCTGCCTGGCTGGGCTTCCTTTGTTACTGGAATCCGACAACAGGGCTTCATTCTCTGGATTTCAACAATAGCAGTGGACGTTCGTCCCCCTTCTCAAAGCACAGCTCAGCAGCACAAAGCTTGTAAGAGCTGTGAGATTTTCTGAACATATGTTTGACTGGTGCTCATAAATCCTATGTCTAAATTACATAAGTTGCACCCTCCTGGGCAACCTGCAGTCCTTCCCGTCATCCCCCCCCCCCCATGTCTGCATCGCTCCTCCCTGGCAGTTCTTGCCATCTGGGGTCTGGGACCTGGGACCTCTCTAGATCCCTTGATTCACCTCTCACCCGTCAGCCACCATAGGAGGGGGACAGTACTTCTAACCGTCTCGAGGGTCTCAGTCTCGTTCAGGTCCCCTCCTGTCCCCGCTGCCCCTGGACGGCAGCGATGGGCTCCCCCCGCCCTCCACAGCCTCCCCGTCCCTCCCTGCACCTTCATGACACACCTCAAATGTCGCATCTCACGGAGTGAATTTCTCCCGAGTTGTGCTAACACTGGGACCTGCCACCGGTTGTCACCCAGAGTGGATGTCCTTGCACCCAGGGCTACCTCCTGCACTGACCCTGAGCTGTCTGCGGCCAGGGCCCTTGCCCTGCTTCTCTCTGGACGCCCAGTGACCTCCTGCAGGGGATGGAGCAGGCTCCGTAGGCCAGAAATACAATTTCAATTAGATCGGCAACGTCTTAAAACATGATTCAGTGCTAATTAAACAAGTGGGACTTTATTCACCATCAACACAGAATTGTTGACTAAAGGTACAGAGAAATCAGAAGCTCCTCGGAATTCCAATTACTGCAGAAACGGGCTATATTTGGGAGCCGATTAATTTCATGATGTTGAAAATACTGCCTCTAAGATCCCGCCGTTCACATCCATTTTTCTCCATTAAAATGCGTTCGCCGTGCCGCGCGCGTCATTAGCATGTGTTCATCAGCGCTGCGTGGAAGGGAGGCCTCAGGGTAACTGCAGACACCCCCGGGCTTGCTCCTTACCTTCTAAAACTGCCATTGATTTTAACCAACTTTCAAGTCAAGCCACATTCCTTGCAAAAGTGAGCCCCGGTTCTAGAAAGCGCTCTTGGCCCTGGCTTCTACAAGAGGCGAGGCGGAGGCTGCTTTCTTCCTCCACCCTCTTCTGGGCTCTGGGTGCATACTCCACGCAGAGTATGCAATCAGTAGTGACGACGCCCATTTCTAGTGTGGACTTCTTGCTAATCCCTCCACCTTAGGGCCGGCACTGCCAGTGCTCCATTTCACACACAGCGGAACCTGAGGCTCGGGTTGCTCAGCCACTGGCTCTGGACACGTAGCTGACCGGTGCCAGAGCTGGGCTCTGTATCCGGCTCTGTGGTCCCATCACAGTCCATGTCACGATGTCGCCTCTCACCCTTGGATAGTCTCTAGACTTCTTGACCTGCAAGTCCCTCTCCTGCCATGAGATCCCATGTGCTAAAGCACCTTGAATCGCCAGGTCTGAATCAGCAAGTGACGGAACGAGTGAGTGAACCCAGGTGACGAGAGGATGTTCATTTCTGCAAACTAGTAAGTAGCCATCAGCGGAAAGACCCACAGAGGCTCTAGATGTCTTCCTCAGGACATCAGGGGCCACGAGTATGATGAATATGCAACTTTGTCTACTTTCCCAGAGACAGGGATGCAACAGCCTTGCTTAGCGTGGTGAGTGAGAGCGAATGAATGAATGAAGATGTATGTGGACTGAGTCCATGGGCGCAGGGAAGACATACCCACTCAACCACTTGTTGATGCCCAAATTATTTCACCAGGAGACAATTTTTTTTTCCTTACAGTGGAAGATTATTTAAACCTTCACAATCTGATCAACTGCTCCATTTCACAGATTTTTCATGTAGCTCAAGACTCGTCCAGAAAAGTGGTTGTCAGACTGCACACACCAGAAGCCAGCGTGTGCATCGATTCCTCAGTGTCTCTTTTTCCTTCAGGAAGCACTGCAGAGAGAGGGCGGTGTCAGCCCCTCACCCACCTGCCTCCATGTCCAGTGGCGCCACAGTATTTGTTTCTTGTTCTTTCTTGGAGTATTTAAGAAGGTCCACCCCTCCTTCACAACGAGAACCCCAAGAGGTCAGACCTGGGTTAGCTGTACGGCACCATCCCATCCCCTCCCTGGTGGCGCAGGGGTTAAGGAGTCAGCGCTATCAAGCAGTCACCAGCCATTGCAGCATGAGTTCAATCCCCGGCCAGAGAGTGACCCACAAGGCGCAGCAGACCTCTCCTGCCTTGCCTGATGCTCCCCTCAGCAGTACGTTTCAGCACATCTGCTTGTTCTGCTGCCTACTCTGTCTCTGGTGAATCCTCTCAAACCCCTCCCCCCGCCCCCACACACACACCTGGGGCCTACACCCCAGCTCTTCTATGTATGAATACATACATTTTTAATACAAGTGTCCCGTGCACAGGAGAATGTGTATTGAATGAACAAATGAGTCCATGTGCATGTCTGTCTCTTCTTTCATATGTTGTCAAAAGATAAAAAAAAATCTATCCTCATAGTCTAAGAAGATAAACACCAAACTTGGTGAAAGAGTAAGAGCCATATTTGTGTGACAGTCCCACACCCTAACTAAAAGTGGTTCTGCACAGTCACCAATTTCCTGGAAGTAGAAACAACTCTGGACCAAACTAACAGAATGATAAATACAGCCTAGGAAGGCTGGTCCCACTGTGAGTGATCACCGAAGAGGGGTCCTTGGGGGTCATGTCAGAAGTTGGAACTTCTGTCATAATAAAGACATATTTAAATTGCTCCTTTAAGTGGACTCAAGTGGAATGACAATTGTTCAGAGGGTATTATTGGCACTGAATCCACTCCTTCACTATATTTTTAAAGCTGTAGTTTAACATTATTTTCACTCTTCTCCCATTCTACTTAACTAAAATCCAAGTGCCCTTGACATAAAACCTGGTCAATTATGCACAGGCCAGCAGATAGCAACAAGCCCATGGTGGAGAGAGGAGGTCGCGGCAAAGAACAAGGACATGGGCCCAGCCGAGGGCTGAGCTGGGCCATCACTGGCCGTGTGACATTGTGGGGTGACTCAGGTCTCTCAGACCACATCGCTTCTTTTGGAAAACCAGTATTTGCAAAGGCACAGAGAGGATCTAGCCAGACAATCGTACTTGTAAAGCACCCAGCCCTGCCCCATAATGGCAGCATGGGGCAACACAGCCCAGAGGCAGCTACAGCAACCCCAGAAAGATGTGGCATCAGCAGAGAACCGGATATGTCTGTTTTCAGGGTGAAAAAAAAAATTACCAGCAGGATTTCTTCAGTGAATAAACTAGTAATTTTAGCAGCACAATCTGGCGGCCTGTGGCTTAACAAGCAACTAATTAGAAACCGGAGCCCCTTAAGTGCTGAGTGACACCTGCTTTCAAAAATGCACAGGCGGGGGTAGAAGTGGGGGGTCAGGTGTGAAGGTGGTCCTTGGCCTTGCGCTCCCGGAAAATACAGCTGAAAACACACCCTAGATGATCCCCCAATACGCTCTTCTCTGAGACGTACTTGGTTAATACAATGTCCTGGTGTCCTCCCCTCTGCCCACAGGACAAAGCTAAAGCTTCTTGGCGGGGCATTCAAGGCCCTTTACAGCTGGGCCACTGCCAAGCTTTCTCCTCATCCCCCTGCTGCCTACACCCCCCACCCTCCATCTATACCAAATGACGCTTTCCCCAACTCACTTTCAACTTAATGCTTCCATTTAGGACAATAACAGACAGAAGAACTAGTTGAAAAGTCGATATCTAAGTCCTTTAAAGAAAGTCCATCGTTAGCCCCCACGAGCAAGTGCTGACATGGGAATCGATCTCCCTGTGGGATCTTGGAAAGTATGAACACATTCCACTTCCTGGCTTCCCCAGAAATTCTGGTTTACTTGATCTGAGATGGAGTGAGGCTTGGAGACGTTCCCTGGCCAAGCCTGGGAGCCACTGGTCTCCGTGTCTGCTGGAGACCCCAAGCCCCACTCCCGGCCTGTGCACCCTGTGTTCCTGCTTGGCCCTACAGCACTTGAGTCGGGGACCCCTGACCTAGGTCCAGTCCTCACCATCAATCCTGGTGCGGTCACTCTGTTGAAATGGATATAAGGAAACCTGAATTAAGCGTCTGTCCTGAGTAGCCCAGTTCTCCAGTGGGGAAAGCCAACAAGTTTAAAACAGAGCCAGGCCAGCCGCGTCTTGGGGCTGCATCCTCCCTCTGCCGGGGAGGCTCATGCCGCCCACAAATATTCCGGAGCGTCTCCAGATGGTTGTCAAGAGGCGCTGGGCTGGCGATCGGCGGCAGCAGCAGATCGGGCTCGTGTGTTTGTTGATGTGGGTTTTTCAGAGCCAGTTTGCCAGCACGTGGAACTCCAAGGCGTGGGGAAGAGGCAGAAGGGCCAACGCTGTTCCTCTGATGAAATGAAGCAGGTGTAACATCGCATTTTAGAAAGATTTCACTCCAAATCGCTAAACGGACAGCTTCTGAGTTTGAAGCGACAAACCTCCTGTAGCTGGAAAACCCACATTTAGTGTTTGTCGAGATGCCGCGTGGGGAACCAGGCATTTCGCTTGCAGTTCTTTGCTGGGTGCACTTCATTCGGCTTCACTTAGTGGCAGTGAAGAAGGAAAATAAAAGCATGGAATGAGGCGTCTTGGGGTGCTCCCTGCCCCTGACACCAGGAAAATAACAGAAAATGTTCCCTCAGCAAGCTGCCGGCAGCTCTGTCTCCGCCTCAGATGCCGGGTCTGAGCTGGAAAGGCGGACCCCAGCTGCTCCAGGGGAGAGCCAGCGAGGTTGCTCGCCCCCAGGTCTCCCGCTACCTCCTCTCTGACAAAAAACTGGTGTGAGCTTCCCTCACGTCTAGGAAGCCAGGTGCTGCGGAAGAGGACCGGAGGAGACGATACATTGAAAGGGAATAACAGGAACCGCTGTTGGCTGGGGGCCTGCTTTCACCCCGGGGAACCGGGGCCCAAGCTTTCCTCGCTGGCGCCAGCCTGAGTTTACAGGGCGACGGTGACATGCCCACCCCTGCCCTGAGGTCCCCCCACCCTGCAGAGACTCTTCTTGATGTCCTACGATGGAGTTACAGTCGCTCCCATTTTACAGAGGAGCACGGTGACGCTCTGACAGCGGCTGTCCCATTAGCTCAGTGGGTTGAGGCTGTGGCACAGCTAGAAACTGGCGGGGCAGTAATTCTGGGGCAGCTTCCTGTACTGAGACATGGAAACACTAACAGGAAGGGGGTCACCAGGAAGGGGCCTCAACGCTGAGCGTCATTTACTCAATATCCACCAAAACGAACAACAACAACCCTGAGGCGGTTGGGCTGTGTGTTTCTCTAGTGCGCTAGTGACGGTGCTCACGTACAGTAGCCGCCGTCTGAGGAACGGTATCTGGCCCGGCTGAGGGGTGGAAGGATCCGTGATGAAGGAGACTCTGGGTCACTCTCCAGCCCTTCCTCCGCCAGGCGCGCGGCCAGACAAGCATTTACCACGACCCTCGCAGAACCTGTCCTGGGCGGTAGAGATAAAAGGCGAGGCTCGGGGAGCATCTTGTCCACCGTCACGGGACGGGGGCGGCAGCCCTGCTCCTCCACAGCGGTGTTCCGCCTCGGGGACTCCCAAACCCACGCCTCAACGCTAACTGCCACGCACTGCGCTGCCTGAAGAGGGAACATTCCTGACGGGGAGGTTGGGGGCCCTCTCAGGATTGAGCACGTGGAGCCTGCTCCGGGGGCGCAGGCCCAGTCTGGGAGCAGGCTCAGGGCCCGGCACCCATGGGGCAGGCGACCCGGGATGGGAGTCTGTCTGCCCAGGATCCAGGCTAAACGTTTCTCGCAGGAGCATGCTCCCTCCCCACCCCCCACCCCCAGCGGTCCTGTCCAGGGCTGGCCTCACCATTGTCATCCTGACAGAGAGAACACACCTGGCCCAAATCCCCACCCTGCCCAAGTCAGAGCAGGAGGCTTGTCCAGAGAAGGCGAGACCTCTCTGGTTACACACACAGTCGACGGGGAGAGGCTGCCCGGCCAACGCGGGATATTGTGACAGAGATGATGCTGACCATGCAGGGCCAAGTGTGGACAGACGCTCTCTCTGGCTTCCTTGCCCTGCTTTTTCTCAGACACCTTCAAGGGTTCCCTCTGGCCAGTGGTGCCGTCCCTTGAAGCCTGACAGCGGGGACGGGCGGCTTGTGAACACACCAGGCCTGTGCCAAATCCCCTCTAATGACTTCTCAGCATAAATTAAATGAAGTGGAGACTTCCTAATGGCCGCTGCAGGCCCACATGACAGCTTCCAGGAGAACCGGCAGAAATAGCCGGCATCGGAGATGGCCGTTCTGACCCGTGGAAGTTTCTCATTAATTTAATTTCTTCTTTCCGTCTGACTGGTGGGCGGTCGTCCTCTGTAAACGCCAATAGACAGGCGAGGCAGAACAAGCCACCGCGTCCTCCCAGGCTGTTTGAGCAAGCGCACACCAGGAGCTCTGCGGTGCTGCCTGCCACGAGGACCACCAGCAATAATCTTTCTGTTCCTCTAAGTGTGATATCAATTTGTGTGGTCTACAAAGGATGCTTCTATAGGTCTCATTTGGCTTTCCTTCTTATTCTATTATTTATTGAGCACTTCAAAGCATTAGCTCACTTCAGATTCACAAAGCCTGGTCACATTCCTCCTCACAGGTGAAGTCTCGGGGGGGCAGGGGTCAGCTGGGTCAGCCTGCACGTGGACGCCGGGCCTGCACACACTGTCGGGCTCCGGCGCGTGTCCTGTCACTCTGCGTCCTGGAAGCCCAGGTCGGTTGCTCGGGGAGGGGCTGGCACTGTTCCCCCACTTTTGCTAATTCTTTCCAGGGCACCATTAGGGTAAGCTTTTTGGTGTGTCTCTGTCCCACCCTTGTTTCCAGGGGAAACAAGATGCCTCTTTGACTGGCAAGCGGGGAGGAGAAGGGGTGGGGGGAGCTGCTCAGTCCTTCTCTTCCTGCTAGAGACTGACACTGCAGCTTGCTGGGTGGGGGCACTGGGGGGCCCCCAAACACCTCTGGGTGGGGGCAGGGGGATGCTGACGGTGCAAATGGATTCCACCTCTGGAAGCTCATTTGCCCACAGACATGAGACAGACCCTTCCAGAATGAAGGGGACATTTTGGCCCAATCCTCTGTGCTCCTCTGTCTTAATCTCAGAACACAGGTGGTGCAGGGGGCTGGTGAGGCTCCTTCAAAGATTCTGATAGTTATGGTTCTTGTTTTACAGATAAAGCACTTCCCAAAAGCAAAAATAACTTAAATGTCAGCACATCTGTGATAAACAGGCTCCAAAACATTATTATGCTATATGAGTATAGTTCCTTTAATTCAGATTAGGAGGCAGTTTAAGGAGAAAAAAAAGGGAGAATGTGACCACATCACCAAAAATAACTCAAATGTAAAACAAACTAAAAGAGAAAACACAACTTTCAGTGACTACATCATAAATCAAGAAGATGCTGGTTCCCACCAATGCCACGATCTTAATCTGAAGTAAGACATAGAGCAATTGGAATGCCAGTGGGAGGCCAGGGTTGAAAATGAACCACAGCACACCTCAAGTACTTAGAAGGAGCCAAGAAGCAATTTATAACTGCCCCTCCCTACCCCTCCCCCCCACCAAAACCAACAACAAGCCTTGTGGGCGGTCTAACCTGGTTCAAAAACTAAGCCTGCTGTCCGGAGGTGCCTCTGATTTGGAACTCATCCCGAGACTGACCTGCAGTCAGAGTCCTACCAGAAGGCCTACCTAAGCAACAGACCCGAGGCGTTATTGTTATCAGTACTTGAGCCTCATCAGTCATTGAGGAAGGGTCCTCAGCAACCCCAATCCCCTGGCTGAACAGGTGAAGCGGCCCGTGAGGAGGCCAGGCCGGGTGGCTGTGCTAGGCCATCTCCGTCCACTTCGCCGATGAAGTATTCATGGACTGTGCTCTCACAGGGCCAGGCCACAGGTTTCTAAGACCAAGGGAAAGATTTTCCCCCACAAAACCCACTGGTGGCGTGAGTGCTAAGACACAAAGCCCCGCCACAAGAGCCAAGCACAGGGACGAGCCCTGCTGTTCCCTCATGAACCACACCAGCTACCCTGCAGCAGTCGTGAGCACTGAACTCAGTAGAGAATAAATGCAAAGCCCAGTAACCTCACCCTCACGAACACCCAGAGTATCCAGGCACCAAAAAATGGTCTTCTAGAGCAGAACTATTTTTGGAAACACAATCCTGTTTCTCTCCTTCCAACTAATTAACATCGGTAACCAGGACTGAACTATTTTGTCTGAATGCGACCGAGAAGCAAGTCGTGGTGGTTGGAGGCAAGAAGCTGGCTGGTGAGAGGCTGTCAAAAACACATTTTTTTGCAGGCACACTCTCTCCAGATGATAAACACAACTTCCAATTAAGCTGCCCTCGCATATGAGGCACCTAATACCTGGTGGTTCAAAAACAACTGGAAAAATTTGCAGAGTCTGGGTTTTTTTAAGGAATAAAACAAAAATAAAATTGTTCTTTTTATTTTTTAAATTCTCTTGTTTTAAGGGAATTCATCACATGCACTTAAAAGAACTGCAGCATACTCACACCACAGCAGACTCCAGAGCTGAACAAACCACAGCCCAGAGAAGGTTGGATTGTGGCCCACGTCAAGTCCAGCATGTGGTGGCTACAGGGTGGCCCCTCAGCCCAGGACCCTGACTCACAGGTCAGCACCACCATCAGGGCTACCTTTTCCTGCAAAGGTGAGCACCATAGTGTGGCGCAACCATGAGGAGAAGTTTCTGAAAATTTATAGAAAACATTTTCAATTTGAGGCACAAATTGAACAAATGTTTTGCATCAGGGATTATCTTAATTAAACTCTTCAGATGAGCACCGCTGATTTACTTCCATCGTGCTAAACTTCATTAGGCTGTCCATTTACTTATATAAATTCCTGTTGGATCAAATATCTTTAAAAAAAATGCAACATGTATCATTTGCATGGTGAAAAACTGCATATTAAATATATGTCCCGCTGTAAAACTTATAATGATGACAGTGATCATACTCATGGTCATTTATTGAACTCCTGTGTGCTCAGCACCGTAGTAGGCATGCTCTATAATTACAACAATAAAGATAATCATAAAATAACTACCATTTACTCAATGTTGATCGCGACCAGGCTTTAGGCTACATCGTAATGTGCCTGGATTCATTTAACAGTCACAAGAATCGTGGTACGTAGTGATTACTACTACTCATATGTTACAGATGAAGAAACTGAGACTTGGAGAAGTTAAGCGACTACCCTGCACTTCAGGGTGGGGAAGAGCAGAGATCATGATTCAAGCACAGGCCCCCGGGACTCTAGAATCTTTGTCTTTCTACCGCACAACGCTACATCCCCAATTTATAAAACCTGACTTCACATTCCATTTCCAGCAAGGACATTTATAGACGCAAGGACAGACTTAATGGTGCTGAGATGACCTGTTTCCTATACAAGTCTTGGTCTTCTCTGTGGCTCAGGACAAAATAACTCTGCAGCTACCAAATTCCCTGAAGGGAAATAAGAGCTCACGGCGTCGGGCATCAGATAATGCTGAAATATGAAGCGGTTTCGAACGACAATGAAGTTTGGGAGTGAAACACAGTTTGTCTATTGTATCGTTTTCAAATATTCATGAGGCAAGGCAGCATTCCCACTTTCAATAATTAAATGGCTGAAATCTGCAACCTGATGTACTTACTGATCACGCACGACGCATTCCTAGAAGGACCTACGTTCACATCTGCAGCCCCACGAGCTGCTGAGTTACAGAGCAAAGCCAACCAATGAGACAGAAACGGTGCTGTTGCCTAGAGAAAAAATTTTCTCCACCACTTGTTCTGCAGGAGAGCAAGGCTGAGCCCAAATTAGGAATGCGTCTAGGACTGTGCCCGCGAACCAGCCGGCAGAGAAGGCAGAGGGAGAAGCCCGCCACATGCTCCCTCATTACAAGGATTGTTTTGAGAGGGTGTGATTGTGCCTCCAAGGTCAGATTTTGCAATCATTTAATATTTTACTTGTCTTGAGACACCCATACAGAAAGGCGAGGCAAGATGCCGATTAATCAAAGGTGAGCTCAGGAAGTGGCCCTGTGTTATCTTGAGCTCTGTGGGCACGCGAGCAGGGATGTTAACCAGGGCGCCGTGCTTGCTGTGCTGCTGGCAAACCGCCTCCCACCGCCTCCTTCCCATGGTGTCTCCCACCTCTCAGGCATAAGGGTGAGTCCGTGCCCACTGAGAGCTCAGTGCCACCGCCCAGGAGAGGCTGAGGGGGCGCTGCCCAGAGCCATCAGGGGTTCGGGACACATGCAAGGATGAGCTGACCAGAACATGGCTCCCCAACTGTTGGGTCCTACACAGAGCAGCAGCATCAGTGCCACTGGACCCTGCTGGACACGGAAATGAATCAGGAACTCCGGGGATGGGACTCCGCCCGCTGGGTCGCAAACTCCCAGGTGGCTTTGCTGCTGCCAAGGTTCAGCCAAGACCAAGCTGGGCGCTGCCCCCCTCCATTCCTACTCAGGTGCAGGCTCTGAAGTGCTGCGGCCACTCTCTGGCCCCACCCAGCCTGCTGGCCTGTGCTGACCTCAGGCAGGAGTAGATCGGACTCCAGAGCATCAGCAGGGGTGGGGGCCTGTGGACGTCTTGCTGACTAAAGGCCAGAACCCGCAGCCCACCGAGCCACGCAGGCTGCCACGTTGGCTATTCCAAAGGGTCTGAAGCTCTATCCCCAAATCCAGCCTAGATGGTCTCCCCCTCCCACTCCAGGGTCGGTCCAGCAACAACTCACGCGGGACCTCAGCTTGCTACATCGCCTCTCCAGGTCACAGCCCCTCTCCCAGCTCTGCCCAAAGCCACCATCTTCCATGGCACACCGTTTTTCCAGGCCTGTCTTCCTATTTTTGCCACTCAGCATCACAGCTCTCTATATAAAGTTTGGTTTTGCCTGTTTTGAATTTATTTCATTGGAACACACACTACTCTTGTGACTCATTTTGTTCCATATCAATCTCATTGCACTGAGTCGTAGTTGTGCATCTCCATGAACAGAGAGGACCCCAGCGTGGGACTCGCCACCACTGACCACCACTGGTGTACCGCTCCGTTGGCAGGTGGCTAGATGGTTTCCACCTCGGAGCTGGTGTGGCAGTGCCCCTGGAGTTCTGGGCTCTAGGTCCCGCCTGACAGCCCCCTGAGGTACTTGTCAGAGCCGCCGTCCTGCTGACCTCGGAGCTGGTGCTCCACTGCATCCTGCCCCTCACGGGGGCTCTGTGGCCCCAACCCAGCCGCCAGCGGAAGCCCCCCATACTCCTGCATGCACGTGACAGCAGTCACTCCAGGCCGGCCTCCAGCACTGCACGGGAATGACGGCCGCAGGAAGAAGGCATGGCGTCACCCACCCGACAGGATGCGCACGCGCTGAGCAGCCAGCTCCAGCACGAGGTGACCGCTGCTCACTCCCACGCTCCGCGTCAGCACCCAGCAAGGGAGGGGCCTGGGGTGGGCACCACCGACGCCAAACTGTCCACATCCCCCCCTCTTCCCACCCCTCCTGTGAGCCTCTGTGAGAGGAGTTGTGAGGGGCCCTCGAGCGGACTAACGTGAGCGGGGAGTGGACATGGCTTGACAAGAAAAGGAAAGAAAGCAGTTGGAGACATCGCCGTCATAGGCTGTGATAACCCAGGGCTTTCCATGATTGCTAAAACTGGCTTGAATTTTGATCTCTCATTTCTTTTAATCTAGCAGATAATTAGAGGGAAATCAAATCCATCCTTGCAGCCAAAGATTAACCTGTCACTGCTGTAGCTCCCTTCCCACTTACTCTATCACCTCAACCTTCACGCTTTAGCTTTTCCTCAAAAAAAGAAGCCCCATTTTACATATATTGCTTGATTCATTTAAGTAATTCAGATGGGACACGTCCCACGACAGGTATCCTCTTGGGAATCGGTAACATGCCACCGCCCCACGTCGAGAACTTCTCATTGCTTTACAGAATGAAGGATGATGTAATAAATATATTTAAATATATACATATATAAAACTCAGAATTGCAAAAATTGGAAATATTCAGGTCATATTATGTGGAATATGACAAGATTAAAATTTAATAAATGACAGAGTATTAAAAAAGAAAAAAGCAAACAAAGAGCCAACTGCACACTCCCTCCCTCACGGCTGAAGACTCGGAAGCCCAGAGACGGAAAGCCACTTTGAAGGGCAGGAGTCACCCCACAGCACCTGATGCCAGAGCACCCACTCCTACCCACTCTTGCCTCCCACCTGCACCTTAAAAACATGAGTGGCTCTCCAGTTCTGACCCCTGAGGACTCTCCACCCGAGACGACCCTCCAAATGGCACACAGATGCCAGAAAGAGACTTAGCATTCACCAACAGGAGGCAAGCTCTGGTCCAGACACTGGTGAAAAGGATGTTTACAGCGTAGTTAACAGAAGGGCAAATTGCTGAGGCATAAAATGGAGGCAAATAAAAGCAGCACACAAAAATGACAAGACAGGAATGCCTCAACCATGAAACAACAGAGTCAGAGCTATTTTTAGGAACTAAACAGTTAATAAAGGTTAACTTTGGGTGCTTGAATTCAAGGGAGATTTTTATTTCATGCTATACGCTCTTCAGTGTTTTCCAATTTTTCTATACTATGCACAAATTACTTTGATAATGAGAAAAAGCTTAATAACAAATGGGTAGCAGGGAAGTCATGTCTGTATTCCCGCCCCAAAACACCCTAGTGGAAGTAAGGCTGGCTCTCTCGGCCTGGCCTGGCACTGCCAGCCCTGCCTAACTCCAGGCCTGGGTGCCTGCCTCCATCCTCTTCCCTGCCAGTCTCCTCCCATTTCCTCACCCACCGAACCCAAGCAAACGGGAGACCCCTCTTTCAAGAAACCCATCGTGACCACGTTAGCCCAACTATCAGGTTGAGTCATCGGAAACTGCCATCCTGTGGGTCCGAGAAACTCCTAAAATAAATAGGCAATGTCATGTGCTTCGTTTCAGCCTAAACTCTTGGCCATCCAGCTTCCCACCAATCCTGGGCAGCCTTCCCATCAGGCACACCACTGCCCGCACACAGGAAGTTCCTGCCTGGCACGATCCTCTTTCCCCTAGAGACTTAAAATAACACATATTTACTATTTCATAATTTCTTTGAATCAGGAGTCCAGGCACAGTTTACCTGCCTCTTGTGCTTCAGATCTCACCAAGCTGAAAGTGTCAGCTGGGTCTTGTTATTATCTGGAAGCTCAACCGGGGAAGGTTCCTTCTCCGTTTACTTAGATTGTTGGCAGAAACTAAAACAATCTTAGTTTCTCCCCACTGCCCGGAGTGTCTTGCCATGTGGGCATCTACACAGGCAACCCCACGTGGCTCCTTGCACTTCAAAGCCAGCAGGGGTGTGAGGACAAGACTCCTGTCTCCTGTGTAGATCCTGCTGTAAGTCGATCCTCTCTGCCAGTTGGCTTCCATTTTATTCATTCTTGTTTTGAATACTGTTGAAGACTAAGTATCCACCTGGTTGCCCCAAAGGAGATAATCTATCCCTCCTAAGCACCTGCACATGGTCTCTGCATCTGGAAAGAAAGAGGTGAGTCTGTGGCCCAAAGGAACACACCTTGGTAATGATAACACCATGTGTGGGTGGGGGGCAAAGAGGGGTTCGATCTCTATTGTGCTAACTACACTCACACCCATTCTCTCCTAAGGTGAGAGCTGACAGGGCTGCTGTCTGCTGCTTGTAACTGTGTGCTCTTGGGCATGTCGCTCCACCCCTGAAGCCTCGGTGGGTGTGGCTAGGAATGGGCCCAGTACTCACTGCCCATGGCTGTTGTGAGGGCTACTGGGTATGAACACAAACACCACCATGCACTCACAGTGAGCGCTCATAAAAGCAGTTCCTGGCGAAAGACGCAGGGCAGAAGCCATGTTCCCACGAGCCTGAGGAAACTGATTGAGGGAAGCACAGTGACTCATCCGGGGCCATGCAGAACTGACCCCAAGATCTCGGTCTTCTGAGCCCAGCCCGCCCTGCCTCCTTCCCCCAAGCTAAGGTCCTGGCGTAAAAGCCCACAGACCTCACCAGAGCAACTCACGAGGAAATGTCCACACATTTGCTTCCCCACCATGGCCTGGATGACTCCGGAAGGGCCCATTACCTGCCCCGCAATGGGGACGGACAGACTGGAGGTTCAAGGACTTTCCCGTCTGCTCCTCAAGCCTGAGAGAGGGAGAGGGGCTCTCTGTGGGGAGAGGAGCTCACTCCTGTCTAACAGGCTCTGAAATGACGCCTCTCAGCAGCTCAGGAAATCCCACCTTCCCTATTAGTCTCCGAAATGGTTCTCGCTCAACAAACTTCACACAGAAGAGGTTTTACAGGTTATTTCTGACTTAACGTGCTTATGAGTTTGCAAATAGCAGGGTCGTCTGGTTTTCTCTTTGCCTGTAACAAAGCGCAGCTCTTACTAGTCACTTCCTAGCTGTATCTACCTGAAAAGATGCATCATTTGCTAGCTTGCTGACCGCATCCCAACATGTGGGACCTGTGAGCGCAGGAGGCCACACGGTGCCTTGAAGTCATGAGGCCCAGGCCCGGGCAAATTGCCTCAGCACTCTGTTGCTCCCAGTGACAATAGGTCTGTTGGCTTCTTAACTTTTTTGAAAATATGAGGTTTGTGGGGTCTTTTTCCAATAAAACACACTGCTGATGTGGTCTCTGGTGTCACAGCAAGTCTTCATGGGCTTTCCTTGCCTGGCCTTTGGGTCTCCCTCTTCCTCACCTCGACCCCTATGGCTTCCTGCACCCGTCTCTCAGCTGACAACTCCTCCAGTCCCTCTACTGAGCCCTAGGCTTTGGTCCCTCCACTGGGGACGGCCTGCCAGCATCCATTTTCATGTTTCAAATCCTACTCACTCTGCAAACCTCAACTTAAGTGCCACCACCTCCTCCTTGTCTGATTCTTTTTTAATGCTTCTCATCAGGATAACTGTTCTCCTCACAATGATCTTCCCTACATTTTCCCTTGCAACATGTCTTTAAATCCCGGGCACCCTGCCCTTCCCAGATTACAGATGTGGGACCTTGCCTCCCCTGCTGGCCTATGAGCTAATTCACTTCTGTGATCTCCGGGACACACAGTAGGTGCTCAAGAAATGGCCTAACTAACCAATACCTATTTTTCTCACAGTCATGCATGTGCAAATAAAGTGCAAGGACATATGCAAATAATTCACCTCTCTGCGACCCTGACTCCTGATTAATGCGAAATCTTGAAAGGTGCTTTAGGTTAGTGTGTGCTGATCTGTACAGGGTCTTACAACAAAAGCATCCTTAGGAATCAGCAAAACCCCAGAATTTGAACAAAATGTCAGCAATGCACCTGACATTTTGTGATCAGATGATCACCCCTGACAGTGTCTGTTTCCAGAACACTGTCTGGTGAGAAAGAAGATGTTCTTCATCTATGAAGAAGTGATTGGTCTAGAGAGTGTGGGAAGCCTGCTTCATACTGAGGGGTTTCAGCCAGTTTAATGGGCAGGGTCTGGGTTGGGAGGACATCCCGATGAAGGTTACTTCATGCTGGTTAATGTTGAAATTCTTCTCCAGGCCAGGACAGGACAGAGTCTCATTCCTCTGTCACGGTACAAGACCTAGCTGGGAACTTAGTCACTGGGACAGTCTTAGGTCTCTGTTCTCATAGATGATGCCACCTTGACCCCGGGTTTTATGTAGAATCACCCTAATTTGGGGGTTCATCTAAGTTATTGCTTCTAACTGGATCTAAAGGAGTCAAGATTAAGAAGTAGAACCTCAGTTTCCAATGAAGACTTGAGAAAACAAACCTCTGAGTTGGGGTAAAGGCTGCCCTGGCAAGCTGGTCCCCCCCTTCCTAGCAAACCTGGTTTCTATGGTGATAGGAGGTAAATGAACTTGGAAGAGGATGGTGAAATATTACCATGGGGAAGGGGACTGGTGTGCCTTACATGTCAAGTGCCAAATACATACTTTGAATAAAAGAGGCAAGCTGTCTAGACCTCAGCTCCCAGGCTGTCTACACCCCAAATCCAGGGCTTGTGTGGTGTTGTGCAAAGAAAATCCCCGATTCCTCCCAGCCTGTCTCTGGCTTCATTTCTGTTACTCCGGAGTCCTGAAGGATTAAGATGCCTGAGAAAGGAATCTGGTTGCCAGAAACATCTACACTCATAAAAAGGACAAATAAACTAGTAAAAATGGGTCACTTGAGGGTAAACTGACATTCCAAAAAGTACTCAATTGAGGGAATAACATCTTGTCTTTAAAATAACCAGGGTGGCATGAGTTAAAACACAGCGCTATGAAGCTATTACAGTCACTGCAGCATGAGTTCGATCCCCAGGCCAGGGAGCTGACCCACATGGAGCAGCAGACCTCTCCTGTCTCACCCACTGCTCCCCTCAGCAGTGCATTTCAGTTTATTTGCCTGTTCTGCTCCCCACTCTGTCTCCGGTGAGTCCTCTCACCCTCCACATCATTGGCCTGTACTCCAGTTCTGTATGCCCAAATAAATAAATCTTTTTAAAAAATAAAAACACATTGGCCCTCCCTGGTGGCACAGCAGGTTAAAGCACAGCACTGAGAAGCTAAAAGCCACTTCAGCATGAGTTTGATCCCTGCCCCAAAGGTGATCCACATGGTGCAGCAGACCTCTCCTGACCTGCCCACTGCTCCCCTCAGCAGTGTACTTCGTCTGGTCCGTCGGCCTGTTCTGCTCCCCACTCTGTCTCTGGTGAATCCTCTCACCGCCTGCTCTTCTGACCTGTACCCCAGTTCTTGTGCACATAAATAAATAGATCTTTAAAAATAAATAAATAAATAAATAAAATAACCAGGGAAATGCCTGGAAAGAGAGTAGTAACCATGTGTTATTGTTTTGCGTTTTCATGCTGTAGTATAGCTTTGATATTGAATAGTAGTAAACTCAGCATTTTAATTGCAATAAAACTCATACCTGGAAAATCTACCCTGAAATGGTTATCCATCGCATCTTATGACCTATTGAAAGTTTCTCATATTGTGGGCCCTCCCTAGTGGGTTAAAGCACAGCACTAAGAAACTAAAAGCCACTTCCGCATGAGTTCAATCCCGGCCCCGGAGCTGACCCACAAGGCGCGGCAGACCCCTCCTGCCCGCCCACTGCTCCCCTCAGCACTGTACTTCGTCAGTCGACCTGTTTTGCTCCCCACTCTGTCTCTGGTGAAGCCTCTCACCTCCCCTGCACCTCTGGCCTGTGCCCCAGTTCTGTATGTATAATTAAATAAAAATCTTTAAAAAAAAAAGTTTCTCATATTGTTTCATTAAAAGTTCATGCTCCCTGCCCTTTGTGGTAAAGCAAACTGAGACCCCAAGCAGCAATGCAACACCTCCAAGGACAGAATTCAGCCTTTTGGCCGTGGCAGTTTGAGAGAGCTGTGCTTCACCTCTGCTGAGATGGGGAGCAGCCACTAGGAGCTCCTCTCCCCACAGAATCAGGGGTGCATTCAGGCCCACCGGGAGACCCACAGCAGCCCCTGAGTCCCCAGGGCGCATGAAGACGCCTGGTTATGAAGACAGGCCTGGTGCCCTTCATGCATGCCTGCTCCCCGCGGCCCCCGGCCCTCCCCAAAGAAGTCTAGAGAAAGGAGGACTCGGGGTCTCAGGATCTACCATTTTTCTTCAGCACCTGTGGGGATAATGAAGAACCTCAAATTTGGATGGCTAATCCTGTCAGGAGGGAGGGGCCTCCGCCCACGAGAGCTTCGAAGTGGTGGCAGCTCAGCCGCCGAATACTCGGAGCAGCCAGACAGGACAGTGGAAAGTCGGGCCACGGGCCACGGCTCCCCTCAAGCCACCCAGAGACACAGCCGAGGTCTCGCTGACAACCTGCACTCGAGTGGGGTCAGCTCCTCTGCAGGGCCAGCGACTGGAGTCTAAAGCAGTTTCGGGCCTAGAACTGCATGATGCTGTTTTTGGTGTTGGCAGTGTGGAGGCCTCAGCTCTGACACACACTGCGGCATGACGCGTTTCTGCATTCTCTGCGGCCCTGAACATGGTGCTTTTTCAGGTTGTCTGCGATGCTTGTGCCTAGCCATGTCGAGGCTTTTTCTCTGCGTGGTAAAGTTATCAAAAGGATCATGATAACCCTTTACATGTAAATGCACTTCACAGGGTGCGTTCACAGACTACCGTTGCTGGTTTAAGAAATAATAATAAAAGGGGAAAGCAAGGGAAGAGATCAGTAAATGACATTTAGCTACTAACATGTACACGTTCATATTGTCTGTAAGAAAAGGGTGAGATGAAGGGCTTTTGCATTAGAATTGAAGTCACGTTCTTGAAGTTCTAACTGTTCCTGGTTATCGATAAAAAAAGTCAATGCTTTTTAAATTAAAAATGAGGTGCTGTTACTTATGACTTGATAAGTTGTCAAATGCCTTTCTCATCCTTCCCACTGGCCCTGTGCCTGCTGCTGTTAGCTGCAGACCTGCAGCTCACGTGGGTCCCACGCACGCCAGGTGTGAGGGAAGAAAAGCAGCCCAAGCGAGAGCCAGAGAGTGAACGGACTTTGCTGGTGCCTGATGTGCGGGGTCTTTGCATCCTGCGTGTGTTGGTGACAGAGACAGAGGCAGCGTGGGTCACACGAGGGCCTTGGAACTTGCTCCCCCCTCAGAGGTGAGAATGCTAATGGGTTTGGTCACCAATGCCAACGTGCCATGCTGGCAACGACAGGCCCTCAAGGCCTCCTCCTGCGCCAGCCAGTCTCCAAGCCTATTGTCCACAGGTGAGCTGGATAAGCATTAAAAAAGTAGATTTCCGGGCCCTCCCAGGTGGCACAACGAGTTGGGACGCAGCACTGCAAGTGAGCCGCAGCCACTTCAGTGCCCGTTCGGTCCCCGGATCTGGAAGTGACCCACGTGGCGCAGACCCCTCCTGTCTCGCCTGCTGCTCCCCTCAGCAGTGTACTTTGTCGATCTGCCTGTTCTGCTCCTCATTCTGTCTCTGGTGAATCCTCTCACCACCCCTGTACCTCTAGCCTGTACCCCAGTTCCGTATGCATAAATAAATAAATCTTTTTTTTTTTTTAAATAGATTCCCTGGGCATGAGTTTCACTGCAGCTAATCTGAGCAAGTTGCAATGAATCTACTGCTTTTCCTTAGGGGTGGCTTGAGGACCGCAGGGGCCACTGGACCTGGAGGACCATATTCCGGCTGCTGTGTCTGGGCTGCCCGAGGATTCAGCAGCCTGAGCTGCTGCCGCTTCGAAGCTCTAGTCTGAGCGGTTGCTCCCAGCAGGCTCAGTCAGAACTAGTCCAGGTGAACATCCCTGGCCGAGTCCTGCCAACCATGCCACAGGCCTCTCAGTGCAAGAAGGCTCTGGGGAGAAGTCAGGCACCACAAGCCGGACTCAGAATAGGACCAAAACTCCCCCAGTGATGGGTCTGCGGGCAACACGCTGTCTCGGCTGCAGGGCATAATCACCGAAGGAAGTTAAAATCTTTTGGCGGCCAGGCCTCCAGCCCTGGCTGGAGTCAGCAGGGGAAGAGGGGCCAGCACTGGCATCTAGGAGAGCTTCTCCTAGAGCTCAGCCTAGGGGAGGGAGCAGGGTCACTGAGGGTTGCACCTAACCATGACTGGGCTCCAGCCAGTGGAAGAGGAAGGACAGGCCTTGGAAGAGCCGGCCAAACACCACTTGCTTAGGGAAGTCAGCGTTGCCCTCATCTTGAGCCAGAACTGATCATTGTGTCACTTGTCTGGGGGCGTCTGGGTCCATCTGACTTGCGGGGGCCTGGAGGAGGGGCAATGTGAAATGGCTGTTTTTCATTTTTTTCTGCTGAAAGCAGCCACCTTGATATTTACTCAAACTTTACTTTTAAAGAGTCGGGAATTTGGTCAAAACAAAACAAACAAATACCCAAGTGAAATATCACTCGTTTCAGGGGTGACTCCCTGGAGGAGGGAGGGATGGGGACAGACCCCCACCAGTATCCGCAAGTATCGTCCCCACAGACAGGCGGCACGGGCAGGAGCTGGACCTGGCAGAGAAGTCCCGTAAAACAGCGCTGCAGATTCAGAGGCAGAGGTGATGGGAGCAAACATCCAGAGGAAAGTCAAAGGAAGGGACCAGGGCCCACGCCCCGGGATGTACCTGGAGCTCTGCTACACCTGGCTCCGAATTTCACAGACAACTGGGCACGAAGGGAGGGTTCACCTGGGCTTTTAGAGGAGACTTTCCAGGCTCCGATACCAATCAGCTAGAAACTCATCAGCTGAAGCCCCAAATCGGATTCATAGGGGAGGCTCCCCCTCCTGCCATTGAGCCACTGACTGGCTGCTGAAGTGCATAGGTTACAGTGTGACTCATTAGAGTTTCATGTGTATAAATCTCACAGTTCCAAGAACTTAACGTACCAGCTTCGGGCATGGCGGACAGAATCAATAGAAAGAAATGAGATAAGAAATACTTACTGGTTCTCCCTTTTCTTCTTAAGTGGGTCCATGAGGCGCAAGGTGTCTCTGATCACGGCCACTTTCACTTCCTCGTCGACAAGGCTGGGGACATTTTCAAAGACGCCTGGAGAGAGCTAGAGGGTAAGGATTCCGTGTCATGGTGGAGACAGTGATTCTGTGTCCAGTGACTGTCAGCCTCCAGCCCTTCCACTCACTCCCACCCCTGGGCTGCTTTGATTTTGCTCATGTTCCTCAGTAGAAGAGAATTTCCAAAGTCTTTATATTACCTTAAAATGCTCATGTCCTTTAACCAATGAACAGAATACATGAAGAGGAACAATGGCACTATTTTTCTGATATCAAAACTACACATGATCACTGCAGAAAATTTGGAAATATAGCATGGAAGTAAGGACATTAAACCTATATAACCCTCCTGCCCCAACTCAACCCAATATTAACATTTGGTATGTTTCCTTCCAGTTTTTTAATGCAATAGGGGGCTGGGAGAGAAAAATATAACCATGGTTATAAATGTACTATTTATCTTAGTGATTCAAGCATGTCGACATGGCTAAATCATATTCATAGAATTTCAATTAGTTCATCTCCTGAGGCTAACTAATTAGTTCATGTCAAAAGCGGATGGAAACTCTCAGACCTTAAAAATGGGAAGAGTGGCATGCTGGGAAATTAGCACAGGTCGGATAGGTCTTGTATTAATAGACTGTTCAGAGTTCGACAAAACTGAAATGATTTAGATTTGAACAAAACTTTGTTGGGTGAAGTTGGGGGTGTTGAGTCGTGTTTCACCAAGCCAACAACTTGAGAGGCAGGAACATTCAGCTGGGAGGCAACATACTCAGTGAGACTCCAACATACTTACTTCTTGCTCATGCTCGATTCTCATGCTGGGATTTGCATTTACTTCAAGTAGTATGGGCTTCAGATTTTTCATTAGAAGAATGTCAAAGCCTAAAATCTGGGCAGGATAAACATAATTCAGAATTATTCCCTCTAGCTACAACTTCTTTCCGAGAAAATAAATGATCACTTGGCCCCCAAGTTGAGTCTTGTCCCGAGCCTCTTCCTCTGGGTATATTGTCAGCCAATTGGACAGAAGAAAATTGTATAGGGGTCTTGGTAATGAAATGCGGTCCCCTAGTGCATTCCAGCACGATCAGTGTATCTGAAGGGCTTTCAGAGGGTGACCTCGTTCTTCTCTGACAGGTTTTTAGAAATTAGTATTATGGGAAGGATCAGTAACAGCCCATCAATCTCTTCCTCTCCTGCTCTCGTCCATTAAGTTGCTTCTTAGCTAGATCTCTGAAAATCCAAGGCTGCCTTTCTTAACCTTGGGTGTAGATCACTTCCAGGACCCCTTCCAAAACCTCTGTTCACCCCCAACCCACGCCGCTTAGTCAGTGGAATACAAGGCAAATGTATTTTGAATAACGCTCTCTTCCCCTCCCCAGGATATTCTGATCCCCGTTCTCTGCAAAGGAGACAGGAACACTTATTAGGTGCCACCCATTATTCAGCATCTCATTGAATCCTCACAACAATGTATTTGAAGTAGAGAGTGTGCGCTCCATTTCACAGAAGCAGAATCTGGGCTTCAGCCAGGCTAACAAATGCCCCCAGCGCCGCCTAGCCAGAAGTGCCAGAGCTGGCTTTCACACCCAGGCACGGCTGGCTGTGTCATGGGCTGGAGCTGGGGCACAATGACAATGCAGAGCAGTCTCTTGCCCAAAAGGTATTACTAATTCGTGATGGTTAACAATTCACACAGGCCGCACGCTCATGACCCATCCTGTATCCGGGGCTTCACACTTGCCCCTGACGCGGGTGAGGCTTTGTCCTCCTCTGGCCTCCCCTAATGCAAGTCCTGAGATGGGGTTGAATACCCCACCAGGCCTCCCAGGGCTTCTCATTCCTTCTGCCAGAAGCAGCCCTTCACCCAGATAACGCCTCCTTGTCCTTGAGGTGCTGGCCCTCCCTAGGTTTGGACTTGGACTATGAGAACGTCAGATTCTTGGGAGGACACTCATGATCTCTAGAGGAGGTGATAAGGTAGAAAGCTTCTAACATAATTTACACAACTCTAAAATTTAAAAAAAAAAAAATACCCTGGAGAATAAAGGAGAGAAAATAAAAAGATATGTTGGACCCTCTCCTCTGTGGACTCAAGGAGAAAAGACAAGGGGAGATCCATTTCCTTGTCTACGCAGAATGCACATTAGTTAAATGGTAATTATTAAACTGAAGCTTCAGCCTTACTAATTAAGTCAGAGCCTGAGCGACCATTTCTTGAAATAATTCAAGATGAACTTATCCTTCAGTGAAGGGCAATAAGGATGAGAAGTTGGAACAAGTCATCCTCACTCTATTTTTCTCGCCCTGGTCGTGAAAAGCGAGGAATGGAAATTCGGTAGAAAATGTTACATGCATTATAGATCGGCTAATAACATATGACAAGTACACATGAGCGATGGGGTTTTTAAGAGGCTGGTGACATCATCAGTCTAACTTCGGACCTGGCCTGAGACATGTGATGCCGATGAGAACGGAGGCTGCAGTGCTGCGTTCATCACCCTCAGGCATCCGTGCCTACTTTCACCACCTCTTAGGGGTTCGGACTTTCTCATCTCACCCCAGTGAACTCTTCCTGGTTCAAATTCCCAGTTTGGCAAGTGTAAAGTGAAAGGAAAGTTGGAGAAGGGGGAGGGAGGCAGCAAGACTTCATCAGCCATGCTGACCTATACCCACCAATGGTTTATTTTCTAGAACCTAACATTTGGTGCATGTGGTTGAATAAGTTGGGTCTTTAGAGTGATGTTTTGGGGCCTCCTTGATGGCCTAGGGGTTAAGTCTCAGTGTTATCACTGCTACCACCTGCCTTCGATCTCTGGCCAGGGAGGTGACCCACAATGGCACAATGACCCAGCAGACCTCGCCTGTCCTACCCACTGCTCCCCTCGGCAGTGTATTTCAGTCAATCTGCCTGTTCTGCTCCCACCTCTGTCTCTGGTGAATCTTCTTAACTGGCTGCGCCTCTAGCCCACACCCCAGTTCTTACATGAAAAAAATAAATAAATAAAGTGATGATTTGGAGTCAAGAAGGGTTGGTCACCGATCCCAGCTCTGTCTCTCACACTAGCTAGATGGCTCTAGCCACAGGGTCCACAGCCTCTCTCAGCCTCCCTACCTCATCTGAAAAATGGGACAACAGCAGTTACCTAGCAGAAGCAAAATGTCCCTGTAACTATGTTCACCATACAGAAGGCTACAAGCCAATCCAAGTCTCGTCTCCCACTAATCCCGCCAACAAGAAATGGAATTAGTGGTTTTGGGATCCAGAAGAGCTCATTTGAAACCTTGCCCTTTTCCTTGTGTAACAAGAAGCAAGTTACTTAACAGCTCGAAGCTCTGCTTCTTCATCTGTAAAATGGGAGTAAAACTAGAGCTTACCTTGGTCCATTCATCCATAAAATGTTTAATGAGTACTCCCTATATGACGTAAACTGTTCTAGCTTCTGGAAATAGAGTAGTAAACGAGACAAAGTCCCTACTCACACAGAGCTTACAATCTAATAGAGGAGATGGGATCAGAAACTAGCTTTCACAGTGCCAGATGCACAGTTACGGATTTAATAAAGATCAACTTTATTATCTTGTTGCGCAGGTTTGAGGCAATATGGACTATTTTCTTTGCAATAGTTTAAGGAAATATGCAGCACAAATGAATCGCAACAAACACAATCACAGGGCTGGGAGAAGCTTAGTCTTGATCTTGTTACAAAAAGTCCCAGAGCATTAGAGCTGACAGAAAATCAGGCATTTATTTGGTTCCATGTTTTTCAAAATGGGTTTTTTTTGGGGCAGCCCTGGAGAGGGTAGATTAGATCAACTTTTCCTTATTCTACACCTGAGCTTCCCAGGGTAAAATGTTTGACTTAAAAAAACAAAAACAAAAACAAAAAAACAACAACCAGAAAACAAAAATACAGACAATAACTACTAATCTAGTCTAACACCCACTTGTGTAGACCACAAACCTACAACTTGAAGAGGGAAAACCTCTCCCCAGCTGGTGGCAGTCATGTGATATCTGCCCTTGTCCCCAGAAATTCAATTGGCCATGATGTATTACACACCTACTCGAGCAGTGCCCTGGGGATTCAGAGGTTTGTCCTTCTTCCTGACCTGCAGAAGCTGCCAAACAAGCTGAGGGTTTTCCCCCCAGGCGTGACTTGAGATGACTGCAGTCCTGGCCAACATGTAAGCCTAGATTCCTGATCCACAAGGACTGTGAGATAATTATGTCTGCTAGTCTAGAGTCCCAAGTTTTGGGGTAATTTGTCCCACAGCAGTAGATAATTGATGCACTGCCTTTCTGTAGAGTCTACTTTGCCTCCTGTATTCCTCACCTACCAAATAACACAAGTCAAATTTTCTCCTTCATCCTTTCTGTGGAACTGCATACTGCCTGCCCTACATACGAGCAACTAAAGCATGCTCCAGCTCTGGCCCAAACTCAGTGCTCCTAGAATAGGTCAGGCCTGCACCATCTTTCACCTGGACTATTGAGTAGCTTCCCCACTGCTTTCCCTGCTCTTGAGTCAGCCCTCTAATTCATCTGGAACAAGGAGCTACTAGAGTAATTTTTCTAAAATGCAAACAGAAGATCAACACCCCTCTGCTTTATAATCCTTGCTTGTAGAATAAAGCCCAAGTCCGTAGCATGTCCTACACATTCCTCTGTGACGTGGCATCTGTCTCACACTCCAGTTTTATTTCCTCCTACCCACGATGGCCTGTCTTGGGTTCCAATTGTGCTGATCTGCCCTAGTTCTAGGATGCTTTCCTGTCTCTGCCTCTGTACTTTTCTGTCTGGGGACAACTTTATCAAATACTTATTGAACACCTACAAAATACTAGGTATTGTTAGGTGCACTAAGGACAAAACAATGAATAAGATAAAGGATGTGTAAACCTCCTGCCCTCTTGGAGCTTACATTCTGGTGGGGAGGGAGACCACAAACAAGTCAATAATTAAAGATGAGTGGAGGGGAAGTTTTGGTGATTTAGATTAGATGGTTAGATAGGTGATATTTATCAGCCCTTTATCTTCTGTTTTGCACAATCTTGATTTTAGCTTGTGGGTTTTTTTTGGGGGGGAGGGTATTATTCTTTCCTCCTCTGAACACAATATATCTTTTCTGTCCAACTACTTAAAATTTTTCCTGTCACTACTGGTTTTCCACAAGTTGGTTATGATAATCTTTGTAGTGGTGGTGGTGGTGGTGTGTGTGTATGTGTGTGTCCTAGTTAGAATCTCTTTGAACTTCTTGGTTTGAACTTCTTGGATTGTGGGTTTATAGGTTTCATCACATTTGAAATTTTTTGGTCATTTCTTCTGTATCCTCTTTGTCTCTTAGACTACTCAGGGAACTCTAATTACACATATATTAGACCACCTGATAGTGTATCATAGGTCATTGAAAGTCTGTCATTTTCCTCTCTGTCTTTCTTTTTGGACAGATTCTCTATTGTTCTATCTTCAAGTTCACTGCTTATTTCTGCTGCAGTATCTAATCTGTTGCTAATCCTACTCAGTGATATTTTCATTTCAGATATGTATACTTTCTTCTCTATAAGTTCTATTTAGTCTCTTTAGTAGCATTTCCCTCATCTATAAGCTCATATTTTCCCTTAAATTTTTTGTACAAAGTTATAATAGCTATTTGAACATCTTTTTCCTACAACTTTTGCAGTTTCTCCCATTGGCTTGGGTCAATTTTTCCTGCTCTATGGAATATCTGGCTTAGTTTTTTTGTTTTTAAGTAGATGCTGGAATTGTGAATGTCTTAATGCTGAATATCTTGAATTCTATCTTCTTTTAAAAAGCATTAGGCTTTGTTGATAGTTACTTGTAAATTATTTTTACATATTCATGGTCCACTGTTTAAGATTAACTAGGTCTCCAGACCTCTTTTCCTGCTTATTTCTCTCCCTTTTAACTTTTGCCCACAGAACTCTAGTCACCTTGATCTTCCCACACTTTGATCTCCAGATCCAATGAAGGTAACCATAGAACTCACCTTGGGTCCTCCACCCCTTTTCTTCAGGGCTCACAGCACTGAGTTGGCTATGTGTCAAAAATCTGAAAACACGTGTTTCTTATATTTTGTCTGGCATCCTAGTTGTTTTCATAAAAATGTTAAGTCTAGTCTTTGTTATTCCGCTATGGCAGAAGCAAAAGTCTTGGGAGGTGACTTATGAACAGAGACTGAATGGAGTGAACAAATAAGTCATTTGAGGATCTAAGAAAGAGTATTCCAGCTGGAGAGAACAGCAAGAACAAAGCCCACTTTGGCTAAACAGAAAGGAGTGAGCAAGAGGGAGTATGTTAAGAGATGAGGTCAGACAGAAAGAAGGGGCGACTCACGCAGTATCTTGTAGGCATGGTAAGGAGCCAGGATTTTAAGTGCAGTGAGAAAGCCACTGGAGAGTTTGCTCAAGGAAAGTAATTTGGCCTGACTTATATTTGAAAAGTATCACTTTGGCTACAGGGAGGGGAAAAACAGGCTACCGGCAGCAAGTGTGGAAATAAGGACATTAGCTGGGAGGCTGTCACCATGGTACAAGTGCAGGCTGATGGCTGCTGACCGTGGCATGGGACCCATGGCGCTGATCAGACGTGCTTACATTTAGCATGTGCTTTACATCTATTTGCAAGTGTTCCTTGTGGATTTGATATAGGAAGTAGTGAATAAGAAGATAAAAGGGTGACTCAGGTTTTTGGTTTGAGTAGCTGAATAGCATCAAACAGCAGCTGAAACAGGAAAGATAATGGAATAGGTTTGGGAGGGAAATCAAGTTTGTTTTGGACATGTCAGGAGATGCCCACTGGAAATCCACAGGGACCGTGACAGCAAGTGGTTGGAGACTGCTCTGGAGCTCAAGGAGAGGGCAAGACAGGAGATCAAATTTAGGAGTTGACAGCTTTCCATTAATACTTAATATCATGGGCTGGAAGAGACCATTTAGGGAGAAAGTGAAGACAAGAGGATCACCAGCCTGTGAGGCAGGAGGGAAGCCAGGAGAGTGTGGCACATATCAGATAAGAATATACATTTCTCACTTGGCAAATTCCTCTTTGTGCCCTGAATTCGAGTTTCTGCATCTCTCCCTCTAGAAGCATCCACTGGGTTAGGTAAAGCTGAGTGCTCTGCTTTCCCGGCATTCTTTTAAAGGGTCTTACCACACCTGTTACAGGAATTGTCTTCTTCACTGAGCCCTGTCCCAGTTAGGGGTAGGGATGGTATCTTATCCATAACAAGGTGCCCCACTACGAGTCTAGAGCTTATCTCAGTGGGTACCCAGGGAACATGTTAGAGAAGGCTTAAATGTCGGGCGAGATCAAGGCAGCCTTTATAGAAAAGGTGGGGCTTGAGTAGCCCTGTGGGGAGGCACTGAAAAAAACATACACACACACACACAAAACAGTGAGATTAGGAGAGAGCATGCCAGGCCAAGACAGAGGAGAATTGAAAAAACTGGGAAGCACAAATTCTGTCCAAGAGAAAGGATGGGACTGGGTGAGGAGAGAGAGGGGAGTGGGGCATGGATGTCACTTCCAGACACCTAAGGGAAAGGACCACAGACCAGGGACAGAATTAGACACAGGGCTGCAGGAAGACAGAGACCAAGCAATGGAGTTGAGAGAGAATGTTCTTGAAAACAGAGCTGGATTTCTGCCACATGAATCATCTACCCCAGATGGACTTGACGGTTGAAGCCAAGGTCACACTGCGGCCCACAAGAAGACTGATGTGAGGAGATGCTGCTGGCTCCCTGGCCATGACAGGAGGGCAGGCAGGAATGACAGGGTGGCCATGGACACAGGCACAGATTACAGGAAATCTGCCCACAGCCTGAGCTGAGCCAGCAGCAGCTCGGGCCACCACCATTTCCCAAGTAGTTATTGTGGCTGTGATTGGAAAGGGGTCACGGTCACATGTCTAAAATAAATGTAATTTTGTTGGTGAGAGTGTGTGTTCTGGAATGTTGCAGGGCCAGGCTCAAGCTACAAGCGGAAAGGGCTTCATGGCAAAGAAAGAACGTATTTTCTATTCCCAGGGCCCTGGGGTCTGCCACACCCTTCATAATCTTTATCTTGCGTGAGCTGGACAACAGCCCTCTGAGTAAGGCCAAGAACCTGAGGCTCAGGGAAGTGAGGTGACGTGCACGCACACACAGTAGGGGATGGCAGAAGCGCATGTCACCCCTAAATCTTTGGGTACTAAGTTAGTTCATACTTTTAAGGCCCAAACTAATGAGTTTTTTAACAAGTGATAAGAAAAAGGTAAAAGAGGACTCCCAGGAGAGAAAGGATGCTTTCTCAGTCTCTATGCGCCTGCAGCGTGTGCTAACACATTTCAACAGCAAGCACTTCACGGCTTTGACAGAGGGTTTTCACCTAAGTCACTTCACACTGCTGCTATGAAGCCAGGTAGGGAAGGGAGGCTAGGTGATTTGCACAAAGAAACAGAGATGCAGAGAGCTGAAGAAACTTTGCCAAGGTCACACAGCTGGAACGAGGAAGTGCTCCTTCTGGAGCTTCCTTCCAGCACTGGGCTCTCCGCACTCCCCAACCCCCAGGCCTGGAAGCATTTAGTGTCCTCAAACTCTGGAAAACTGCAGGCCGGGCCAGGGCTCCATTTGCAGGAAGTGACCTGTCCAAAGCAGCGGCTCCCTGCCTGTTCCCTCCAGTTCCTGCCGCTCCAGCTGGCTCCACCTGTGTGCGCCCCCCCCCCCGCCCCCAACGATACTCACACACAGCCTGCCTGCCGCGTGACCAGCATTCTGGCCGCTGCCCTCGGCCCTGCAGGCTGGCGGGGCCAGGGCTCGTGGCTTGGCCGTGCATCCCTGTCCACATGACACTCCCGGAATAGCTGTCATTGTCAAGCAGCTGTGGCCACAATCCCCCGGGATGACCCCTGGATGCCTCCACATCACAGCTGCCCTAATCTTTTGATGTCTTGAGTTCTGCCTCTAAGCCCAGTTCCCTAGTCCAGTACCCGAAGCCACCTAGCTGACGGCTGAGCCGGACAGTCTGCCTGAAAACCACAGCCTGGGGTGCAAAGCTAAGGGCGATCTCTGGGTGACATTTAGCCCCGCCTAGAACTGATCGCTGCCCAAATTCCCTCTGAAGGTCTCTGGCTGGAAACCCAGCCCCCAGGCCAGCCTTTTTGGCTTAGGGTCCAGCCTCCTGTTCTGCTGTTCTGAGTGGCCCACCCTTTAGACACGCCATCCTGGGTGTCCCCCCTGTTCCATGTTGCCTGATACTCTTCCGCCATGGAAAACCACACAGAGAACTACAAACAACCCAAAGGTTCGTCGAAAGAAGAGCTGGTCAACAAACAGTGCACGTTTGCAATGGAAAATCCAGTAATGCAAATGAAACAGTCCCAACACCCCACAGCAACAAGGAGTGGAAAAGAACATTCCAGAAGACTACATACTTCACAATAGTGCTTTCATAGCAAGCAAAACAAAACAGTATATTGTTTAGGGACAGTACTTATATAGTACAAGTGTTTTTCAAAGCAAGGAAGTGCTAGACATAAAGTTCAGTGTAATGGTTACCCCAGGGTGAGAAGAGAAACAGGGTGGGGGAAAGCGAGCCAGCTGAGGATCCTGGGCGGGAGGAGGGCTGGGAACTCTCCTTTCATTGTTCTGTTTCATATACGTCCCACATGTCCCTTTCTCTATATCCACGGTCACAAAATCACCATCACGGTCAGTAGAGGGAAGGTCCCAGAGATGGTCTCCTCGCTCATCTGCTCCCCACCCTGATTCGTCGGTGGCAGAAGACAGCTGAGTGTCTGCTCCCTCTCCCACACCCCCAGCCCCGTGACCCTACTCTCATCCCTGGGTTTTCCCTTCCACACTCTGGCTCAGGCCACTGCACCCTGGCCCCTAACCCCACTGCCCTGAAGAGGACAGTGATCGCTCCCATCAGGAAGGACGGTGGACAGTCGGCTTCTGGCCCCAAGCCACCTCAACTGCATTTACTGGGCCACTCCCTGCTTTCCTGACCGAGCCCGTCTTCTTGGTGTCTCAGCACCCCGTCCCGCCCTTTTCTATCTCAAGCTACTTCTTCTGGCTTCTTCTGCTGGGTCCTGCTCCTCTGTCTGTCCCCTACTTCAATGGTGGTGCCCCCGGGTGTCCTCTCAGGCCTCCGCTCACCAGCAGCCTCTGGGGCTCAGTGGCCAGAGATCACAGACTTCAGATCCAGCCCAGACCACTCTCTCCTGGACACCAGGCCCAAATGCCCAATTGCCTGCTCAGCTTCTCCACCTGGATATGGTATGGACACTCCGAAGGCAGCTTCAAGTCCAAGCCCTGACCATTCCCCCACAAACCTGGCCCCCTTCCAGCCTTCCAAATGCCTAACACCCCTGTGATCAGACTTAGTTCTTCCCTCCCTCTTGGCTGCCACCTCGCCTGTCCCCCCCAGTCCCATCTGATGGCCCAGTTTAGCTGTTCTCTCAGATCTACTCGTTCCATCTCCCCCAAGACCTGCCTGATCTGAGCCAGCACCCTCACTAGTTACCTCCTGTCCCCAGCCTTGCTCTGCCCTGTAGCCAGTTCATCCTCAGTAACATGAAACTCGTGGTGCATCTTCCAGTGACGCCCACTCTTACTGCCACTTCTCTGGGAAGTCTTCCCAGACTTCTGTTCTGTCCACCCAGAAAAATGTTAGCTGATCCCACCACCTCACAGCAGCCACATTTTCCCCATTCTTTTGAGTACTTGTAACACCTTATGTGCATCTTGTTTTGAAATTATTTGTCTCCCACAATGGCAGGCCTCTGACTTCCTGTCCTGTTAGGACCTTGGACAGGGCCTGGCCACTACTAGTTAAAATTGGTGGACGATAGATAAATAAATGAATGGCAAGTACTGCGCTCAGTGTATGTTCTCTTGTTTAATTCTTACAAGCATCCTTTAAGAAAGGTGCTATCGGTCTCATTTTACAGGTGGGGGAAAAAAAGAACTTGCCCCAAGCCCACAGCTAGCAAAGAAACGATCGGAAGTTGGACCCCAGTGTAACACCGACACGCACAGAGGTGACTGCCCAGCCCAGGGTGGCCGTGGCCCATTCCCGCCCTTCATTCCACCCGACGTGTCCCCTATCAGCCCACTGTGTGGGAAACTGAGGCTGGACCTGGGCTGTTACCTGGAAGCATGTAGGGCCCGGCCTGCCTGCGGGGATGTCCGACTGGTAGAAGACTTTGAGCTCCGGAGTCAGGGCGATGACAGTCTTAATCACCAAGGAGATGATATCAGACCAGACCTTCTTGACGTCAACACCTTTGGAAGACAACCTGCAGAGAATGCTGGAGAAGGTCCTTTTGCTGCCTGTGCTCATGCTGTCTGAGTGGACAAAGTTTCCGCTGTGGATGTTCAGGGAATAGTTGGTTAAGTGCATAAAGATGTGGTGCAGATTTTTGGAGCTGGGCTCCTGATATGGCTCTGTACAGAATCTAGAGAGTCCGTCTTTGGCTATATAAATCTCTAAGGGCTCTAAGGACTTCAGTAAGACGTACAGACGGATATCGAACTTGAGCTTGTCGATGAGGAGGGGCTTGCAGATGTACTCCTGTACCACCGCTGGCCTGCTCTGCAGGGACCCTCCCAGGCGGATGTCACTGGGGTCTTTAATGAGGTAGATTCCGTCACCCTGACAACCACTATCAGGTTTCACGATAAAAGTGGGCTTCCAGGAGGGGTCGTCGTCTTTCACCATTCGAACCTAGGAGGGCAAGAAGAATGGTTAGCATTGCATTCTTTTCCTCCGTCTGGGGACCCCCGGAAGCAGAGCAGGGCTTTCGTAGATGTTTGGTGAATGAGTGAGGAGGTCACTGAGCACCTGTGGGCAGGTGACACTGAATTAGATGCTGAGGCCGGCCCTTTTGTCCTCGAGAAGGGAGGTGCAGAGAGCAGGGGGTCTGTAGTCTTGAGCCCTGGGTGCCAGTCCCAGGTCTGTGCTGGCTGTGCTCTGCCCATGGTGAGGAACATGCCGACGCTGACAGTGTAGGCACACTACACCAGTCCTCCCAACCAGCCTCATAGGTAGCACCGTGGATCCCCTTGGGGTGTAGAGAATGTAGGGGATGCAGCAGCTGCGAGAGAAGAAGCTGTCTCGATGTTTGGGCTCAGTGCTGGCCCTGCTGTGTGACCCCGGACAAGTCATTTACATGACCTGTGCCTTCCTCAGAGGCAAAATAGGACTCAGCTTGTGCTGAAAATGCAAAGAAATACAAATACAAAAGACTAGGCATGCAGAACCTGGCACACGGGTCTCAGAATGCTTAGCTACTGCTACCTTTCAAAAAACGAAGTAACTTGTGAGCTAGCTGAGGAGCAGAGCTGGGGCTGGGATGTCGCCTGAGGTCCCTAATGTGCCTGGTTTCCCTCCCTACCACCATGACTTGCTCTCCTCGACTTATAATGGGGCAAGAAATACCAACCCTCACTGGATCATTACAAAGCTGAGATCAGCTGAAGTGTGCGTGGGAACTGTCAGTTTCATCACTCGTACTTCTTGCTGGGCTCATCGAGTAGACCTGCCTAATCCTTCAGAATGTTGAGATCTTCTCAGAAGTGCCTTTCCTCGATCACCTAGCATGCTGCTCTCCTCCTGGCTCCAGGTCAGCCGGGCACTCACGGGAGTCGCCGGGCCCCTGACCAGAGCAGTCTGTCTGGGTCTCTGAGTCGGCAGGAGATCAGAGCCATATCCCCAACCCCGACAACTGTCAGACCCTTCATGCAGCTATGGAGACCAGCGGGAGGGGCGAGGAGCCGGAGGAAATGGAAAGGCGGGTTTGAGAGAGGAGGCACCCCCTCTGCAGCCTCCGGTGTGAGCAGCCTCACCATCCCCTGGGCTCTGTCGAGCAGGGGCTGCCCCGCAGGGGTGGAGGCCTGGGCCCAGCCTGCACCCTGGAAGTCTGCACTCCAGTTTCACTTATCTCTCTGACCAGCCTATATTTCTAAGTGACACTTTTGCCAATTCCTTGGGCACTATCAGTTACTCTGGGCTTGTAAAAGATCTTTAACAATGGAGAAACACTTAAGGCCTTAATAATGGTCCACAGCAATTGTTTCCCCTTGTCAGCAGGATTTGAGAATGGAACTTCAGGAGAGATCAATGCCAGCCTCCCAGGGCCCTGTGAACCTTGCTTGAAACTTGTCTGACCTTGACGTTTATGTAGTTATTTAATATTCATCCAAAGTGTTCATACATCTGGCCCTTTCTAGTAAATAGAAGTGTGCGGGAGAAATGGCAGTTATGGATCAGGAAGTGAAAAATGTCAAGTTTGCACTGATGGGTAATTTTTCCCTCTGGAAAGCTTCCGCGATACTGCAGATACTAATCATTCAATACATTATCGGGGACAATATTTTCTCCTTTGAATTCAGTGCCTACGCCCTAAATAAATTAAACTTCGTGGTCAATAGGCTCTGTCACTCATCACCTTGCTGGATATTTCTCCAGCTCCTTGCCAGAGTCATACCATACAAATCAAGATTATTAATACTAACAGAATCGCTGAGCTCCTGAGACCCAGCGCATCCTCGGAGGCCAACAGAGTCCAGTCCTCTCATAACTCAGGCACGGAAGCTGAGGGTCGAGAAGACCCATGACCTGCGGCGGGTCCCCTGACTGCTTTCTTGTCCCTGCACACTATCCAAAGACAGCAGACTGGGTCGGTGTCTGACCTCGGGCTTCACACTGCAGTCTGGCCCCCGGGCCTGGCCTCCTTGGCGCTCCCACGAGAGATCCTGAGTCTGCCAGACTGCCCCAGCACCAGACCTTCTGCCTCTGCCTGACTTGGGGTCATGTGGCCACTCTGAGGGAGCACCTCACACCCGTGCCCACTGTGGAGCCCAGAGCCAACGGCCCTTCTGCAATTTCTTTCAGAACAGGAAAAAAGATTTTCCAAGATTCACATGCATTCTCTTCTGAGTTTTACTGAAGGGTAACGCTCCGCTTCCCCACTAACCCCTCTCCCCCAGTTATTAAAGTTGTTAAAATTAAGGACCAAAGCGCAGGTTCTTAGCAAGACGTCAGAGCTTAAGATGGTCTGTAGAACTAGGCCCCAGCATCAGATTTAATAGATCTGGGAGGGGACCTGGGGCTAATTTGTAAAAAGCACGATGGGAGAGGCTGCTGTGCACTCTGTTTGAGATGCAACTGGGCTAAGGGGACTTAAGTCAAAGGCAGCCTGAGACCGGTGTGCTGAGAGTGAAGTCTTCGGCATTGAGGTTAGCCTGAACCTGACCGCGACTAGCAGCTAGACTGTAACTGATGGTATCTCCACTTCTGCCCAAACCTGCCATCGGAAGTGAAATCCATGATCTTGTAACTGAGTTGGGAAGGCTGAACGAGATACAGAGGGTGTGGAGGATGGATGACGGGCCCTGGCCAGGTTTATTGAAAAATGTGTGTCTTTTACTGCCCCCTAGTGGTCATTTAAGAAATGTGCCAGGAGCGACACCTCACCCCACCCCCATACAAAACTCTTAACTTTTCTTAGATGTAAGACATTCCACAGAGATATTTTAAATGGT
The DNA here is from genome assembly GCF_000260355.1 of Condylura cristata. Taxonomy (NCBI): domain Eukaryota; kingdom Metazoa; phylum Chordata; class Mammalia; order Eulipotyphla; family Talpidae; genus Condylura; species Condylura cristata. The sequence continues at coordinate 8,842,313 of NW_004567107.1, read as the reverse complement.
CTTAAGGAGTGCATGTAACAATATCTGTTCGCCAAAAGCTATACCTTATGAAAATATTTATACTTAGAGAAATTTTCTGCTGTCTACTATTTCCATCCATATTTTTTGCCTAATGGAAAGTTTGGAAAAGGGAAAAAGGCTCCATGAAGAATATAAAAATCTCTGATTTGGGGGAGTGGTATCTATCCTAGGAATTCATATTCATGTTTCCCATAATTTTAAAAAGACTTATCCAGACAGAGATTTATTTTCACAGGTAGACTCATCTTTATAGAAGAGAGAAGCCCTGAGAGATATATATTTTAGAGACAGTGAGCATGAAAACCATGGCCAAACTGGCAGAGATGAGTCTGTTCACAGCATGATCTCACCTCAGGAAGACCACAGGGGGAA
>NW_004567107.1:8790777-8841105 GCF_000260355.1 Condylura cristata | reverse complement strand
TTTTTTTTAATCAAACAAGAAGACAATAAGAATAGGCTTTGGTGCGTTAGAAAGAGTACTGGAGCGCGAAGCAGGACATCTGGACTCCAGAGCTCACTTAGGCAAGTAGCTTCTGGCTGTGTCACCTTGAGCGAGTCCCTTGCTGCCTGGTGACTGGGGTGGTTGTGCTGACCTGCACCATACAGGGGTCACGCTAGGGGTGACCTCCGCAAGCTCGGAGGTTTAGAACTGCAATGCACTGGCCATCAGTGCCCTTGACGGCTGTGTTATGAACACTCAGATGACATTAATCAGCAGACAGTTCATAGGAAGCTGCTGTGGCAGGGGATGAGATACGAGGGCAGCAGATTTGGGCTGGAGATTTATGAGGCACTTGAGAAAGTTGTCTGGGCATCTGGGGGAAACAAGCTAAAATATTTTGAGAGAAATTCGGCAACTGGAACACCAAGCCACAAAACATTATTAGCAGCGAGGGGCAGGTAAGAGGACAATTTCTGAAGAAATACTGTGTCTGCAGTGCCAGGGAAGCCAAAGCCGGGTAGCAGTGTCTTCTGCCACACATGGGTATTTGCATCCAACCTGAGTACCCAAGAGCCGAGCTGCCACACAGGGAGCATGTCTTCAGGAAGCGCCAGCCTCTGGTAGGCATTGACAGCCACCGAGCTATCACCAGGCAGGTGCAGGGACCAGTCCTTCCAGACTCAGGGGCAAATCCTTCTACTTGGACATTCAAGGTGATGCCTGGCCACTCCTTCAGTCAGAAGGAGAAGCTGGGCTGAGAAGGAGAACTTGGGGAGTTGGGTTCCCAAGGGCCAGACAGGAAGTTCAAGAAGGGCCAGAGAAGGGCAGGTGAGGCCTCGGAAGAACTGAGCGAGCAGACGGTGACTCCACATGAAGGGAGCCACCATAAACCACTGGTACTTCAATAAAAAATTGATTAAAAGGCCCTCCCTGGTGGCGCAGCAGGTTAAAGCACAGCTCTAAGAAGCTAAAGCCACTGTACCATGAGTTCGATTCCCGCCTGCCCCGGAGGTGATCCCTAGTGGGTTAAAGCACAGCACTAAGAAGCTAAAGCCACTTCTGCATGAGTTCGATCCCCACCTGTCCCAAAGGTGACCCACATGGCGCAACAGACCTCTCCTTACCCACCCGCTGCTCCCCTCAGCAATGTATTTCGTCGATTTGCCTGTTCTGCTCCCCGCTCTGTCTCTGGTGAAGCCTTTCCCTGCCCCTGCACCTCTGGCCTGTACCCCAGTTCTGTATGTATAAATAAATAAATCTTTTTTAAAAATGAAATTATTAACATAAATCTAAAGAACTGAGCAGACAGCAGCAGATAGCTGCCACAGTGGATCATGTATGGGCAGAGAGAGCAGGTCTGTTGAAGAACTGCAAATAGTTGCAGTTCAGGAGTGAAGTGAAGAGAGGGTGCCCAGGACAGCTCACCAGTGACACTGGCAGGGGCCAGAGAGCAACACAGCAGCAGCAAGACCACAGCAATACTGGTCATGGGTGGTCAGGCACTGTTTGAGCACTGTACTGTTTGTCTCATTTAATCTTCAATAACTCTGTCTTGCGGAGGAGGAAAGGGAAGACCAGAGATGTGAAGCAACTCGCTAAGGGTTGCACAGCAAAAAGGACATGGAGCCAGGATGTGAACACAGCCACAGAAGCGACCCCAGAGCCCACGTCTGAAATGAATGAGGGTTACACGTGATGAGGGTCGATGGAGATGATCACACTTGGGTATGAGACATGGCCTGATCGAGAAGGTCCTGGAATATAGTTTTAGGGAGTTCAGACAATGTCCTGAAATCATGGAGTCTCAGGAGGGCTGGGAGGAAGAAGCAACTTAATTAGCTGAGTCCTGTAGCAATAGCCCTCTGGGTGGGGTAGAAAATGGAGAGAGTGGGGGCAGAGAGAGTGAACTGAGGCTGGCAGTGGAAGGAGGCAAGAGAGAGAAAGATTTTGGAAATATAATCGACAGAGGGGTGAGGGAAACAGGCATGCAGGACAACTGGCAAAGCCTAGGGCGGTGGTATACCCACAGGAAATGCCTGGGGAGCGAGGGGGGGGAGGCAGGGGGTGAGCGGGCAGGAGTCTGGAGGGCGCAGCCCTGGCGTCACTGGCGATGCACGTATGCAGCCTGGGAGAGAGATCGGGGTCCCAGCCCCCCGGTGACGCTCACCGGACCGTGGGATAACTGCAGAGCCTCTGCGCCTTGGGATTACATAAGTCGAAGGCTGTGAGCCGGCAGGGCGAGGTTGCTGTGGTCGTGGGACGTCACTCCCCTCCCACCAGGCCACAGGCTCGCTGAGGAAGAGGGCCATGCTGATGTGACTCACTGCTCCTGGTATGTAGCACAGGGGGTGCTCAGTAAATTTTTCATTTTCCAAGGTGAAATTAGGAGGACGATTGATTGCTGTGGCATCTATGAAGCCCGGGACATTCGCGACTTGATAACTAGTGGACAGATTGCCAGATTAACCAGCTTCTCCTACAGAAACAGCACTGCTTTAACAAATAAGGGAAAGAAGACAGGGCAAACAACCATTTGGGGAGCAAACACTGCTGTACAGTCAGGATCTGTGGAAGCCTCACAACAATCCTGCAAGGAAATAGAGGGGCTCAGAGAGGTGGATTCTCAGGCAAAGGTCACACAGCAATAACATCATTTGAAATCAAATCGATCAGATTCAAAAGTCTGTGCTCTTTCCAGAAGTTTTCCATATTTACGTTGGGAAAACTCAGAACTGTTGGCACGTAGGGAATTTTGCTGAACGGGCCAGGGACGGAAGGAAACTGTTGCAAATACCGAGTCGTGACCAGCCCCATTCACCTGCCTTCACGGAGTGGCCAGTGTGAGGAGAGCAGTTCTCTCCAGTGCAGCCGGGAGCCACCTGTACCCCCTGTACCCCACACCCAGCCAGGCCAGGCCACAGAGGTCAGTGCACACACGCCCGCACGCAAGCAGGCTAGACACAGCAAAGCCAGGGACTGGCCCAGGGCCTCGTAGCAGGTGGCAGGGTCAGAAACAAAACATCAGGTCTCCAGATGTCCACGTCAAGGTTTGGGCACCTACAGAGGTCTCCCGGGAGGGCCCTTGGGGCGGAGGACCATCACACCACGTGGTCTGGCGTTGGAATGAGCGTTGGGGCTGAGGGCTGTCCCCTCTGGGAGCTGCAAATCTCCATTCTGGGGAGAGGGAGGACACTGAGGCCAGAGAGCAGAGGGAAACGGTCTCCCTGCCTGAAGGGGGCCACCTGCAGGGAGGTGGAGCCAGCACCCCCAATGCTGCAGAAGCGGGAGACAGAAAGGAGCCTCCCCGTGAGCTTTGCCCCCAGTCCAGCCGCTGTTGGTGCAATTTCCTGGACCCCACTTTTAGTGAGCAGCAACTTTATGGGGGCCATAATCTATCTACCATTAGTGAGCAATGAAAAAGCCACTTAAATGCATCTGGGGCTATAAAACCTGCTTAATAGGGGGAGCCAGTCATGTCTGAGACTTCCACTTTCCTCTCAGTTCTCCCCGTAGCTGAGTGCAAGGAATGAACCAGAATCCACCCCCTTACCTTCCTCACAGTCCAGTCCTCCCTGGCCCACCCCAGCTCTCCTTCCCTGCTGGGCCTGAAGCTACATCCTAAGGGCTCTGGGGACCCCTGAGCGAGGGGGCGCCCAGGCTGCAGCCCCTCTTTACCCCACCAGGTCCTGGTGTCTGTGGACCTGAGTGTCTGGGAGCCGCAGCGCACGGGGCAGGCCTGGGCTTCGGGTTCCAGTCTCAGCTTGGCCAGGTCCTGCGGAGCCCGTCACTGCTCCCTCTGCACGAGCACACCCACCTGGGAGAGGAGGGCACCTGCTTTCGAAGGCGGCTGTGAGGAGTCCAGAACTCCTTGCATTTGTCCTTAACACAACCCTATTTTCTATTATTGTTCCGTTTTACTCTGTTGTCGGCTCGGCCAGAATCTAAATTCCCACCTATACGGGTGCGGCCCTTGGGGGCCGGGCCTGGCCCCTACCTCAGTTCTTCCCGGTGCCCCGGGGTGTCAGACTCCCGCGTCCCCTTCTCCTCTGGCCTCTCCCAGCTTCACGCACCCTCCTTCCTTCCCTCAAGTCTCCTTCAGAGAGGAGAGGGCAGCACAGCTGAGGCAACACTCCACTGCTGAGTAAGCTCCCCTTCTAGCTAAAATCGTTTTTCCAATCCTGAGACTTTCCTGCTAATGAACTGGCTAAATAGTCTTTAGCTCACCTCCAAATGCACACAACTGCATTGTAACCAAAAGCGTTTCGGCTGCTTTTTTCTCCTTACCCACAACATAAGCACCATAGTGCTACGGCTCTGGCACACTTGACATTGAACTTCAAAAAGAGAGAGAGGATATCCATGCCACACTCCACAGCGCTCAGGCCAGGTATCCTCCTCCCAATACTCTACTCTTTAGGCTAAAATGGTCCCATCGTGTGTGCGGTGGGTCAGTGCCAGGTCCGTGAATGCGTGTACGGGAGTCCAATCCTGTGTGTAGCATTTCCAGGTTAATACTTAGTGAGTGGAGATGCCCCTCCCCCACAGGCCAGGATCCTACAAAAGAGGCTGAGTGGACTCAGCTGCCCCTCGGAGGCAGCAGTGCGGGCTCTAGGCCTCTGTCCTTCTCTGGCCCCATGGCCTGCAGCTTTGTCGGCAGCGACTGGGTGGACCCCCCCCACTCTCTCTCTCTGCTCAGGGCTGTTCCCAGGCACCCAGGTAACACTGTCCTGATGCTAATCCTAGCCGCTTTCAGCCGCAGACGGATGCCGAATGTGCCTGAATGCGGCGACTCCCATCTCGGTCACGCGCTCTGACGGCCGCCGGAACCACAGACAGCAACGTGGACGTCACCATCCATCTCACGTGGCCACAGTGAAATCGCTGCCTCTTTCCTGTCGACTCCCCCACGTTCCCTAGTTAGTAAATGCGGCCACCCCTGTCCCCAGGCCATCGCCTACATGCCCCAGCCCGCTCTACGCCAAACTCGGGCATCTCTCCTTACTTCATCTCACTTTCCTCCACGCCTCCCTGCAGCTCACCTGTATCGCTGCCGTGGCTTCCTCAGTCACCTGCAGGGCTGCAAGAGCTCCTGCTGTTTTTCATCCTTAGAAGCAGCTCTGTGAGGTGGGCCCTTGTTCAGTGGCGCGCTGTGTGAGGCTGCCATGTTGGCTGTTTCATGTGGTTTGGCGTCACACTGTTGTCACCTCCCCCCCATCACATCTTGATAAAAGAAGTTACCCCTCAAGGTCAATGTGGGCATCAGGGAGCCAGGAGGAGCCCCGCTGTGCGTTCGCACTCCCAGAGGCTCTACCTTCCTACACAGTCTCGTCACCTCTCGGGAGTCACATGCCAGCCCCTGCATGGACCGGTGGCTTATGCTTTGGACCGTGACGAGAGAGTCGCCGACCGCCCGTGAGCGCCACCATGTTCCCTGCCTTCAGCGTGTCGCTACTTCCTCACGCCCAGAGTAAGAGTAGCTACAGGTGCTGGTTTTTCTTTCTCGTGTGTGTGTGTGTGTGTTTTTCTTTTCTTTTTCTTTCTTTTTTTTTTATCTCCTAAAGATTATTTTTCCTAAATGGTTTTGGGAAAAACTTTCTCTGCCTCGGTTTCCTCTTACATACCGTGGAGATAAAATATTTACCTCATAGGGTCTCCCATGGTGGCACAGCGGGTTAGGACGCAGCAAGCTGGCCACAGCCGCTTCAGTGCGAGTTCGATCCCCAGCCCTGGAGGTGACCCCATGGCCCAGCGGACCTCTCCTGACCCACCCGCTGCTCCCCTCAGCAGTGTACTCCGTCGATCTGCCTGTCCGCTCCCTGCTCTGTCTCTGGTGAACTTTCTCGTTGCCCCTGCACCTCTGGTTTGTACCCCAGTTCTGTATGAATAAATAAATAAATCTTTAAAAATATATTTCTACATCATAGGGAATGTCTTAAGAACTGAATACTACACACCTAGCTCTTTTAAAAACTGCAGTTGGCAAGGGACCATGGTGGAGAATTATGGGTATTTTGGGGGTGGACTAATGTGGTAACATACGTTTGTGAAGGTGTGAACTGATATCCCCAAAACAAATATAGTGTATAAACTGTTACTTCGATGAACATAATTTTTTAAAAATTAAAAATTAAAACAAAGACCAGACAAGTACTAACTGCTACACGTGTTCCCTAATGTTATCTGGGGGACGAAGGGCAGGCCAGTGGGAGGGACCAGATTTTCCTCTCATTGACTATCACCTCTTAGTCAGACATGTACTCTGTAGATTATGCCTTTTATACTGAGCCGTAGTGGGCACACAAATTTAGATTGCCTTCTCCATGCCTGGATCTATGGCAAAATGCTCACCACAGCCAGTTTAGTTACCATCCATCTCTATACATCATTACAAATGTTTTCTTCTGGCGATGAGAACATTTAAGCCCTTGGCAACTTTCAGATAGAGTTACAGCTTTATTAACTCCAGTCACCATGTGCTCCCTGGCAATCCCAGGACTTAGTTACTTTATAACTAGAAGTTTATACCTGTGGCCTTCACCCATTCAGCCAGTTTTTTGGTTTTGTTTTCTTCGTTAGAATCCTGTGTTATGTGGGTAATGTTGTGTGGAGACTTTCTTGTATTTTTTTAACTGAGGGGGCGTTGGCTCAGGACACAGTCTATGATTCAGAGACACAGGTTCCCACCTCTTGACCTTCAGACGCACATCACCTGACCACATACATCATTGAGACCCCTTAATCCTGCACCACAAATGGGGCCCCCTCCCATCTTTGCTATTCGCCCTGGAAGACTTGATTCTAGCGTCAGATTTCTAGGCTGCAATACTATTTTTAATAACAAATAAGAGAGCTGAGGTTTGGAAATGTAGGGGTACTGCGGATCACACTGTTAGGCAGTGATGAACCAAAACATCGGTGGTAGTGGGGGGGAAATCTTGAAGGGCAGGAGGGGCAGGCAGGGAAGTTGGCAACTCTGGAGACCGGCACCTGGAGCCTGGACACTTGCTGACCTGGGCGCAGTTGGCACAGCCTGTGGGCAGCGGCAGTGCCCGAAGACAAGATTCCAGTCTCCTGGGCAAAACCCTTGATGAGAACTGACAAACCCAGAAACCAATCTCGGAGAAGCTGGCCTGGCAGCCAACTGCCTGCCTGGAAGTGGACAGTCGCTCGCCTGATCGTTTACCCCGGGAGGGTGAGAACATCAGCTCCCCGAGCCTCAGAATTTCAACCGCTGGTTTAAATTTCAGGGAGAAGCAGGAAGGTGTTGACATGTAAGGAATTACTTTCACATGCCTTTGATCACCGTGAAGCTCAGGGGATGTTCTAAATGAGCCTGCTGGCTGGGAGCCAAGCTGGGCTGGGTTTTACAAAGCACTCCTACTGCGCTGCTGAAGGCCAGCTCTATAAGCTACTTTTCCTTAAATAAACACCCTCTGTTTCCCTCGCTGCTGTATTGCCATGGCAGCAGGTGGCCTCGGACAAGGAGACCTTTGACTGGGCTCCGGATGGTTTGCCCCGCGCCCCTTCCTGACATCTGGACAGTCATTTAACCTCGGCGGTCACCGAGGGTGGCCGGTGAAAACTGCCCGTCTCCCTTAATAAGTCAAACAGGGCGGCTGCCTCTCTGTGTGGGAACGTCCTCCCCTGACTGTCCCCCCTAATCTACCCTCTAGTTGGGACTATCTTACCGCCCCCCCAGTACAGTGGCATAAAGTCTGGAGGGGAGTCTGGTCCCCTCTAATGCCCTGGACCAAGCATAAGCCCTAAGTCCTTTCCCTAGAGCCCAGATGTGACCAGCCTGCAGGACTTCATTCTGGACTGGCAGAGAGCAGGAAGGAACTAAACAGAGAAAAGTGTGCAACAGGGTCATTTTGTGAACAGCCACTGTGGTCTTAGCACCCACACTTGTGCCCTTGGGAAGCAGAAGTGCCTAACCCTGCCCTTGGTGCACATCTGGATGCCCAGAAACCCGGGTGAGTCACCCCGAGACTGAGCCAGAGGAGACCTCAGCCCGGGCCTGTAGACAGGCAGCTGTGTCACACCTCCACAAGACAGCATTTCAGGCTGTCAGGACACAAACCCGACCCAACAGCCACAGAGACAGACGTACAGGAAGCAGTGGGGTGTCTGATCCACCCGTGTCAATATCCTCACCCGTCAGGCGGCAGTTACATAAGCCTCTCTGCCTCAGCACCTGCCAGACCTGCAGGACCAGAGGACGCTTAAAAGTACAATGTTCTCGGAGAACACGCACATTCAGACTGGTGATGCAGACGCTTATAGCTGCACCGTGAGAGAGGGCCAGCCCACGCTGCTGGTCGCTGGTGACTTCCGTCCCTGGGGACGATAACATTAAACATACAGTTGCCCAGGACACTGTCTACTTTCTGCACCCCTTGGTTATCTGTCTAGGGTAGCAGAGATAAATCTGAGTCCTCTTACTCTGATACGTCATTTATCCTGAGCTGTAAGCCCTGTCTAAATGTCCAGAAGTTGCTTCAGATGTTTCACGGATGGAAGGAAGGAAGGAAGGCGGGAAGAGAGTCCTGCCACGCCGGCTGCTTTGCAGTGGTAGCATCTCATCTGACTCGCGTTCTGGTGTTTACCTGCCCTCAGCCCTAGGGGCAGAGTTAGTTGGGTTTTGGAGGAGGCAGCCTGCTCAGAGGGTGAAGGAATCACCCGGCCCCGCGGTGCCAGGGGTGTGTACTCCACAGTCCACCCTCCCCCAGACTGTGCTGCCTCAGGGAGCCGGCCGAGGGCCTCAGCTGTGTGGCCACACGCATGTGCTCCTGGCCCTGTGATTACTTCACCCTCTGAAGTAATCACAAAACCCAACTAACTCAGCCCTCCCTGGTGGCGCAGCAGGTTAAAGCACAGCACTAAGAAGCTTAAACCACTTCCACATGAGTTGGATCCCCGCCTGCCCTGGAGGAGATCCACATGGTGCGGCAGACCTTTCCTGACCCGCCCACTGCTCCCCTCAGCAGTGTACTTCGTAGATCTGCCTGTCTGCTCCCCGCTCTGTCTCTGGTGAATCCTCCCACCCTCGGCATCTCTGGCCTAAACCCCAGTTCTGTACAAATAAATAAATCTTTAAAAAAAAAAAAAACCCAACTAACTCTGCCCCCAGGGCTGAGGGCAGGTAAACACCAGAATGTGAGTCAGATGGGACAAGACCACTCCAGGTGCGTGATGGGGGCCAGCCTCTGTCCCACTGATCATCCAGCAACCCCAGTGCCAAGTGTAGCTAAGAAAGCTCAGGGGACATGGACACAATTGGGGGACTCCTGACGATCACCAGGGTGTCTGTGGGGCCATACAATGTCCATGGGGCCGAAGGGCCAACCACCTCTAGAAGGGCAGGAAAGGAAGGAGGAGCTACAGGCAGAAAAGTCCCAAGCCAGGAGGGAACCACCTCCAAAAATCCTAAATTGCCCATTTCTGAAGATGATCAATGACAGGGAGCGGCCTGGTCATCTGTTCAGGTGAGGTAGAGCTGATGAACACAGATGTTCTCGGGTTCTTTCTAATCCCCGAGGCGTGGTTAGTCTTTGGTACCAATTCCTTCTCCTCTGGGCCTAATTAGTAGCTCTGAGAGGCCGGGTGACTTGGCCACGTGTCTCACCCCCTCTGGGTCTGTTCCCCATCTGTACATGGAGGCCTCTGTCTCTGGAGGGCCAGGGCTACGGCAAGGATGCCTGCAGGAAGCTGTGCTGAGAGCTGACCGCCTTCCCTCTTGTGTGGAAGCCCTCCCGGAGGACACGCTCTCTCCCGGCAAGGTATTCGGGTCCCCTCCCCACCCAGGATGGGAGGCAGCTCGGGATCATCCTAGGTCCCAAAACAAAAGACAAAACTTGTAATGTTGGACATCATTCTGGAAAGTGTTAAAAATGAAATGCCAGGCCCTCCCCGGTGGCGCAGCGGGTTAAAGCACAGCACTGAGAAACTAAAGCCACTTCCACATGAGTTCGATTCCCGCCTGCCCCGGGGGTGACCACATGGCGTGGCAGACCTCTCCTGACCCGGCAGCTGCTCCCCTCAGCAGTGTACTTCGTTGATCTGCCTGTTCTGCTCCCCACTCTGTCTATGGTGAAGCCTCTCGCCACCCCTCTCTGGCCTGTACCCCAGTTCTGTATGCACAAATAAATAAACCTTTAAAAAAAATGAAATGCCTTCAAGCAATATTGTAGGATTTGTGTTTCTTAAGGAAGAGAGATGAAAATGCTTCTGTCTGTTAAGACCCAGCAGTGGTTCTCAGTGAGGCTGGCACTGCCACCTAGAGAGGGTTTTGGACATTTCTCAGTGTTGTTTTGGCTCTAGAACAGAAGTAGGGCTTTGCTGGCATCTGGGGGCCAGGATCTGAAGGCTGCCCCTTGACTGCACCAGTCTGTCCTGCCATACCTAGAACATGGCTCCTCATTATAAACAAGGTTAATTTTCTACGCGATTTAATTTTCCCCAGAACACAGCAGCCCACTAAAGAGAGGGAAAGTAGCTTTTCCTTTTTTCCCCTGGAATTTCATCAAATTGTCCAGTATTTCAGAAGTGTCCCATCCCTGACATCTCGTGGCTGGTGGAAGTGAGTCACCTGCAGAACACGCAGTGACCCACAGAACACGCAGTGGCTATGTGGATTACAAGCACGTACAGAGGGAGACCAGAGCGAGGGAGAGAGCAGGGGAGGGACAGAGGGAGAGGAGGGAGAAGCAAATGTGGTAAATGGTAACACTGGGTGCTCTGGGTGAAGGGTGTATAGATAATCTTTGTTTTATCCTCTGGTTTTTCAGTTAGTCTGAGTTATGTCAAAATAAGCTGAAAAAATGGAAGGGCCAGTGGGTGGCCCAAAAGGACAGGGCAGCATCATGCCCGGCTCCGTGCTAGCCCCGAGAACCTGTCCATCTTGTCTAGTCTACTAGAAAATGTATGGAGTTAATTTCAGGAGGAGGGTGAAGAAGTGGCTGCATGTTTGGGTGAGAGGAAAGGACGAGAGAATAATTGCATTAACCAGGCCAGAGAATTTGATTACGGCATCTCGCTCAGCCCAAATCCCGGCTTTGCTTCGCCTTTCATTAGACTCCTCCAAGAGGCAATTACGCAGAAAAGAAGCTGAACCAGAAACAGAGCAGAAGCGATTTCTTCATTTCGTTGGAGATGAGGGAAGAAGGTACAGAGGAGCAATTGTCATCATTTCCCTTTGAAATGGGCGCTGAAGTCAAGATGGGCTCAACTATTTTCTTGTAGAAAATTAGACATCGCCACTCCAGGGAAAGGCAAAGGCACCGAGAACTTTGGCAAAATGAAATGAAAGAACAGAAATTGAAGGGTGAAAGATGACCTTTTACTTGCCGGGGGAGACGATTTTAAAGGGTTTTTTGACCTTTAAAATAGTCTCCCAGAAAAATGTTGAGCTCTTTCACCTTTTCTCTTTAAAACCTTGCCATTATGGGGGACAGCACCTTACAGCCACGCCTCCCTAATGCCACATTCATCCCCAGACGCCCCATAATAACTCAGCCCTGCGAAGTGGCCAGATTGTAATAGCTGTGATTTAAAACACTAAGTGTATTTGGGGCCAAATTGAAGTTTAGAAAATTAAACAATAGAACGGCTACTCTTAAAAGGGTTACTGCAAAGAAATGTGTGGGTTTGGGGGAGGTGTGGGGCCGGGGAATCTAAGGGGAGAAAGAGTTAAGCCAGGCTGGGATACTCAGTGGGCCCAAGTGGAGTCTCACTATGACCTTCTTCTAGATGATCTATCATCAAAGAATGAGGTAACGAGTCTCAGAATTAGATTTTTATTAAAAATTAAAATAAGTCCATTTACACATTTCCAACCAGCCAGAAACACCCTGAACACTTTGTCTAAGCAGTTTTAGCTCCAGTTTAAATTTCCATCCCAGACTGAGAAAGCTCTATCAATATTTATCCACTTCACACACATGGCTAGGAGCCCCTCTGTGCTGGGAATTGGGGAGACAGCGATGGATTGGACCAGGTTCTAGCTCCCCAGGCCCTCCAGTCCAGCAGGGACAGCAGATAAGTTAATGTCCATTCACTAAGGAGATACAGCCTGCTTCTCGTAGCTTCCCTATGATGCTATAAGTGGGGAAACTGAGGCAGGCTGTAATTAAGTAACTTCTCTGCACATATTCGTGGAAAGTGATGAAGAAAGGATTTTAACCTGGGTCTATACTGACCCCAAATCCTCACCTGAATCCAGTCAGCAATACTACAGTAAAAGACCATTTTGGGGGCCCTCCCTGGTGGCACAACAGGTTAGGACGCAGCACTGTGTGAGTTCGATCCCCGCCCCAGGGGTGACCCACATGGCACGGAAGACTTCTCCTGATCTGCCCACTGCTCCCCTCAGCGTGTACTTCATCAATCTGCCTGTTCTGCTCCCCCCTCTGTCTCTGGTGACTCCTCTCACCACCCCTGCACCTCTGGCCTGTACCCCAGTTCTGTATACATAAATAAATAAATCTTAGAGAAAAGATCACCGTGTTGGTGAGGGGCTACAGTGGAGGGACAGTATAAAATTGGGGCCCAGAGTCCATGGGTCAGAGTTGCAGAGGGTGGCGAGGGCAACGAGAGACAGGGTTTTGGAAAAGGCCTTCAAGGACAGGCCACGGTTTAACCACGTGTTTCCACCCTTTGATAGGCGCTCACCGGCACTTGGGACCACAGGCAGTCCTCTGCACTGTTTCAGCTGCCGGGAGACCCGTTTGTTCACCATGGTAGTGGGCTGCAGCATGAAAATAAGCTCTCGAGCTGTTCTTCCCCAAATAAAGAAAGAAAAGACCTTCCTAGGTTTGGAGGCAACAACTCTGACACAGAGAAGCTTAGTAAGAGTTTGAGCTGGTGCAGGAAGGGGACCCCCAGCAGAAAACCAGGCAGCAGGTCCCAGAACTTGGGCAGATATGAATCTTTCTGAGTGGGTTTGGAGGGAGCCAGCAGGAAGGCTGTCTTGATTTAGCAAGGATCTGCTATCAGTCTCTGCCAGCAGCCCCACTGGGCTGCTTGGGAGGGAATTTGCAGCTCACCTCTGGGGAGCTCCAGGGAGCAGGTGAGGAGGCCACAGCCAGTCCCGGGGGTGGCTCCAGATGCTGCCTGGTTGCGGCCCTCATTACCAGCACCTCAGTAGCCCCGGGCTACACGGGCCTGGCCTTTGTAAGAGGATGATTGATTACATAAGGCCCTTGTGTTCCAGCTGAAACCCTGGCAGCAGGAATTTGTGCAGAATTTTAACTCGAGCAGGGAGTTTTGTGGGAGTCCAGGAGAGCCACTCACAGGGGGGACACCGTCCATCCTCCTCTTTCACAGAGTAGTGCTGAAGCCTTGGGAGGGGGTGGGGGCGAGGAGGCAGAAATGATGCTTTGAGTGAAGAGATGGCACAGGGGTAAGACACCAAAGCAACAATAGCCGAAATCAACAAGTGGGAGAATATCCAACTGAAAGGCTGCTGCACGGCTCAAGAAGCCAGCGATGAAATGAAGAATGGGGAAAATACTCAAGAACCACAGATCCCATATGGATATATCAGCTGCCCAAAATGCATACTGAACTCACACAACTCACAAAAAAAAAGGAAAAAAAAACCTAAATAATCCAACTGAAAATGGGCAGAGGACTTGCACGGACATTTTTCCAAAGAAGACATGTAAATGGCCAACAGGCACTTGAGATGCTCGCTGAGCAGTCACTAATCACCAGGGAAACGCATGTCAAACCACAAAGAGGCATCGCCTCGCACTCATTGGCAAGACTGTAACTGGTGCAGCCACGACGAAGACCAGGATATGATTCCTCGAAAAAAATAAAATAGCACCACCACAGTATCACATAACCCCATCCCTAGGTGTTTGTCTACTTAAAAAAAAAATGGAATCACCATCTCTGAGATACCTGCATCCCCGTTTTCATCACCACATTATTTATAGTAACCAAGACGTGGAAAGAACCTACGAGTAAACTGAGGCTGCACTGGCTAAATCACAAGGGATGTGTGTAGGTTCCATTAATATGATGGAATAGTATTCAGGCACGAAGAAGAAAGCCCGCCATCTACAACAAGGATACGAGGCCTTATGCTAAGTGAAATAAGTTCTGAGAAAGACAAATAACACAAGATCTCACTTTTACGTGGAATATTAAAAAAAAAAAGTTGCGCTCACAGAAGCAGAGTAGAGTGGTGGGTGCTGGGGCGGGGGGTGGGGAGTGGGCAGAAGGTGGTCCCAAGCACAAGCTTCCAGTGACGAGATGAGAAGTTCTGGGGGACCTGACCTCCAGCATGGGAACTGTCTATGGTCAATGACACTATACTGCAAATTTGAAAAGACCTTAAGTGTTCTCACCACACACACTGCAATTAGTCAGGGGATGGCTATGTTGACTAACCTCTGTTGTGGTGATTATTTCACATTATGGTTGGTGTTCTTGTGCATCCCTGTGTATGTCATCACATCCCTCACCTCACATGTCAACGAGTCATATGTCAATTCATTTTCAATAAAGTGGGAGGCAAAAAAAAGAGGTGGAGCCAGGACCCGAACTGGGTGTTACTCTGGCCCACATAGTGCCTTGGGCTAAACTCTCTCAGCCTTTCCCAGCCCTGCCATGAATTCAGCAGCACCCTCAAGGTAAGCAGAGACCACACACTTCTTGTCTTTGACCCTCGGTCCACCAGTGCTGGACACAAAAGGAGACTTATAAATATCTGTGGACTCTGGGTCAGAGTCAGAAGATGGGGTCCTGACTACCAGTATGTAAGCAAGTACGTAACCCTCCCTGCTCGGCTTGCTCACCTGCAAGGTGCTGGATTCGGACACGGTGCAACAATAGGACAATGGGATCTGGACCCAGCGCCTGTCTGACTGAGTGAATGAACACCCTCCATCCAAGAAATCCATAAGGGCCACGACATATCCAACCTGTTTCGTATCCCTAGCACATGGCATTTAGTAGGGCTCAGGGAATGTGTGAACTCATCTGAGTCAGACATCTGAGAGCAATAGCAGTTGTCCACTCATAAATAACCATGAGCAAGGCCGTTCTGAAGCTCCACTTCTTCATCTGTAATTGGAGATAATGAGCCCTCCCCCAGACTGAGCGTGCATAAGAGAGGTCACGTATAGAAAAAGCACTTGGTAAATTGCACTGCCCTACACAGAGGCCGGCTGCCACTTGGGCTACTAAGAGGACCAAAGGATCCTTTGCAGAGAGGAGCAGCATCTTGAGCTTGAGATGATATCATTTTTTCCGGTAAACAAATTGAGCTGTTAAGCAAGGGGCACAAGAACAGCATGAGAGATCTAGGCAGGAGGTGAAGTTCTATTTTTGGCAACAAAGGCAATAAAACTTGCAGCAGATGGGAGGTGAAGCCATGTCTCCGACAGTCTCTGCCAGCGGCTCTGAATCATCTGCCTTCTTCTGACAGCGAAATCTCGAGGCTTCTGTCTTTCGGTCTTGTACTCCCAGAGCCCAGACCAGGCCTCGGCCTGGGGCACGCTGCTGCATGAGCAGAAGGCTCTCGGTCCTCACTTGGGCTTTGGAGCCGGCTGCACATACCCGAGAGCTCTGTGTGGGGTTGGAGATTGGGGCATCGCAGGCTGAGGCCAGCCGGCCTCACTGGCTGGGCCGCCTCACTTTGGCTAAGTGGCCCACGACCGCCCACACCCTTCTAAAACAACAGGCCGGGATGTGTTGATTCCCTTCGCCTGGGAGAAGCTGTTTTTTGATAGCTGCCATCAAAAATGTTAAATCACGGCATCTGCATATGAACTTGCAATTCAATTTAGCAAATATACGGGAGGATCTCCTGTGTGCCAGGCACTGTAACAGGCACTGGGGTTGCAATGATGAATAAGGCATGTCTACTCACTCGCTGCCTTGGGGGAATTTAGAAAAGGAGAGAGAGATAATACAAGTGTTCACTGACAGTGTAACAGACGCAAGTACCAGGAAGCGAGAAAAATCAGGGGCTGTAGGGGCTGGTCCCAGACTGAATCGGGGACAGGGTAGGCCTGGCAGGGAAAGTAAAAGAGAGCAGGGGTCCGAAGAACAGTGAAGTTATTCTTGGAGCTGAAGGACGGTGGCTTTGGAAGTGGGAGGGGCACGAAGCATGAAGACAAAAGGCAAGCCGGCCTGCAAGCGCCATAGAGAGCGGCACCCACAGCCCAGACAATGAAGGATCCCAGAGGGAGAGGCTGCCAATGCAGCTTGCCGGGGGCGGGGGGTCACTGCAGAGGAGAGCAGGAGGCACTAGAAAGCGAGTAAGCTTCTCCCACTGGCTGATGCATCTGGTGGTCCGCAGCCAGCCAAGTCAGCGTATTGTCTCCGAGAAGGAAACCGGAGCGTGATCAGCGCAGCCGGGTTACTGGCCGAGTGTGGCGTCAGGACAGGAATGCACGCTCCCACTGCAAACCTGCTTTCTGCTTGGCTCTGACCCACTTTGAGCTCCACATTTTCCTAATTCCTAAGCCCAGCGGAGGATATTCTCTGAGGTTTTTGCAAATAATGCACTTTGCTCAGCCTTGAGGAGCTGAATCAATAAAAGCTAACTTCAGCTGGTAACTGAGGAGGAAAATGGAAGCAGCGCGCTTGCTAGTTCCCTCCAAGAAATTGCAAGACTTTATCGAACAGGTTTTTGGCTTTATTCACTAAAAAATTCTTCTACTATGAAATACAAACTCCTTCACCATAATAAATAGTGTTTTGATAACAAAACTGTACTTTTCTCAAATACCCAGATGGAAGACCATATGCAAAATAAACTCCAAGGAATTTTTTCATTGGCCATCTGCTAAAACTGGAAAGAGAGCTCACATCCTCTAGTCTTCAAAAATTTCCACTAAGAATCCTACTTGCTTCCAGCTAGTGCCACCTGCTGATCATATTCAGGTACCAGTTTTGCAAATGGCTATAGCAAGGGGGATGTGGGTCTCTCTCTTTCTTTAACAAAATGAACTAAATCCTAAATGAAGCAAGAAGCAAAATGCCTGCAAACTATTATTCCGTTTTGGAATATTTTACAGCAACTCACACCTCCTCTTGTAGCTGCCAAGAGTCACAAAGTGAAGTCCCTAGGCTAATAACTGCCCTGCTTCCTCCAACACACACACACACACACACAAACACACACACACACTCCTGGGAACACCCTGCTAAGGCACTGAAAGGCAGAACATGGTTTACTGTCAGAATAAAGTGCACCATTGCTAAGAAAGTCTCATTTGGCTTTTATTGGAGAAATATAAATAGACACATCCTTTAGTATGGCAATTCCACTTTGAGACCTTTATGAAGTGACACAGATACAGATGTGTAAAGACACTTATTAGAGGGAGTGCTTGGCAGCATTATCTATTGAACCAGAAATATGACAGGTACCTAAATATTCATCAACTACCTCAATGATTTTCAAAGTCCTAGGGCATTCAAATGGTGGAATACTATGCAGCATTGACATAGAACAGTGTCTAAAACATATCAATGGGCTAAAGAGACTATACGGTATAATTCTACTTAAAAAAAAATCTCTGTCTGTTCCAGTGCATGTCTCTCTATACAGAAGAAAGCTTTACAAGGAGAGGCATGAGAGTGTTCTAGTAGTTTCTGATGCTTAGGAACTTTTGACGTTATATATTCCTCTATCATTTGAATTCTTAATGTGAATGCATTGTTTAGGATTAAAACAAAGGAAATGTTTAAAACAAGAATGCCACATGTTTGTATCAGGTTTACTGCTAATCAAGCATTTGTCATCATCAAGTACTGGACAGCCATCATCACTCAGTGAATGTTTAATAGGTGAAGAAATGGAGCTGCTGGGTGACAGGGCTTGCCTGAGATCCCATGAGGTATCAGGAGAGTTCTGCAATGACTCTGCAATTGTGCCAGGCCTGAGTAAGCGGCCTGTAAACCAGTGCCATTTCAGAGACAAGCTTCCTTCCCATGAAGGAATTACCCGATCCAGAGTACTTTTAGCATCATTCAAACAGATGTCGATGCCTCTGGGCTTAGATGCTAAAGTGGGGTGAGCCCAGAGCCATTGCCAAATCCTACCTCCCCATTTTGGTGATAAGAACATCTCCCTCTTGATGGCTAAAGCCAGAGAGCACTCAGTTAGGCAACAAACACTTGCTCAGGTCTTAGCGTCCATGCTCCATTTTCTCATTAAGCCTCCTCTCTGGCTTCCCTTCATGGCAAACAGCACCCTCACCAAATGCCTCATCATCTTCTTTCTTCCTCATCCCCTTCCTCATCCAGTCTGTCCCCAGCCCTACAAAGTACATATTCCAAATATTCTTCGCAGCTGGCTCTTCTCTACCTAATGTTCTTATCTCAGCACCTGATCACAACATCAGCATCTCTTTTGCCTGGACAAGTAGAGTCCACTTCTCTACCCTCCCAAATCTACTCTGTCCTTTGCCAACAGGTTTCTAGTGAGAAAATCTGCCCACCCTCCTGCTTACCCTGACATAGAGCCCCTGTGGCAATCCCGTTAGCACTCTCTAACCTGACAGCCCAGGTTCCCCTGATCTCTCACCTCACTCACCTCAAACCCTCTTCCTCTAAGCTCCAGTAACACCAAGCTAATTGTCTTTCCAACATGCCATACCATTTCATGCCTTTGCACAACCTACTTACATTAGGCTAGAGCACTCTTCTTTGGCTAGTCTGCCAGGTAAACTCATTATTTCGAAATCAGGTCAATTACCACCTCTACAAGGAAGTCGTCTCTCTTTCCTCCATTCCATCTGCCCTCCACCTTGCCCACTTTTACCCTCTTGTCACACTAAGAAAAGTTTTACTCCTTTCTCTGAAATATGCCTGTAACCAACACACAGATGTATCCAAATACTCTCTTATATTATAGCACAGGAGGTAAGACTATTAGCTCTGGAGTCAGTCTTCTACGCTGTGCTACCTTGGCAAAAATACTTGGCTCCTCTGTGCAACTGTTTTTCTCTTATGAAAAATGAAAAATCCTATTGGGACTGTTGAAAAATTTTTAATTATGTAATCCAACTTAAAAGACTCAATACATGCTGTTCCTTTTATTGTTACATACGTCTTTATTCATAGGGCTTCCACTTTCATCCAAGGAGTAGTAGTAGGAGTTAGATTTACTCCCTCACCTGAATCAACTAAAACATGGACAAAATACAGTAAACAATGCATCTCAAGGTGGTCGGTGTCAGGAAACAAAGACAACGATTCCTGACAAATGGAAATCAAACTATGTGAGTCCTGTGGTTGCCCCGGTTTGCTGCCGTGAGAGAAAGAGTCCAGCCCAGTGGACTCAATTGGAGAAAATGGTGTGGAGACACCAGACACACTAAGATGGCTGGAGTTCTTAGGACAGAGCGCTGGAGAAAAGACTTCATCATAAGAGAGAACTCTGGAGATCCACAGAAGCTGTATATTTGGCTGAGTACAGATCATGCACGTGTGTGAGTAGACTGAGACCAAAGGAAGAGCCACCCAAAAGAGTTAGCAGTAGCAGTAACGTGTGCCCACACAGAGCTTGAGCTAGTGTCTGTTCGTGCCAGTCAGACTGCAAAGCACCATTAGTCACAAGTATTAGGTAGTGCACGTGTAAGACTTTGCCTCAGTAGTGAGGAATAATTGCCTTAGAGTGAGCACTGTTTCATTGCCACTAACAGACCTTCTAAACAAGAGCCAAACCTATTTCCAAGTAACTTAACTGGGTCTCACAACAACATTCAAGAATATTTATAGGAATGTAAAAATATGCAACATCCAAATAAGGTAAGGTTCTCCCTGTCTGGCATCCAGTTAAAAATCACCAGACATAAAAAGAAACAAGGCAATTTGAGCCATAAGGAAGAGAAAATTCAATCAAAACTAACCCAGAATGGGCAGAGTTAGAGTTAGCAGACAATGACATTAAGCTAGTTTTATAATTCCTTTCATATGTTCAAAAAAATCAAGCAAAAATATGGAAAAAAGACCCAAATCGAACTTACAGAAATAAAAACTACAATATGTGAGGTGAAAAGCAGTGCAAATGGAATTACCATCATATTGACTCCAAAGATATAAAACTTGGTGAACATGAAGACAAAGACTATGGAAACTCCCTAGAATGATACAAAGATTTTAAAATGATCATAGAACATCAGGGAGCTGAGGGACAACCTCAGATGACCTGCTTTGTGTGTAACTGATGTCCCCCAAATGAAAGGCGGTAGAAAGGCCAAAAAAAATCTGAAGAAATACTGAGAAGTATTTTTCAAATTTTATGAATATTATAAACTCACAAATCCAAAAGCCCAAATGAACTCAAACATGAAAAAAATACACCAAAAGACAACATAATCAAATTGTTCAAACCAGCAATAAAGATAAAATATTAAAAGTAGTCAAAGAAAGAGAACATTATAGTCACCAATCAAAGATAATGTCAAAAATAGATTTTTCAGAAACAATACAAAAAGGCAAAGAAGCAATGTGCTAAAAGTACTGAAAGAAAAAAAAATCAGCCTTGAACTCTAAATCTAGAAAAAATAACTTTAAGAACCAAAGGCAAAATAAATTTTAAGAAATACAAGCAGTGAAAGAATTCATCACCAAAATACACTACTAAAGAAAAGTTACAGAAAGCTCTTTTAGGCAAAAGAAAAATGGTACCACACAGACATGGATCTAAACAAAGGGGACAAAAACACTAGATATTGTCACTACATGAATACATATGTGAATTTTTCTTCTCTTAATTTAAAACTCTTTTAAATACAATAGATTGCTTGAACAAAAATAAGGACCGTATAGTGTGGAATTATAGTATTTATTATGGGTTCTCATGTTATAAACTGCCTCAGTGCAAGTTTAAGGTAGATCATGATGAATTAAAAAACACACACTATAAGAAACCACTAAAAACAGAGTGGCAACTTTGAAAAAGAAGAAAAATTGGAGAATTTACACTACCTGATTTCAAGACATTATAAAACTATAGCATCAAGACAATGAGGTATTGGCATAAAGATAGATAACTATATCAGTGAAACAGTGGAATAGAATACAAAAAATTCAGAAAAATACACATACTTGAGCAACCATTCAACATAAATGCAAAGGCAATTTGGGGGAGAAAGATTGCTATTCTCATCAAATGTTTCTGAAACAACTGGATATTAATAAGCAAAAAAATAATTCACATACACAAAATTTAAAATGAATCATAGGTAGAAAGCTGAAAATTACAAAACTTCTAAACAAAATCATAAGAGAACATCTTGTGAGCCTGGGTTAGCCACTTTGAAAAGCCAGTTGATACTTGCTTCAAAATAAAATTTTAAATTAAAACCTACTATTAATATAGGATCCAAACATTCAATATTTAAGCATTTACTCAAGTGAAATGAAAACACATGTCCATATAAAAACTTACACAAAGATATCCACAGTATTTATTGTAATAGGCAAATACCAAATACAATCCAAATGTTCAGCAGCAGTTGACAGTTTAATAAGCAAACTGTGGTACACTTATAAAGAATAATCAATAAAAATAAATGGATTATTGATGATTACTACAACATGGATGAATCTCAAAATAATTATATTGAGTGAAAGAATGCCCCACTCCAAAAGATCACCTGCAGTGTGACTTCATTTGTATAAATTACAAACTAACTTGACAAAAAAATCAAACCATGATTGCCTGATGATGGAAGGGAGAGGACAGAAAGGGGAGAAAGGAAAAATGACATGAGGAGGCATGAGGAGGCATTCTGGGGTGATGGATATAGTCATTGTCTAGACTATGGGTATGATTTCATGCATTTTCATGTATATCAGTATAACTAAAATATTTTCAATTTATTAAAACATTTTCAGTGTATTATTTCAGTTATTAATTAAAATGATTTTTAAAGCATGAGACAAATAGGTTATCTGCATAACCTCAAAAATATCTCTCCACAATGATACTTAATGGTATTGTAGCATTACAGGGAATCAAAATTATCAATAGAAAATAAAGACATCTTGATATTATGTCCCTCCTGATGCTATACTGAGGAGGTCACAACATCATTTTTGCAGTGCTATTACAAAAATATGTGTAATCTAAAGCTAATTTGGAAAAAATCAGCCAAAAACAAATTAAGGGATGTTCTGCAAAAATAACTATTGGCTGATTTTCTTCCAAAGAGTCAAGGTCATGAAAGACAAAGACAGACTAAGAAACCATTATAACTTGGAGGAGACTAAGAGAAACAACAATTAAATGCAGTGAGGGAACATGGTGTAGGTCCATGAAAAAAATAATATATTAGTAGGACAAGAGGAAAAATGCAAATAAGATGTATAGGCTATTTAGTAATATTATATCAATGTTAACGTTCCAGTTTCAGCAATTGTATAATATGGTAGCGTGAGGGAAGTTAAATGAAGGCAATATAAGTGCTCTTTATATAATCTTTGCAACTTTTTTGTAAGCCTGAAATTATTTCAAAATAGTTTTTAAAACTGAAGGCAAAATAAAGACATTTTCAAACAAACAAGCTGAGAAAATCTGTCACAAACAGACCTGCACTACAAGAAATTTATTAAAGAAAATTCTTCAAGTTGAAAGGAAATAATTCCCGGATGAATTCAAGAACTACATAAAGGAATGAAGAATGCTGAAAATGTAAAAGTATGGGTGAATATAGAAGCCAAATATATTCATTTTTTTTAGTCTCTGCATAAGATAATTAACTTTCGAAGCAAAAATAACAACAATGTATTGTGAGGTTCATAGCATAAAAATAAAATATATGACAACAGCATAAAGAATGGGAGTGGGAATACAAGTACACTGGTGGAAAGTACTTATATTTTACTTGAAGCATAATATGAAGTAACACACACTGGTAAATGTGCTAAGTTAAAGATGCATTGTAAACCCTAGATTCTAACACTAAAACTGAAATAAATTTTTTAAAAGGTGTAGTTGGTAAGCCTAAAGAGGAAATCAAATAATAAAAAATCCAATTAATGCAAACAAAGGATAAATAAACAAGAAATAGCAAGATGATATAACTGAATACAACATAGATGATTATATTAATTATAAATGGCTAAGCAGGCTAATTAAAAGGCAAGGATTGTCAGATTGGACAAAAGACCATAACCCAATCACATACCTTCAACAAGAAGCACTCTTTTAAAATGCAGACAGATTAAAGTAAAATATTAACTCACAGCAAACTTGAAGTGCTATATTAATAACAGAGTAAACTTCAGAGCAAGGAAAGTTACCTTATAAAGAAGCCACATCGTCAAGTTAGTAACCGAGCTTTCAAATGCATAATGTAAAAATTGACAGAACTAAAATGAGAAGCAGATAAGTTACAGTGAGAGTTGCAAATTTAAATAAACTCTCTCAATAACTAATAGATCAAAGATGGAGTAAATTAGTAAGAAAGATATACAGTACCAAGAACTAACTTCAACTAATTGACAATTATAAGGTTCTGTACCAGCAGCTAAGGAATATATGCTTTTTTCCAAATACATATGGAACATCCACAAACAATATGGGCCACAAGACAACTTTCAGTAAATTTTAAAGGATTGTGATTATACTCAATATACTCTCTGATGTCAACAAGATTAAATTATAAATCAGTGAAAAAAGATACTTGGAAAATTCCAAAGTTATTTTAAGAATTAACACATTCCTAAATAAACCATGAATGAAAGAAGAAACTCCAAGGGAAATTAGAGAACAGTTTTAGATAAGTGATAATGAAAATATAACACAAAATATTTTAGATGCATCTAAAGCACTGCTTAGAGAAAAAATGCATTGCTTTAGTATTTAAGGATCAATGAATCAAACTAAGTCATATGATATAAATTAAAATTTTAAAAGTCAATTGGGATATCTATATATTAGCAACAAAAAAATTGGAAAGTGAAATTCAAACACCACCACTTAAGGGATAAATTCAACAAAATGTGTATCTGGCCTGAATTCTGAAAATCATAAGGAGACAAATTAAGGAAAATTTTCAAATAAAGGAGAAAAAAAGTCATCAATTAAGTAACTTTACATTGGTAAGATGGCCACTTTTCCAAACCAATCTGAATATCCAATGCAATTCCAAGCAAAGTCCCAACAGGATTCTTTTTAATTTTGTTTTTGGGTATTTTTTTTAAAAAGATTTATTTATGCATAAAAGTACTGGGGTATAAGCCAGAGGTGCAGTGGGGTGACAGGATTCACCAGGGAGAGTGGGGAACAGAGCAGGCAGATCCACTGAAACACACCACTTAAGGGGAGCAGTGGGCGAGACAGGAGAGGTCTGCTGCACCATGTGGGTCAGCTCTCTGGCCTGCTGGGGGATAGAATTGGTGCTGCAGTGGCTGGTGACAGCTTGATAGTGCTGTCTTTAACTTCTGTACCACCAGGGAAGCCTTCTTTGTAATTTTTATTACAAATTATTTTTTAATATGAAAATGCAAAGGACATATAATAGCCAGACCACCACAAAGGACATATAATAATCAGAGCACGACAAAGTAGAAAGATTCACCCTACTTTATTTTCAAGATTTGACTATAAAACTATAATAACTACAATAATGCAGGATATTAGCATAAGAATAAACATATTGATGAGTGGAACAAAACAGAGTACAAAAACAGATCAAAACATATACGTCAATTGGTTTTCAACAAGGATATCAAGCCAATTTAATAGGGGAAATGACAGTCACTACAACAAAAGACACTGAAACAGCAGAATATTCAAATAGAGAAAAGTAAAATGTCAACCTATTCTCCTGAGAACTAACTTGAAATGGATCATGGAAACTATGAAAGTTGAAACTACCAAGCTTCTAGAAAAAAGTGAAGTATAAACCTTTATAAGCTTTAGTTAGGTAAAGATGTCTTAGATGTTACAAAAGGAAAGTATAAAAGAAAAAAAACATAAATCAGCTTCTTCAAAATTAAAAATTTTGCTCTTCAAAGTTAAGACTTGGAAAAGTCAAGTGCAATAAAACATTCACAACATATACAGAAATACATCATGAAACATATACCAAAGACTTGTCTCTAATTATATAAAGAACCAACAAAGCTAAAAATAATATGCTCATTAAAGTAAGCAAAAATTTTGAATATACACTTAACAAAAGAATATATTCAAATATCAAAAAAGCATTTGAAAAGATGCCCAACATCTAGTTATCAGGGGTGGGGTGAAAATTAAAACCATAAAGGTATATAATTATAATTTGCCAGAATGCCGAAAATTCAAGACTAACAACATCAGTGCCAGCAGAAAGTGGTACAACCACTTTGGAAAACAGTTTGGCAACTTACAAAGTTAAACATACACATATCAGGCAGTCCAGAAATTCTATTTCTAGTTATTACCCAAGAAAAATGAAAACTAATATCCACAAAGTAACTGATCATAATTAGCCACTGCAGTTTCATTTCTAATGTCCCCTGAACTAAACTAATCCAAATATCCACTTATTGGTGAAGGGATAAATAGACTGTGGTATATTCACATGGAACTCTATTCAGCAATAAAAATACAAACTACTGATCTACACAATAAACACAGATAAATCTCAAAAAGCATAATTCTGGAAAAATAAGAAATAGAACTTAAGAGATACCTACTATATGAATTTCTTGAACAGACAAAACCAAACTATAACGAGCATGCAGATTGGAGGCTGAGGATGGGTGGCAACAAGGCAGAGGAACTTCTGGGGATAATGGAAATGATCTTTTCACTTAACTGATTTTGAAAGTATAGTCGGTACCTCATTCAAATTCAGCCTTGGGGAACAGTTAGGTATAGATGTAAAATGAGAAAGAAAGGTATTTCCAACCACAATAACATACGCAGAGCACAGAGGTGTGGGGTAAAGTTGATAGCTTATTTTTTAAATTAATGTTACTGAAGCGTAATTTGCATACAACAGCACCCACCAACTTGAGGTTCATAATTTCATGGACACTGACCCACGTGACCAGCATCCCATAGAGCTTCCTTTTAAAAAGGACCCCTTCGAGCTGTTTCTGTGTTTGACAAATTACAACTGTATTACAAACCTCCTAAGTCAGTATTAAACTGAAGACAGATAGCAAAGAGGCAAAGAGGTGGACCCCCAAGCCCTCAAGGGTTGAAATCCCCTCTAGGGGTAAAGTAATACTTGTTGAGCAAATCATTCTATGTCTCAAAGTTTCTGTTTCCTCATCCATAGAATGGGGATAATAACGCAAGCAGCCCCCCAAGACTGCTGTGAGGACAGGACGCATCTAGCTCAGAGCCAGAGCATGGTAGGATCAACAAGGGGGCGTTTGTTGGTAGTGATCCTCAGAGAGAGGGCTTGGAACCTGTCTCTCAAGGCCCTGAAATAGCCCTCAGTGAAACCACTGGCAGGCCAATCAGAATGGCCACTCTAAATTTCGCGTGTTTCGCAATCAGCACTGAAGGCTCCTAAGCATTTCCTTCTCACATGTATTGCTTTGATGGGGGTCACTTGAAAATTGATTCTGGAATAAATTTAAGCCAGGACCTTTAAAGTTTCCCTCCTCATTTTGTCTGACCTACGACCTAGCTTTGAAATGCAGCCCGACTTCCTACATTTCAAACCATGAGTCACTGGGGACACCCCAATTCTAGGACACCCCCGCACAGCCACAGTGCCCTTCTGGGCTCTCCCAGCTGCTCCAACCCTTTTCCCTCCAGATGCCCTGACTCCATGACCTAGCTCCCACTATCAGCCTCAGGCCTATCTCCTCTGGTTAAGACCGGTTTCCTTAGTTTACCTACCTGTCACCTTACCTGTTCTGTTCTGCAAGCTGCCTTGGTTATTGCTAACACCTACTGTGTACTATTAAGACACCCCTGAAGCCATCTCAGCTTCCTGGGTATCCCTTGCCCCAACTCCCAGCACACAGGACCCAGGGCACAGTTGCAACCGTGATGTAATTCAAGGGTCATGGGGACAGAGTGCCATCTACCTGAGCAACAAAGAGCTGGAACTCGTCAGGCAGAATCCATGAGCGAGGGTAGAAGTTGTACTCCTCTGGAAAGAGATTCTGCATGATTCTCACCGCTCTGCTCAGAGTAATTTTACGCACCATCTCCGTCATGCCTGGGGAGAAGAGAAGCTGTGAGGTTTTAACAACAGTGGGCCACTAGCTATAAAACAGCCATTACTGGGGACTTTCAAAACCACCCACCCGACAGATTCACTTTTTCAGACAGGATAAAAAAAGGTATGAGTTGTTCCCCACAGCAGTGACTCATCGTTTGGAGAGATGTACCGAATTAATGAAAAACTTGAGCTAATAGACAGATTTTTTTTTCTCTTGATAAAAACGAAGCATCAGTCTGAAAGAGTGAATTTCCAACCCAGTTTATGGTCCCATTCTTTGCCAGCCCCCTAGATAACAAATAAAGAGAAGCATTTATATCTTGCACTTAAAAACTCAAGGTCTTCTTTGACTTGGGACCAGCAAACATACTTTGAGATTCCTTCCATCTTATTTTATAGCCTAGGGAATGTTATCTAGTGGATTCTTGGTTATTTTATGAGAAGCTTAGTGAAGCTGTTTTGTTAAAATCTTTCATGAGTATTAAAGAGAGACCATAGAAAAATATATACCTTTCAGCATAAAATCTGTCTCCTTGAATTAAGAACAGGAAGTGGAAAGGATTTCATAGCATAAATGAGAGTTTTAGGAGGAAAATGGAATCCGTAGGCGTTCTTCAGTTAAAAGTACTGAGGCTGACATTGATCCAATCTCATTAATATGCCCAGAAGGGATTGAAATGTCTCACTTACAAAAATTTTCAAAGAAGAGTGTATCTTTTTCCCTTGTCACACCTTTAGTAACTCTGACAAGAGAAGACACGGAGTCTCCTCTATGAGTTGAAAGGCAACTTTCAAGCTAAGAAGCAAGAATTATTTTTAAATATTACCATGCTTATTTCTTAAGGCAAAGATCACTGCTAAAAACGGAGACTCCAGCTGGCCTCCCCGTGAGAGAGGCTAAATAGTTCCATTACTGACACTAGAGATGCGCTTAGCACAGTTATTTTTGGTAGAAAGTGCAGAGGTTCTTGCCAGGTTGGCATGTCCAAACCATCACACATTCCAAATGGGCACAGACAGAGAGAACAGGGTTTCTCTAAACTCCTATTCCCAGGAGGCATCCGGTGAATATTTGAGAATGGAGGTTCAATAACTGACTCCTTGTTTTTCCCGGCACATTAAAAAGAGCAGTAAACTCTCCAGATCACAGCTCCAAGATTTCACTGCCAGGTTTTTGGGTCTTGGTTGGAAGGTGATAGAGATGACTAGGTAAGAAGTAAAGGAACTTAACGAAGTACCAACAAACTGCTCTAGAGTCTTCCCTATTTAAGAAAACTCACTGAGGGCCCTGCTCGGAGCTTCCCAAGAGATAAGTATGCATCTGGAAAAATCACAGCTCTTTCTTTTTATTTCCCCAGGTAAATTAGTTTTTACTCAAACACTGCAGCCAAGCATAAAGTAGAAAAGACAAAATTTCAACTTGCTTTTTGAACCTTTTTACTAGTATTTAAGTAACATTTTAGTGATAGTGGGCAGGTAAAACAAAAAAACAAAAAACCTCCTCACAGCTTCCTAGCAGACAGCGCCCAGCCACAGGGAGGGCGCCTCTAGGCAGAATGGAGGCAGCATGGCGTCTCCGGTGTGAACAGTCTCCTTCCGGAAGCCACAGGAAGTGCGGTGAGCGCGGCAGTCGGGCGCCGAGGCTCCAGAAGAGCTCCGTGGAAGTCAAGCGGCCCACGCAGCAGGCAAAGGCCCTTTTGTGACGTGGCCACAGGGACCCACGTGAGCCAGTAGGTCTGTCTCCAGGCAGTTCCCCGCTGAAACAGCCCACCTGGGAATCCCCCCGACAAGCTAGCGGTCGCCTTTCCCAACACACCCAGCATGTGGGCCGTCAGCTGCTCACCCCTAGCCCTGCCTGACCCCCTAACTCCAGAAGGCTCTGGTGCCGGCCTCCCTCCGCCTGCTTAGCTCGCACACCTGTGTTCTCCGCCCAGCCTAAGCTGGTTCCCAGCCACGCCGTGGGGAAGAGTGTCTCCCAGCCTCCTTAGACGCCCTGTGGAGCCTGTTGCTGGTTCAGAGACGGATCTGGAGCGTCACTGTTTCTCAGCAGGATGCTGACCACAGTAGCTGTGCTCCTGGCTGAGCCAGAGTCGATCCGGAGTAGCTGCATCAAAGGTGGGGGCCATCGCCAGCCCTCCTTTCTCCTGACGCCTGCCACACTTGACCGCTAGGGTAACCCCTGCCCGAGGTGCTGGGACCCTGAGACTTAGGTCCTGAGGTGGAAGTTCTAGGGCAACCAGGAGATCCCCTGCTAGCGTTGGCCTTGAGTCTGCTCCACTTAGGTGAGGAGACGTTTCGCTGTTTTTCTGAGCTGTCATTGCTTTGTGCCCAAAATTTGGGAGCCTGTCTTTGGGCCCTAGTGTCCAGGGGGCTGCCTTAGCGATGTCTTTGGGGTGCTTGCTTCAGGGTCCTTCCTGGTCCTCCCAAGCCTAACCCAAGGGGGTGGGCCCTCCCTGGGACTTTAGCCTGGTGGCTGGGGTCCAGCTGCTGCAGATCACTCCCGTGCTGACTGCCCACCTGGGCTTCTCAACAAGGTCTGCCCTGAGGCCCCTATCGTGGCAGGTCCCCTAACAACCGGGAAAAGTCCTATCTCTAGTTGGGGTTCTCCTTCAGTCTGCTGCGATGACCCTCACGGTCATGATCCGTCTCCTTCAATCTGCTGCGATGACCCTCAAGGTCGGCGGGACCCATCCCACGTGAGTTACACAGAGTCACGGTTTGACCCTCGGGCTGGCCCACACAGACTTACGTTGACTCAATTGAAACAAGGTCTGAGTCATGTTGGGAGCCTGGCTGAATCCAGACATTGTGCCTGACTGTGATTCTTGGCCAAAGCACATGGCAGCCGCCAAACAGCAAGCAACCCCTCGCCGGGACACCCCCTCCTTTCTGTTCCCGCGGCCCCGGGCTCACTCATGCTTGCACAGAGTGCTGTGCAGTCTCTGAGCTCTGGGCCCTCCCGAAGACTCCCCACCTGCCCCTAGTGTATCCCCTTTGCCTGATGTTTCCACATGCATGCTAACCCCAGTGGCACTCTGTGGCACCCCATGACCTTTGGTCCCTGCCTGTCACCTCTGTCTATCCTGTCACGCTGGTACCTGTCTTGCCATCCTGGGCCATGTGCCCCTCTCTGAATGACAGATAGACTCCTCCCTGGAGCCTTTCCCTTCTGACAGAAAAATCCCCCCATGGGGTACTTCTTAGGTGCCCCCTGCCAGGTGCCCCCCCACACATCCCAGACCCTGAAGCTCAGCAAAAAAAAAAAAAAAAAACACCTGTTGCTCATAAGCTGAGAATCTACAAATTTCTCAAAATAAAGACATATGTAAATCGATTATTTTTATAGAAAGTCTTAATTCATCAGTTAAGATATAATAACAGATCTCGAAGGAAATTGCCCATAGAAAAGTGGCTAAAATCTAATGTGCTGACACAATGAAAATAAATCACTTCCATATGCGTATCCTGAGGCTTTCAGTTTCGCAGCCTGTGGAGTGTTCGCTCTTGCCTGGCGCGTCCTCAGGAACTCACTCTGAGTTCTAAAAAACGCATTTTGGAGTAGTGGGATAGCTGGGTGCAGGAGATAAACTGGGACACTAACTGGAGCGCAGAACAGACTGTCCTGTCATGGCCCCGGGCTCAGGGTGGTCACTGGGCAGAGGGCGGGGTGCACAGCCGGCCGCCTGGAAGTTCCAGAGCTGGTTTGGCCATTAGCGCTGGTTGATTGCTGTGAGTAAAGTGGAGGCCAGCTGTCCCCATCACTGGCGCTGGGGCAGGAGGGCTCGCGTGCTCCGGGGCGGCGCAGCTGTCGTGTGAACTGCCCCTGTGGGTTTGGTTTGTCCTCGCGCGCACTCTGCTGCTGCTCCCCTGCCATTTGAGGGGGCCTGAGCAAAGGGGAAAGGTGCGTTTTCATTTGTACATGAAACGGAAGGCTTCTCTGCCCGATTCGTGTCTCAGGAACGCTGTCACCTTCCAGAAGCTGTTTGCTCCCAGTTCGCTTTGCCCAGTCCTCCCGGCAGCACCTCAGCTTTTCTGAGCATTCACAGGGTGTCCCTCGAAACTGGCACGCCAGGGCCCTGTCCTTGTTCCCTGACCAAACCCGCTCTCTTTCTCGAGGGCACATCTGACCTCGGGCTAATTTTCTGTTTCCCTGGAAACTAATAAAGGCGGAAAGTTGGTTGCACTACTAGACAACAAAGTGTGTGGTCCCTGTGTAAATACCCAGGGAAGAGGAAGCGCTGGGCCCTCCTGAATCAGAGGCGCCTGTAACCTAGCTGGTCTTTGCCAGGGCTTCGGCCTGTGCCCAGAGGTGTTACAAGACAGTGGCTCATGGGAGGGGTCCTAGCCAAGACAGGCCAGTCAAGGGTCTAGTCAACCACCAGAGCAGAGCTTGCACTGAGGCTCGAATGACGGGGCCCCTGGGATGCTGTGGAGGCGCTGCCCTGAGGGGAATGTCTGCGTCACCCAGAGCCACGCTGTGCTGCCTCTGCCAGGTCCCGTGGGAGCCTAAGCCAGGCCAGGGCCAGGGCCAAGGGATCTGTCTGCTGGGCTGAAAACCCACAGGCAGTTCTGAGAGGTGTTTTCTTAGAAACATAGCAGAGGGTGCTGAAGGAACAAGGGTAAATTGATTCTCCTTTTTAAAATAAGCAACAGTGAAAACATCTTCTAGTCAGGTGCCCATGCTACCATGCTCCGCCAGCAACTTGCCCAGGGCTACAGGCCTGGGGACGTGTGGGGGAAATACAGAAATGCACTGCGGTTTTGTTAAATGTGGGATGGGATTCAGCGTGATGCTCTTTTGAAAATTATTTATTATTGTGCTATGACTGGTTTGTCACAGTATGTCAAGATTTCTGAAAATAAGTAACAGAGCTTGGGCTTAGCCACACGCTCCTTCCTCACCAAGTGCTGGCCCCTCACCCTAACCTCCCTCTTCCGCAGCCATAAAGATGATGAATACCAAATCAAAAGGGAAATGAAGTGATATGTGGGGGTGGGGCGGCCTGGGAGTGGAGCCAGGACAGGAATGTTCACATGTTGATTAGGCCACTTTTCCCACACCAAGGAACTAATGTCGAGTGTGAGGCAGACGCTGTCTGCCCCATCTCTAGGCAGACGCTGCTGTGTTGGATTTTGTAATGAGACCTCCAAATAAGAGACCTCAAGAAAAGGGAAGCTGTTAACCCACTTCTGTGATTCTGTGGTCTAGTGCTAGGCTCTTTGTATTTCTGTTGCCTACAAATTATTTGAGTGAAATGTTCCCTCATTAAACCCCATATATATCTTAAAAGGTGAAAATCACGTGCTGGACCTAGACCAGCAAAGCCTGTTTTGTATGTTCTGAACCTCCAGTCTCCAAGCCCTGGGTGGGTTAAGTCCTGACCACCTCCTCCCCCGGCCAAGGTAATGTCGCTGAGGAAGAAAGCAGGCAGCAATTCCCAATTAAGAGTCCTTGACTTTCATCTCCAAACACTGTCATGTTTTTATAGAAGAACGAACCCTAAGACTCAACCCTAGAAACACTTTTAAATGCCAACAGTAACTGCTGATACCTGGGAACTTGTTCACTTGACCGGAGAATATATCATTGTCATGAAATGAAACTCCGTGCCAGTAGATGTCACAAGGCAGACGTCGGCCAAAGGGAAACTAGGAGAAAGAGGAAATGTGATTAGTACAAGGACAAGAGGAGCCGCCTCCACACTGGCTGCCCGTGGGGTCCAATCCAGGCACCCTAGCCTGTGTCGCGGGACAGGAGCTCAGACAGGACACATGCAGGAGGCAGCTGGTACTCTTTCCCGTTTTAGAGGTGAAAAAGCGGGTTGAGACAGGTTAAGTAACTTGCTCAGAACCACAGCCCCGGAGGGGTGGCGTTCTGATTCTGTGTGGCAGGCACTGCCAGTAACTTCACAGGCGCCCTTTCAGTGTTTCCTTCTAACTACTCTTAAAAGGATCTGTCCCCATTTTACTGATGAGACAATCATCAGTGGTAAGGGAAGGAACAAGGATTTGAATCCAGGACTAATAGAATCCCTACTTTTATTCTTCTTCACTGAAAATTGTAATTTTGAACCCAAAGGCTGGGCCCAAAGGCTGACCTCTCTCTCTCCCAGGATTGCAGGGCAGCGAGGTGGGTGATGGGGAAGCATCAGTTCCACAGACCCAAATGCTAACCTCAGGTTGCAGACTGCGAAGTCATTTGATCGTCTGCTTTTTAGAGAAAACTTTCTGGTGAAATTATTCTCCTCTTTTCATATGAACATTTAAAAGCATTTAACACACATCTTCACAAACACACAGAGTCCATGAAGCTGGGATGTATTCCCAGTGCCTAAAACAGTTTCTGAGAAGCTAGTAAGACATTTTGAATGAATAAATAAACAAATCAAGACGGGTCGTCTGACTCAAAGTGAATTCACCAGCTTATCTCTTCCAGAAACTTGGAAATCAGGGATGCCAGGCAGCCTCTCCTGCTCTGGAGCTGGAAGAAACAGCTAGAACCAGGCAGCTGTGCGCACAAAGAAGCAAAGAGAGCCAGTGTGCTGAAAGGGAAGAAAGAAGGGAGCCCAGAGATGCAGCATTACCCTGGAGACCTACGTCTGAGAGACCTCACTTCCGAGGGCTTTGAGTCCCACACCCAAGCCCTCCAGAGCCCAAGTGTCCCTCCTGTCCCTGGATCCTGTGACACGTGTCTTTAGAATACATTCTCTCTTTGCACTATAGGATTTCAGTGATTTTCTATTGGAAAATCCTTCACTAAGACAAAAACACCTGTTTTTTTTTTTTTTCCACTATATCCTCCTACCCCTCAGAGTGACTAAATTTTCCATTTCTTAAAAAGCACGGGCGTGGTAGTTCATACTTACAACTCTCCTTGTTAAAAATCCAAATGAGGAGAAATGACAACACATTTCATAAAATCATTTGATTTTTCTGTTCTAAGTCCTTTAGTCAATCAGAATTTTTATCAACGCCAGGTTGAGAGGACTAAGCTCTGTTGGAATTACTCATGAAATGATGGCAACTCCATGCTTCCAAATGTTCCAAATAAAATGAAGGTAAACAGACTGAAGCCCTTTAAATCATTCACACTATTTCAAAATTGTGCCAAAGTGAAGCATAAGTTACATACTCCATTAGCATTAACAACTTTCATCTATCATTTATAGCATTTCACTCATTTTCTTTGCATCCAATAGACTGACGTTATTCAGTAGTCAAAAATACAAAGAGATACAACATATGTCATTTTCATCCAGCTGTTAAATGCTAACATGAAAAAGAAGAATAATTTCACCAGAAAAGTTTTCTCTAAAAAGCAGACTCTGGGGCCCTCCCTGGTGGTGCAGTGGGTTGGAGTGCCACGAAGCTAAGCCTAGCTGTGGCTGCTTCAGTGAAAGCTCAATCCCCGCCCCAGAGCTGACCCATGTGATGCAGAAGACCTCTCCTGCTGGCCTAATGCTCCCCTCAGCAGTGTACTTTGCCAATCTGCCTGTTCTACTCTCCACTCTGTCTCTGGTGAATATCTCTCGCCACCCCTGCACCTCTGGCTGTACCCCAGTTCTAGATGCATAAATAGATAAATCTTTAAAAAAAATTTTATGGGAAAAAAAAAAGCAGACTATCAAGTGATTCTGCTGCCTGTAGCATGAGGCTAACATTCGGGTCAGTGGAACTGATGCTTCCCTATCACCTGGCTGGTTGACCTGCAATCCTTGGACTCTACTGAGTCCTAAAATCAGCCCTTCATTGAGAAGTACCTTTTGCTCATTCGGTTTTGAGAAAATGTCTTTATTTTTAATCCACCCACCTAATTATTAGTATGTGCTAGACACTTTGCTAGGTCTGAGAATATAAAAAAAATACAATTATAATTGGCTCCCAGTACTTTATAATCCCACCTCTTTTAAAGTTCTTTTTAAAAATAGCTTCAACAGCTAACATCATAATGATAAAAGACTGAAAACCTTGCCTTTAAGGTCAGGGATTCGACACTTCTATTCAACATAGTATTGAAAGTTCTAGCCAGAGCAGCAAACAAGAGAAAGAAGTAATGGGCCTTTGGGGGAAAAGAAGTAATTCTCTCTGCTTGCAGGTAATCTGATCCTATATGTAGAAAATTCTAAAGATACATGTGCATGCCCGTGTGTGCATGCGTACACACACACATACATATACACAAACTGTCAGAAATATAAACAAATTCAACAAAGTTGCAGGATACCCAAAAAAAAAAAAACATAAAAATCTGTGCTAACCGTGGACAATCTAAACATAAAATTAACAATTCTTTTTATAGTAGCATCAAAAGAGAATAAAATACTTGGGAATTAACCAAGAAAGAGAAAGACTTAGACACAGAAAATTTTGAAGAAATTAAAGATGGAACTATATCCTATGTTCATGGATTGGAAGACTTCATATTGCTAAAATATCAATACTGCCTAAAGCAATATACAAATCCAATGTACCCTACCAAAATCCCAATGAATTTTTTACAGAACTAAAAACAAGTCCATCCTATAATTCATATGGAATTTACAAGGAATCCTAAGTACCAAGGCAACCTTAAGTTATAACAAAGCTATAGTAATCAAAACTGTGTGTAAAATGATGAGATACGAGTACACATCTATTAAAATGGCCAGAGTCCAAAACACAACACCAGATGTTGGTGAGGACCCAGAGCAACAAGATTCTCAGTTGTTAGTGGTGGGGATGCAAAATGATAATAGCTACTCCGGAAGACAATTTGGCAGTTTCTTACAAAACTAAACATACTTGTACCATGTAATACAGCCATTGTGCTCCTTGGAATTTATCCAAATGTTGAAAACTTATGCCCACAAAAAACTTAAATACAACTGTTTGTAGCTGCTTTATTGATTGACTATTGCCAAAACTCGGAAGAAACCAAGATGTTCTTCAGTAAGTGAATAGACAAACTTTGGTACATCCAGACAATGGAAACCAAACACTAAAAGAAATTATCTATCACATCATGAGGAAAAAATGGAGGGATCTGACATGTATATTTCTAAGTGAAAAAGTCCATTTGAAGAGTCTAAAGCTGTATAATTCCAACTATATGACAATCTGGAGAAGGCAAAATCTAAGGATACGGGGAAAAGAGCAGAGATTTTCAGGAGTCTGGAGAAGGGGTGATTAGTTGGCACAGAGGAATTTTAGGTTAGTGAAATTACGTATATACCACAATAATGGGTACATGTTACTTTATATTTGTTCAAATCCACAGAATGTACACCTACAAAACGAACACTACTGTAAGCCCCAGACTTTGGGTGATAGTGATGTAGGCTCGCTGCTGTAGCCAATGTACATTCTGGTGTGGTATGTTAATGGGGGGGGGGAGATTATGCATATGCAAGGACATTAAGCGGACAGGAAATCTCTGTCCCTTCTGCTCAATTTGCTGCATATCTAAAATAAATAAAAATATGATAGAAGTACATTTTTAATAGCTTGATACTGGCATACAGACAAACATATAGACTAATGAAATAGGATAGAAAACCCAGAAATAAGCCTTCATATTTTGACAAGGATGAAATGATTCTTCAGTGGGAAAGGATGGAAGGGTGGTTTTTTCCAATACTTGGCATTGGGAAAACTGGATAGCCGCATGTGAAAAAATGGGATCGAACACTTATTACAAAATACAAACTCAACATGAATCAAAGGCTTAATGACAAGAGCTTCATGACATTGGGTTTGGCAATGATTTCTTGACACAGCCGCCAAAAGCATCATTAATGAAAGAATAAATACATAAATTGAATGTCATCAAAATAAAAATCTTATTGCAAATCTTTTATATGCTCAAAAGAAATAAAGGACAACCCACAGAATGGAAGAAAATATTTGAAAATCAGCTCTCTAATCAGGGATTAATATTTGGAACATATTAAACTGCCTGCAACTCACTAACAACAAAAACAACTAAAAAATGGGAAAAGGACTGAAACAGACATTTCCTCAAAGATACACAGGTGGCTAATAAGCACATGCAAGGGTATTCAGCATCACCAACCATTATGAAAATGCAAATCTAAACTGCAGTAAGATACCACATTTTGTGCCCATTAGGGTGACTATTATAAAAATAATAAGAAGACAATCACAACTGTTGCTGAGAACATAGAGAAATTGAAGCCCTTGTGCATTGGGAATGTAAAAAGCCACTGTGGAAGATGAAAGTACTGCATGATTCAGCAATTCTACTCTGGGTATATACCCAAAAGGATTGAAATCAAGGACTCAAACAGATCTTGGTACACAACGTTCATAGCAACATCATTCACAACTGCCAACAGGTGGAACAGCCTGTCCTCCAGTGGAGATGCAAAACTCGGTGCATAATATACTGAAATATCACAGAGAATCAAGAAGGAGTGAAGTCCTAATACCTGTTACAGCAGGGGTGAACTCTGGAGACATTGTTCTAAGTGATGGAAGTGGGAAATAAGAGGAGGAGATTGTACGACTCCTCTTACACTGGAGGCCTAGAGCAGTCAGGTCAGACAGACAGTAGGATGTTGGGACAGGTGCTGGGAGAGCAAATTGGCACCTCCGTTTGGAAAGATTGTGAAAAACTACCATTCTTCAGACAGTTAGCGGTGATGGTGGTACAATGCAAAGATGCTTGATGCCAAAGAGCTGTGCACCTTATGTACTTCACCATAAGTGAAGGTGGTAAATTGATGTGATGCTTAGTTGACCACAGTGAAGCAGTAGTCAAAGGCCTGTCGACTCAAGCCCCTTGAGCGTGAGCACTCAGCCGGGAATGCTGTGTGGATTTTCATGGGGTGATCGGAAATGGACAAATGCTTCTCAGACTCACTCCCCTCTGTTCTCAAAGTCTGCACCATCCTCCCACTCAACTCACCCGGGTTCTAAATCTTGGAGTCATCTTTCCTTTGTGCTGTTCAAAACCTCTTGGAGAAAGCACTGGATCTGGGGTCAGAAGGACTGAGAGTTGTAGACCTGTCTCTGTCACTGTCCATGTTGCCTGTCCTTGAAGCAACTGCATACTGTTCTTTGGGTCCTGGAATCTCTGACCCAGCGTGAGCGCCTGCTCGACTCTCCAAGTGGCCATCTCCCCAGCCCCCTGCTGCCTGATTCCCAGGCTGATCTGGGCCTGACACCACCGCTGTACCTTGCCACATGTGAGCTGCTGTGACTAACGTGCCCTCATCCTCACCCACGAAGGATGTGTAGACACCAGGCTGCCCCGGGATCCTCCCTCTTTTCCAGCAGGCCAGCAGCAAGTTCACGAGGTCACCTGGGTCAGTTGAGAATGAGCCTGTTCATGTCCTTTGAGTCTGTGGGCGCTTCAGGAACTGATGTTTGATCACTCTCTAGGGGCCCAAAGTGCAACTTCAAACCCCAGAGGGGATTTTACAAAATGAAATTTCACAGTGAGCACTGATGGAGGCACAGTTCACATTTCCACGCTTGGGGAATAGTTTTCTTCATAAAGCTTCAGGAACCGAAACTTGTGCAAGTGATTGGACATAAAAGTGACAAATAGGCTTTGGTATGGGCAAGCATATGTGAATGCATTCAGGGGGAGGCTCTGAAGGAGACACACAAAGCTTTGGGGAGAAGGAGGGGAGGTCATGAGGAAGGGAAGACCAAAGCACAATGGACTGGGAAGACCCTGGCTCAAGTCCTGGTCACCACTCCTCACCCAGAGAGCTTGTCACCCAGCCAAAATTCATGAAGCCTCAGCGGCTCAGCTACAATAAAGGAAAAGCAGCAGCAACACCCCCTCCTCCCTGCCAGGACTGTGAGCTGGCCCGAGGATGCATGGGAAAGCGCTAGGTACACAGTAAGCTGCTGTTATAGAGAATGGTTATTATTTTTAATAGATAGTCCGAGGGAATCACTTCAATGAGGAGCTTCAATTACAAAAGATGCCGACCAAACACAAGCATCCTTAGGACAGCTCTTGATTAAGCACACCGCCATGCACCTGCACTTGGGAAGCCTTCTGATGCACCAGGCAATTAACGGGATTTGCCCCGATGCTGCCTCCACTCTGGAGCAGTCAACGCCTCGCAGGACATGAAGGTTTACATAACTGCCTCCCACCACGAAGGATGCTTCAGGGTGGAGGTATTTGCTCTTCTTTCTACCCATCTGTGCCATGCTGCCGCCTGGGACTTAGACTCTTGGCAGAGTTCTCTGCATTGTCACAGGCTTGCGCTACGAGACCCACAGCCACCACTGAAGTGATGGGAAGTCACTTCACCACTGAAGTCACTTCCCATTTTAGGATATCTTGATAAGATGACGGTCCACCCCCACCCCTTTGGCTCATCACTTGCTTGGGGAAGCTCAGGGAGAGGTAAGGAACCAAAGCCTCCTGCCCACAGCCACACAGATGAGCTTGACAGTGGGTCCTTCAGTTCAGATAAGTCTGGAGATTCACCCTGGCCAAAGACTTGGCTGCAGCCTTGTAAGAACCTTCACCAGCACCACCAGCTCAGCCATGCAGAGATTCCTGACTCTCAGAAACAGCAGGTGATAGAAACATGTGTTGTTTTAAGCTGCCAAGCAGTAAGGGGGGGGGGCATATATAAGGGGCCAGGAGGGAAGGGTTTGCTATAGAGCAACCAACACTAAGTACACCATTTCAGTCTTAGAATAGGGTCACCGAGAAAGAAAGCCTTCTGAGAATGAAGGTATTTAAGACAAATATGGCCTCACAATAAAATTAATAAAAATTACTGTTTATTGAGCACTTAATTATGTGTCAAATATCTGACATTTGCCTCCATTTTGCACATGAAAAAATTATAATCCCATTGCTGATAAGTGGCCAACCCAGAATTTGAAGCCCAGAAATTCTCCAAAGATTGTGCAATTTGGACGCCACTCGCAGGATTACTTGGGGGAAGGGGATGGTACAGCTAAGCACAGGAGCACATGTAGCAGGTGCAAAGAACACTTCAAGGGAGAATGGAGCACAGAAAAGGCTGAAGAAGGCCAGTCAAGATAAGGAAAGGACTGAGAAATTGTCCTTCAAGCATGGACTAAAATGTTAGCACTTATTTTTTTTTTTCAATCAAGAAAGTAGACAAAAGAAAATCATGGTGGAAATCCATCAAGTCCTGAAGGGTGTAACCAAATGGAACACACTTCTTTCTGCCCAATGTGAGCATATGACAAGAAGTGAGCCCCTTGCAATCCTGAGAGGGATGTCGGCTCCCTCTTTCTCTTCTGCTCACAAGCCAGCTAATGGCATCACTGTCCTCCCAGACAAAGGAAGAGCCAACTACCAGGATGAGGGGCCACATGGGGACTCCAGGCTCCCTGCTGCCTGCAGGAAAGCTCTCCCCAGGCTGGGAAGGGACCCTCCAGTCTCCTGACCACAGCGTTTCATGTGGGGCTAGTGGGGGAGTAGGGGAGAGTTGGTATGGGGTTAGGCAAAGGCAGACTGTTTCCTTCACGGGGACATTATGGCATATAGCTGGGTTATCAGAAGACCATGATGAGTGTTACCACCAAGCACTCTGCCTGGCACAGGATGCCTGGCCTGTAGTAAGTGTTCCAAAAATGCTGGTTTCCTCCTCTCCACCTCTTTCCATCACCCTTCATCTCATACCTACTGAGGAGTAAGACAGTATTCAGAGGAGACTAAGAACCTCAGGGAAAGCCTAAGGTAGAAAATGCACAAGCTACACCCAAGTACCTGAGGGGGCCTGTCACCCTGGTGTGTCCGAGTCTCCAGGGAAAGCTGGACTTGGCCCAGCACTCCTTGACTTGAGTCCAGGAACCTATACTCAAATCTCAGCCCTGCTAGATACTGTGGGTCTTGGTTTCATCATTTGAGAAAGAGGAATCTCCCTTCAGGAAGTGATGACTAAGAACAAGGATGTGAGAAAGAACATTGGTAATCCGCCTGGCACGTAGTAGGAGCTAAATAGGTCCAAGTGTGGAGCGTTTGAGAGCGAGCCTCCTGGGTTGCTCTTCCCCTAATTAAGTCCCTTGGTGAGAAAGGCAGAGAGGAAGAGGCCACAATCATCCCCAACGGCAGAGAAAGCAGCGGCTGGCCCTCCACAAATCCACTTCGTGAAAAACAGTAGTGAATTAAGTATCGCTCCAGGGATTCAGAAGTCAACCTGGGTAGAGACAGCTGTGTTGAGAGAAACTTATTCTTCCTGGAAAAGTGCTGTGTGGCAGCCCAGAGAGAGAAGCATTTGTTTCTGTTCAAGATGAGGAAAGTTTAACCAAGGAGGGGCCCTTTCAGCTGGGTGCAGGGCAGAGATGAGGAGGCGGCATGAGAATAGAAGAGGTGGCGGGTGGGGGAAGAGGGAAGACTGTATGAAAGGCAGGAACTGGGGAGACCCCCGGAAGTTTCGTCCATGTGCCTGGAGCCCAGAGGGAGACCAAGTTGGAAGGGTCCAGGCAGCCCAGACAGATCATGACGTGCTCTGAGGAGCTTGAACTTGATCCTCAGTGGCGGAGAACCCAGAGAAGTACTTGAGCTCTGCCAGCCCTTGTCAATGGAGGGGTGGTGGAGGGAGATGAGAAGGAAGCTGTTTGAGCCTGGGAGGGGGGGGACTGGGCACAGAGAAGTAGGCACTGGGAGTAGGCATGAGAAAAGCACGGAGAAGTAACAGGGCACCATCAGACTCACGAGTAGAACTATCTGGACAGCTGATGCTCTTGAAGTGGCTCCTTCCCTTAAACTCATCCCGCCTCCTCCAGGTTCCTGGTGGTCGGAGACACAGAATGGAGAGCATCCCACAGAGATAACTAGTGCTCTGAGGAGCCTTCCAATGTAATAAAGGCGCCGTCTGGCTCCAACGGGCTTCCCAGGAAGACAATAATTACTCATCCTCTAATAGAGCCAATAAATATAGCGAGAGGATAAGTAATTAACAACCTTTTGCTGGAAAGTAGCAATTCTTGTGATCTATGAAGTGTCCTTTTCCTGTTCACTTCTTCTTCGTTATTGCAAACATGAGGCTCTGGCTCAGGGTGCCATTCGTTGTTCACTGAGTTAATCACCAAAGCGTGTTGTATTTTTTATTAAATCCATTCATTATAATTGGCTCATATGAATTAAAGTTGGAAGAGCTGCCGTGAGGCCTGTGGTCCACCTTGCCTCTGCTTCTGATCACAGTGCTTTTTAAGGAGATCAAAACTGTGGCCCAACAATGTAACTCCGGAAAAAAAAAAACCCACCTTAGCAGGAGGGGCAGAAGACCTTGCCCCTTACATAATTTCAGTGCCCTGTGGCACTCTCTGCCAGTTATTTATTCTGGTGTCTAATTTCCCACCCGTAAAGAATCTTTATTAGCAGTAATTACATTAGGCAAGAGAAAAAGAAAAACTTCACAAACTTCTAAAGTGATTTACCTCTTGCCTTGCAGTTTTAATTAAAATTCCAGCTTATTTAGCAAATAGCTCTGAAAAGATTAGACGCCAATTTAGCTGTATGTTCTTTTTCCACATTTGAATTCATAAGAGTGACACAAACAACAAAGTAACCTAATGTTAAATGATCCTCACTCTATCCCATCATAATTCAGCCTATGGAAAAGAGCTCCAGTATCAATTATAAATTATAAATTAACTCCATTATGCTATGCAAAATCATCAACAGTAATCTCCCTGCTTTCTACCCGCTCACTGTGGGTAAATGATATTACTTCACCACTAGGCCTCCAATTACCCAATCTCTTTGATATCAAAACTTTAAATGTGTTTATTAACTGAAATAGAAACAAAGCAAATCGGGTTTCCATTTTAACAGCACTTTTCTTTCCACAGGGGATATCAGAGTTCTCCTGGAGTCACTGCTGCCATCTCTTAGGGGAGCTCGTCCCCTATGGTTAAGATGCCAGGTCAACTCAGAACTTTCCACAGAAGCTTCTGCACCTGAAATCCTATCTGAAGGTGCCGTGACTCAGCCAGCCAGTCACTCGTTTATTCAACACACAGCAAGTCATGCCTTTGAGTAGGGCCATTTGCTCAGAGATTGTTGGGAGTGACTTTACCCGTGTGAGCAGACTGTTACTGGGAGATAAAGCTGGAGGGGAGAAAACAGGAGGAAGCATGAGGCAGATCCCTGACCATCCAGGAGTTCATTTGGAGGCTGAGTGGAACGCTATTGTGGTAGTAGGCACCGTCCTACTAAACATCCCCCACACATCCAGACCTAAGCCCTTTACCCATACTGAATCTCCACCCCACCTTGTGACAGCCTAGTTATGCCCCCATTATACAGGTGAGGCGACTAAGGCTCAAAGAGAGGGGCAACACTTGAGCTGACTCTTGATATGGGAAAGGTGTGCCCAGGGGAGGAAGTGAAGAGACATGCAAAGAACAAGCAAAGAGCAACCAGGAGCCTGGTCTTGAGACCCAGTCTGCCCCTGGCCACCAATTTGCGGAGTGGCCTTGGGCATTATTGGAGTGCTTCAGGCTGGTTTCCCCACTTGTCATTTTCCACCCTGTACAAATGCTGTGGCCTGCTCTGCTTTCCAGAAATTGGCTTTGATTTGTGATGATCCTGAAGCCCCAGTGCTGTCTTGATAATGCGCCCAAGGGGCACAGAAGAGGATTCCCAAAAGATTTACTAGACAAAAGAGGATGGATTGTGCCCCTTCAATGCACCCATTCCTCCTGACCCCTAAATCAGACCTGTGGTCTCCCGGACACATGCCACTACCATGAGATCCCCCTAGCCTTCTACCACATAGCATGAAAAAGGATGAATGCAATTCCACCGAGTGTTTATAATAACAAAAATAGTGGCCACTGCCTACACAGTTTATATTATGGGCTATGTACTTTCCATACACTGTATCTTCAATTCACCCTCACAATAGCACTATCAAGTGTCCATT
Source organism: Condylura cristata (assembly GCF_000260355.1). Taxonomy (NCBI): domain Eukaryota; kingdom Metazoa; phylum Chordata; class Mammalia; order Eulipotyphla; family Talpidae; genus Condylura; species Condylura cristata. The sequence goes on along the minus strand of NW_004567107.1, from coordinate 8,797,058 downwards.
TTATAGATGAAGAAAGTGAGGCTCAGAGCGAGCAGATAACTTAGTCTCTGGTCCTGTATCCAATAAGCGCCAGAGCAGGGAAGAGAACACAGTTCGTTAAGTCTTCAGTCCTTCAAGAACTAAGCCTAGGAGAAACGGATGTGGTTCCTTTCACAACATAGAATTTCATGGTATCCAAGTGTACCCATATTAAGACCATTTAGGTAAGGCAGGGGCAGGAAAGGGACCAGAGCAGGAAGCGAGCTAGCGGGAGCTCTCCAGGGTTCTGAATGTCCTCTGCCAAGTAATCCAACTCAGACCCAGTGTTCCTGCCTGTCTTAACTCTTACCTCACGTGCCCATTGGAGTCACAAATTGGGTAGAGTGACTGGAGTGGAGTATACATGGGAGAGAAACAGTTAACCTGTAGAAGTACTGAGTCTGAGGGGACAACCGGACATCTAATTGCATATATCCTATGTGAGGGGCTAGAAACACAGCAATGGGAGTGAAACCAAAGCAAGAAGTGCAACTTCTTTATAGAAGGGAACTGAAGGAGGCGTGAATGTGTTGGAGGAGAGAAGCAAAGGCTCAGGAGCAGAGAGAGAAAGAGATTCCTCCTTCGCAGTGCTAGACCATAGGCCATAGGAACAAACTATCAAACTTTCCAACCCTGCATTGAAAGGTATTCAAAGGGGACAAAATCTTGTTGCCTATGACTTTGAACCTGTGAATAATTAACCACTCCCAAATCGGTCCTCCACCCTTGCAAAAAAGAGCAAGAGGTGATGAAATATTCAAGGTAAAAATATAAATGAGTCTTACTTGAAATAAAAGAGCTCCTTATAAATTGGGACGATCACTCAAAAAGGTCCTGGGTTTTTTTCTCTTCAGCTCTTCAGACTACAGAACCTAGAGACTTACATGATGGGATATTTATAAACATTTCTCTCCCCCTGCTGGTAAAAGAGATATTAGAAAAGCACATTTGTTCTCTGGCTCCATCTCCACCACTACCCTCCTACCTACTTTACATAAGAACAGTTACATTCTTTTACTAACTTAGCTTTCACTCAGGCAAACCTTAGTATATGCCAACTCATTCCCAGACACTGGAGATTCTGAGAATAAGGTATAGCCCCTGTCTTTAGGATGGCAACAAGGAAATAAATCACCATGCAAAGCAGCAAATTCTCCAGCAGTAAGAGTCAGAGGACAATGAGAGCTGAGCAGGGAGTGCTACTAGGGGAAGGTGTGGTGTGGTGGAGACGTAAAAGGTCAGCTGTTGGAGGTTAGGAAGGTGCTCTAGGCTGGAGGAGCCCCATGTTCAAGGGCATGGGAGTGGGGTGGTTAAAGTCTCTCCAGGGCAGGGACAACAGCTTTACTATCTCTGTATTTCCAGGGCTTTGCCAAGTTCCTGGAAAAGGGAAGCCCATAACAGATGCTGAGGAATGAATGGCATATAGTCCCAGGTAGAGAGAATAAAAGCTGACTGTGGGGTCTGGTAAGAGAAGGGGAACTGAGTGGAACCAGAATCTATAACCTCAAAACATATCTTAATATGAAACTGCTCAGCATAGGCAAAATGGGTGGGCTTTGGTCATTCATTTCTCCAGCCTGGGGTAATAACACCTGAGAATAGCTCACATGTCAGTCCCTCCACAGGTGAGCCAGCAGCTGTGGGAAAGAAAATCTATGTCCAGAACCTGGGCCAGTTCAAGAGTGATGGCTAGCTCACAGCTGGCTTTCCACCTCACTATTTAGAATTTGAGAAAGAATTGCCAGCAATAACAGTTCAAATGCAATGGGAGCAGGGGTGGAGTATACAGTTTTGTAAAATGGCGTGTCCTTTTGCTTCTGCTGTTGAGCTATTGTCAAATTCTAAATCGACTCATTTTTTCACAGCTCAATACAGGCAATAGCTGTGGCATAAACAAGAGATGAGAGTTGTTATTCTCTAATAAGCAGTTAAGCAGTACCTTTTAATTTACTTAATGAACTTAGAACAAACTGACTGGTGGCCCAGCTCAGTTGGCAATGACAGTTGGCATCTCCCTGATGACCGGGTAATTAGGCGATTGCATTAAATGTGTGTCACCCTGATCAGCTGGTGTGGTCTCCTAAGGCAGTCAGCCTCCCCACAGTTTCAGTCAGCATCCACTCTGTAGGTTTTTAAGCACTCACACCAGTTTAAACACCTCTGTGTCTCCTTGGTGTTAATAAGTCTGGTACTTTTTTGATTCATCCTGAAGAAATTGGATTCATCCTGAAGGAATTGGAAAACAATTGCATCCTACTACAAATAATGATTAGTGGAATTATTATGGAATTAAAAATCAGGAGACCAAGACTTAGCTCTAATTCCTTCATTCATTCTTTCAACAAACATTGTCGATGATGTGTTCCTGGGCTAAGGGCTGAGATAGAACAAAACCACCCCACTACCTCTGCTAAGCATCTGCTATATTTCAGGCTCAGTTCAACTGTATAAAGTCGCTTAACACTACTGACAATCCTAACGGTAAGCACTCTTATTATACCTATTTTTCAGATGAGCAAATTGATGCATAAAGCAATTTGCTTTAGTTTTCAAGCTCTTATGAGGCAAAGCCAGGGCGCAAGCACAGCCAGTCTGACTTGAGAGATGAATAAGGTGCGGCTCCAGTCCTAGAGAAGCCCAGCTCTGGGAAACATGGCCAGACAAGTGTACCTAAGGGCTCTAAGGCGCAGAGGGAACTGTGCATAGTCCTGTTAGTTTTCTACCGCAACACAAAAAATCAACACAAACTCAGTGGCTTCATCAGTCAACACCCACTTACTCGCTCAAGTCAAGTTCTTTAAGTCAGGGTTTACCTTAGTGGGGCTCAGCTCTACTCAGGTCATCATAGGCTGAAATCTGGGAGCTGCTGTCTTGCATGTCAAAGTCATCTTCCCCACTCGCTGAGAAAAGTCACGCCTTTGCAGCTGTGAGGCTGGGGTGCCCTTTTTACCCCAAGGTTGCTTTTTACCCGCACTCCTCAATCTAGGAACCATTCACAGTCCTTTACCATAGTGACCCCAAAGGAGGTTCATAATGAGGACATTTGCTTTCTTGCAAACTAACTGGAATGAGACCTCTGTCTGATTTTCTCTCCTGCAACCAGCCAGAGAAAACTTTGATTTTAAAGGGCTTACCTAGGCCCTCCCTAGTGGCTCCATGGGTTAAAGCACAGTACTATGAAGCTAGGAGCAGCCACTTCAGCTTGAGTTCAATCTCCAAGCAGGGAGCTGACCCACATGACCCAGCAGATCTCTTCTGTCTCACCCACTGCTTTGCCTCAGCAGTGTGTTTCAGTAGATCTGCCTGTTCTGCTCCCCACTCCATCCCTGGTGAATCCTCTCACTGCCCCTGCACCTCTGGCCTGAACCCCAGTTTTGTATGCATAAATAAATAAATCTTTAAAAAATATAAAATAAAGGGCTCATCCAACTATGTCAGGCCCACCCTTTTGTCATATATAAGGTAACAGTCTTGGGAGTGATTGCTTATCACGTCTGCAGATTCCCACAGTAACTCAAAGGGGAGAGGACTAGATCCCTGTAAAGGTCACTGGGGGTTCATTTTAGGATTCTGCCTAACACGCTTTCTGAGTTTTCACTTCCCTGGTCTGAGACTAGATGAGAAGATAATGACCCTACTATTTATATAATGATTACACAATTTAATAAAGATCTTTTCACATATTTTATCTCATTGAGTCCTCTGAATGCTGTGGGAGCAAAGGTTAACATACTGTCAGGAAAAGAGTTGGAGAAGTTAAAGATTCCTGGCTATGCTGGTGGAACATGGGGAAGCAAAGACTTTCAGACACCAGAATTGAAACTCCAGCTTCTAACCTATGTTACCATATTGACCTGAGAAGGTTGGGTCTATTCTAGTCTGGTGCCACTGTGAACATGGAAAGAACCCAGACTTTGGACAGTCCTACAGATCCAGGTTCAAATCCAAGTTCTGTCCCTTATTAACTCGACCATTTTGGGCCATTCCCTGGTCAAATTTTCCTCATCTTTGAAATGTGGGGAGTGAAGCTAGGTGTTCTCCAAGCACTCTTTCAGCCTCAAGTCAGGACAAAATTGCTCCCATTGCATAATGGAGGATTATTAACTCCATATTTCCACTCCCAGGTGAGGGACAACATTCTAACTATGCCCTCTGCCAGGTATCCCTGTGACTTGAAGGAACAGCCCCATTTTATTGGAGTCTTAGGCTCACCCACCATGTCAAACTATGCAGCTTAAAACAACAGAAATTTTTTCTGGAAGCCAGAAGCCCCAGATCACAGCCTTGGCAGAGTTCATTCTCAGAGAGTGCTCTCAGCTAGAATCTTCCATGCCTCTCTCCTGCTTCTAGTGGACACTGGCAAACCTTGGCAACCCACGGCTTACAGATGGATTCACACCAAGCCCTGTATTCACAAGGCCTGCACCTCTGTGTGTGTCTGCTTCTTATATGGACTCTCATCCTCACTAGATTTAGGCCTTACCCTTAAACCATGTTATCTGGAAGTCCTTAATTTTAATACATATGTAAAGACGATTTCCAAGTAAGGTCATATCCATAGAGAGAAGTTAGGATTTGGACATTTCTTCTCTGGTGGACATAATTAAACCCAAGTAACTGGCAGAATATTCGCACTTCCCAATATTTCCTCTTTCCAAAGAATCTTGCAATAGTGCTTCCCTGGTGGCACAGCAAGTTGGAAGTGCTGCACTGCAAAGCCAAGCCAAGGTATGGCTACTTCAGTGTAAGTTCGATCTCCACCCCAGAGGTGATCCACATGGCACAGCAGACCTCTCCTGTCTCGCTTGCTGCTCCCCTCAGCAGTGGACTTTGCCAATCTGCCTGTTCTGCTCCCCACTGTTTCTGGTGAATCCTCTCACTGTCCCTGCACCTCTGGCCTGTACCCCAGTTCTGTGTGCTAAATAAATAAAATCTTTTTAAAAAGAAAGAATCCTGCAAGAAACACCCTCATTGTGTCTCTGTGTACATGGACAAGAATTTCTCTGGAAGTGGAATTGATGGGGTCACATTTTCAACTGTACTAACTACTGCTGAATATTTTGCCAGTCAGGGGAATGTGAAATGGTGTCTCATCAGTGTTCTAATTTGTTTCTTCATGATTATATCAATGAGCTAGAACTACTTTTTTCAAATGTTTATTGGCTAAAGAGACTATCCCTTCTTTGCATATCTGCTTTGCTTTTTTAACTCTAAATGAGTGATTCTCTATGAGGAACATCCAAGAGGATTCAGTACATAACAGATGCTGATTTAGTCAAGGTGGGCTGGATACTGGAAATCTGAGGACTAAAAGTTTGCCAGGGGGTTACAGAAAAGCCCCAGGAGGAACTCACAGGAAGTGTAGTGATCCCCATATCTCCCTGGCACCCTCAGAGTGTCCAGAGGAGCACTATAACATACAAAGCCCTGATGCTGTCTGGATGAGGGGCGGGGCTGGCGGGAGGGGTGGAGGGACACTTTCCATCACATCATCCTGGGCTCTAGCATGAAGGCCCTCTGGGGAAATTTTCCCCAGCCTTTGGTGCCAGGAAAGGTGGACATCTCTTAAGCATCATCTTTTGTTTTATCTTAACAGGTACCAACTTGCAACATTTCTGTGTTACCTAGGTAACTAAAAAAAAAAAAAGAATAAAGTCTGTTCCATCATTCAAAAACATGTCACATCTTCATATCATGCATTTCAATGCTGGCTGTTTCCTGATTTCACTTTATACTGTCTTTGCTTTTTCACCCTGATTTTTTGTACCTCAATTTTGGGGGGGGGAAACATAACAATGTATATATCTTTGAAAGTGACTTTACAAGCTTTTGGGGAATAAGATAGGTAGAAATGCATACTTAAGTAATTTTAAAATTTACTTTGTAAGACTTAAGTGACACTATACGACTTAAGTAAATTTAAGGGTCCTTCTTTCCAAACTTACCTAGGATCAAGATTCATAAATGGTAATACCAGTTTTGATTTTTAACTAGAGAAAAAACCTCAGAGCTAATCTGTTCACAACATGTCAGTGAAAAGGGGTCACACTAGAAGACAAGTCATATAAATTGGCTAGCTATCCCTGTGCAGCTGTAGAAAAGACAAGATTGGGGGTCCTCCCTGGTGGCGCAGCAGGTTAAAGCACAGCACTAAGAAGCTAAAAAAAAGCCACTTCAGCATGAATTCGATCCCTGTCTGCCCTGGAGGTGATCCATATGGTGCAGCAGACCTCTCCTGACCCGCCCACTGCTCCCCTCAGCAG
>NW_004567107.1:8779971-8790507 GCF_000260355.1 Condylura cristata | reverse complement strand
GTATGAACAAATAAATAAATCTTAAAAAAAAAAAAGAAAAGATTGGGGGGGTTCAAATACAATACCCTTCATTTCTAAATAACTGTCAGTGAGTTGTAAAATGGTGCTAAAGCAATAAAACCCCTGTATATAATCTGCTGGCTTTAAATGTAACACTAATTTGTAAAGGCCTCCACAAGATTTTTGTGAAAGGGTTTCAAGTCCTCATGGTCCATATGTCTCTGAAAGCCGGAGAAATATATGTAAACGCTTACCCCTCTGTGACCCCAATTCCAAGCGGCCCCATGCACTGAGCAAATAACCAACTGATTCACCCCAGTTTCCCCCGGACTGTCCTGCCTTTAAAACCTAAAGGCTGGGGCCCTGGAAATCACCTAATCCTGAGCAAACCAGGATAGCTGGTCACCTTAAGGCTTCATGAACCTGAAATCTGAATGGCCTTCTCCTATCCAAAACTTACTTCTAACTCAATAGGGGAGCAAAATTAATTTCTGAATTTCGTCAACTCTGTTAAAGAATTAGAAGAAATCTCCACAAGTCAACATCCTTGTTCTCATCTATGGAATTCCAGGAAGAGTCCCTGATGCTACCTTTGAGACCCATTCTCTTCTTTTTAAAAGACTAAGTTCACTCTGTTTACATCATTTTTATTATCATCACTAAACTGAATCAGGAAAACTGAAAGATACACTATCCATGGGAAATCAGGTACCAATCTCAAAGTGGGTCACCTGAATGAAGTTTAAAGACAGGTGGGGGAAAGGAGGTTAAATTCTAAATCTTAAACAATCCTAGAAAATTTTTAATCATGTCAAGAAAACAGGCTTAAAACCTGGGTCATAATCTATTTAATGCAACCACCAAAGGATCCTCCTGAGGAAAGCAAACACTCACATCTACTAGATGCCTCCTGTATGCCTACTGTTGAGATCCTGTATTTCAATTAAATGTCCCAACTCCAGGCTGGACAGAGCACACACATCCATCTTTACAGAGGAGGAAAACAGAGCTCAGCGCTCAGTTACATTTGTGGGGCTAGGTCTGGGGACTGCAGCAAGAACATGAGTCCTGATGATAAAATCATCAATAAACAGTAAACACAAGAGCTGTGGTTCCTGCTTTTAGGGGATTTAGAACCTTTTGGGGAATGAGAAACACAAAAATATTATTACAAAACTAATTATGAATGACCCAATTTAGGAAGTCGGGCAATGTGTCCCCGAGAGTCAAATAAGAAGTCAGAGGAGGCGAGAGGACGTGGGAAAAGAAAAGGAAACAACTTCCTATTTCCAGGCAGAGGAAGAGGCAACAGATGTCCAAAGTTGAGAAAGTTTGGTTATGTGCAAAAATAGCACAATACGTCTGTGGTCAGGTTGTGGCTGAATCCTGTGCTTTCTGCGCCCGGGGCTCCTGTTCCCTCTGCTGCATACAGCGTGACCAGCTGTGCTTGGAGGCAAAGCAGAGGCCACAGATGACCTAGTTCCCAGGACGCTAAGTAGCGCCTCCCCAGCCAGTCTAAGTCCTAAGGAGGCTTGTTAAAAAAAAAAAAGTCCCCTAGGTCCTATCCCCACCAGGAAATCAGATGGTAACGCATAGGGTCAGAGTTAAGGCTTCAGAAAACCTAAAATCCAGCACCCCAGGAGTTTTACTGATCTATATTCTCTTGGACATTTTTAAGAACTGGTAGAGCTCCTTGAAGTACTTAAGCCTTCAAAAAAGAAAAAGAATGGGAAAAAAAATTAAAACCCTAGAGCTCAATCACTAGCCAAATAAAAGTGTTTCCTCTGCTTTCCTCCAAATTTCCTAGAGACGTTTACCATCTCTCATTCTGGGTTAAATATCAGCTTCACAGTGTGTAGTGTGTGACTGCTGTCGAGACAAAACCCACTCCCACCCCAAAAGATTCAATAACATGCTACTTATTTGGAGTCATCGCTAATTAAGGAGCAATAGAGGAATAGAGGAACCGAAGCAGCAAGATAGTAAGGAACTACAAGCCTTGGTGTCATCTGGGAGAGTTTGTGGATTCAGAATCCAAACGCTTGGGTTCAAATCCCAGGCCTACCACTTACTCGATGAAGCATGGACAAGTTAATGAACCTCATTCTCCCCCACAACTGCAAAAGGAGCTAATACCCCACCACCCCATCTGTGGTTATTCTGAGGAAAACGTGAGATGATGGAGGTGGTGGCTTAATGCTATCAGGTGATTAATAAATAATAAAGTAAGAGTGAAGTTTGGAGCCCAACAGGAGAAGGCTGACAGGGAGCCAGGAGTTAGTAGTTAGCATGAAATTCATAAAGGAGGGGTTCATAGAGTGCCAGGTTCTGCTAGCAAAAAACAATACATTGTTGGTATAGTCCTCTGGATGTGAGGTGCCATCTTAAACTGGGGAGAGGGGCTTTAATGTTCTAATTTTTGTTCGAAGTTGACAGGTTTCTGGCTTGTTGGAACAACAGAAATGAGAGCGCCATTAAGTTGAGATGAGGGAGCTCAAAGGCTAAAGCCCTGAGGAGCTGGGTCGGGGGGGTCGAGATCACAGGAATAATAATGCCCTGCAATGTAGAAAGTGCTTTCAGGGATTTTCCTTTGCAGAGAAAAGGAAAAACAATAAGAAATTTGCTAAAATGTGCAGGAAAGACCCAGGGAAGGACAGGTCCCCAAGCCAGCCAGATTGCAGGATCACAGAACATTCTGGCACTAGAACCAAGGGATGGAGCCCACCCACAGGAGGACAGTGTAGACTGGAGTGGGCACCGAGAGGCGCTGGGGTCATGATATAAATACGGCCTACGGGCACCAGCTACCCAATTTGGGGTCCCAGCTACAAAAAGGAGCCCTTCTCTGTCATGCCAGAGATATGCCACAGAAATGCTCAGCTATGCCACAGAATCTTTGAAGTGCTCATCAGCAAATGTTTATGCAATACGTAGCGTGTCTTGAACATTCAGGAAAGTTCTACTGATTTCCCTAGTTAGGAACAGGAGAGGCCTACATTGGGATGTCATCATTATAAAGACTTGAGTTTAAAGTTTGGTTATGTATGACTTTGGGCAAACTTTTTAACCTCACCCCTTTCTTCAGAAAACAGGCTTTCAAGGATTGAATGAGATCGCTAATGTGAAAAATAACCCACATGGTAAAAAACATTCAAGTGTGCTTGCCTCTGTACCACTCAAAAACCAACCAACCAACCACCCAGTGGCCTTGTTTCTATTATGCGGAACCAACTTGTGCGATGGGGCCATTAAGTTGTTAAATACTTAATCTGTGTGGGAAAACAAACTCTGAGGCTAAAAGCTGATTTGCATTGCTTTATACTTCTGCCAGATAGTCAAGAACACAAGTATTCACAAGTATTAGTGAATACTTTTAAAGCAAAGACACCACGGACTTCCCTGCTCTCTCTCACCTTCTCAAGACAAGCCATGCCTCTAACAGGAACAAGAATTTTAAATTTGAATTTTGAAGAGAGTCCTCCGTGTTCTCACCTGAATGCACCTCTCAGGCCTCCACCACAGCCACACGCACAGGCCACTACGACTACAGCAGGCCCTCCAGAGGGGCTTCCACAGAAGGAGCTGACTTGGACTTGACTTCATTTGAGGACCAGCCTTTATTAAAGAGAGTTTTGCTCACAGCTGTCATTTCCGGATGAGGACGGTAGGGGGCGTTTTGAGTACTAAGACCAGCCCCAGGTTCAGGGCCACCCTGATGGGGGCGGCTCCCTCCTCCCCCGCCCCTCCTCCCAAGGAGGCCAGTGCCTGTGAATAGCCTCTTTGTTAATTTATTTCCACATGGTCTGAATTTGATTTAACTCTGCATCTTCCTCCTCAATGAAGTTGAAATATATCATTGGTTACTTAATGGCCCTTCAAGCAATGAGGCCTTTATTAAATAGCAGCGTGATATCAGGGCAACGAGGAGGTGCAGGGCCCACAAATCTCTCCCTGCTGCTTGGGGAAGACAGGCCCCCACTATCACCTGCGCCGCTGCCTCTCTCTGCCCACTCAGGGAAGGGGCACACTGCCTGGAGGGGACACATTACTGGCTGGAAACCCAAGATCCTCCCCCCTTCATTGGAAAGGGGAAGCGCAGCCCCTGGGGAGAAGAGACAACCAGCACCTGGCACCAGACCCTGCCCCGTCCCCAGGGGCACTTGGGGCCAAGGTTTGGCATCCACACAGGCCTGCTTCAGGAGGGCTGGGTTACCTGGGAGTAACAGACAGCAGAGGCTAGCAGGCCCTGCAGGCATCACGAGGCTGCTGGGAGACTCCCTCATGGACAGCAGTTACTTTGCAGCCAGGCGGAGGACCCACTGCTGCCTCACTGGCTCTGTAGGTTGACTGAGTCAGAGAATCACCTCAGTGCCCACCACACCCCAGCCACTCCCCAGACAGTGAAGATGGAGCAGGAGCCACGCTCCCTGCCCTCCAGGAAGTGTTCCCACTGCCTGTTCACCACCCAATCTATGTCTTCCACACCACAGCCAGGGGTCTTTGTTCTCTCTCTCTCCCTCTCCCTCTCTCTCTCTCTCTCTCTCTGTCTCTCTCTCTCTCTCTCTGTCTCTCTCTCTCTCTCTCTCTCTCTCTCTCACACACACACACACACACACACACACACGCACGCACCTTCCACAGCTCCCAGAGCTGTTTGCTGTTGGGACTTCTTGGACCTGGCCCCTGCCAACCTCTCAGGTCACATCACGCACCCCTGCCCGCTCCTCACACTCTGGACTCCAGGGAAGGAAAGTGTGGGCAGCCTCCCCTCCCCCCCGAGTCCCCGCATTCTGGTCTCCACCTATGACAGCATATGCAGAGTCCTGTCTGAATTTGTCCTGCCTCCACCCCTTCCCGCTCAGCTCCGAGGTCCCTGCTATCCAGCCTCCTTCCCTGTGACACTGCCCTTCCTCTGGATGTAATTAGCGGAGAGGGGGCTGCCCGAGGAGAGTCCCACAGGGCATCATTTGTTTGTTTGCCTGGCGCTCAACAGGGCCCGGGCACAAAATGAGGGCTCGGGAAATGTTTGAAGAAGGAACGGAAAACATCGCTTGGGCTAGTATCTATCAAAAGCTTATTACATGGTATCCCGGGCGCTGTGCACTGGAGCGAGGACCTAGTCATAAACAATAATAAACAAGACAGATGTGGTACTTGTGCAAGCTGAATTTAAAATCTGTGGGAAAGAAAGAAAATTAAACCAGCCAGAAAACTACAACTGATTCAGGCTATGGTAGAAGAGGCCTCAGACGACGACACAGGCAGGGAGAGAGAAAAAGATCACACTGTGGGTCTCAGAACTCCACACCAGTCCAAGCTCTGCGACCTCACCCACCCAGAAGGGGAAGAACACGAAGCAGCCCAGCATCCTCAAACACAATGCACTTGATCACCCAAGCAGTCTCATTCACACGAGCCTCTTCTGCACCCCCAAGGCCACCCGGTCTTGCCTCCCTGTGTCCCTTCACACAGTGTCCCCAGTAGCTTCTCACACCTCACATGGACCCCTCAGCTGTCTGCCCCATGCCTGGGACCTGCAGGGTGACTGCATGTGCCCCACAGGTGATCCACAGGGTGGCCTGAGGCTGCTCTCTCTCAGGCATGTTTAATACTGTGCACACTTCTCATATTTGACTATTGTACTTCTGACTCCACAGCCGTGGACAATCCATGATGACCGGTATAGCTATAATAATATAAATATTATTCTGTAATAGTTACCTATTTTCTTAAGGAAGGTGTTCACTGATTTAAGCTTGGAATTCAGAAATATTCTGGTTTGATAGATGTTCATGAGATGATTCTGTCTGGGCGATTTTACATTAATGTTGAGGATTATGTGACATGAAGTAGATGAGTGTCTTATTTTAACAATATGCATTGTTCACCTTTGACAGAACCGATTATCCTAAGACTTTGTCAATCAAATAGTATCTAAAATAGACTGTGTTTCTAAAAAAAAAAAAGACCTGCTTTTATATCTAATGAATAATTAGTGAATACTTCTAACTTTTTTATTAAAGATTTCTCTATTTATGCGTACAGGACTGGGGTACAGGCCAGAGGTACAGGGGTGGTGAGAGGATTCACCAGAGACAGAGCGGGGAGCAGAACAGGCAGATCGATGAAGCACACTGCTGAGGGGAGCAGTGGTGGGCCAGGAGAGGTCTGCCGCACCATGTGGGTCACCTCCAGGGTGGGGATCGAACTCATGCTGAATAGGCTTTAGCTTCTTAGTGCTGTGCTTTAACCCGCTGCACCACCAGGGAGGGCCCAAATACTTCCACCTTTTTAAAGGAATCCCTCGTTAGTACTAAAGCACTGGTTAAATCTGAGGGGTTGTGTTGCACTTCAATCATCTGCTCTTTGTGTACTGTTCCAGAATATTTCTGAATTCCAAGTTTCAATCAACACATACTTCATTATGTAATATTATTTAGTCACTAATATTAGTTTCTTATGAATCAGTCATTTGCTGAAACTAATTTGTTACTGAGAGAAAAATACTGTGCTGTTTAAGTTAATATTTTTTGATTCACACAAAAGGAGAATACAGAACAGTAGTAGCCCTGGGGCGGGGGTCCGAGTTTGTCTCCATCAGTAGTACCTGCACAGAAGATATTCAACATACATTTGTTAAATAAATCATAAAGATCTCCAGGTCCTCAGAAGTGAGCATCGCATTTCCCCATACTTCCCGCAATACCTCTGCTCATTCGGTGGAAGACTACAGCCGAAGCTCTTCAAGCCACTGTCCTAGGTGACCAGCTGAAGCTTCTTAAACTGCCACACAGCAGGGACCATTTGCTTCTCCCTTTCATTCCCTAGACACAACACTTTCTCCAACACCTTAAGAGGGAGAAGTTTTCACAGCTGTAGCATGTCATTAGAGAAACATCTTTGAAACCGGCCTACGGAGCCGCAGAGCTTAGTGATTTCTGAGAAAATGTCTTAAAAATCCAGTAAGCAGACAAGGCTTTGGGTAAGTCATTTCAAATAGAGCCTGAGGTTCCTTAGGAGCAATGCACGCGGAAAAGAACTAAGTGACGCTGGGAGGCCAACCCAGCCACATCTCAGGCTGGCAGGGCTTACCAGCTGGCTGCCTATCTGGGCTTGAGCCTTGCAATGTCAGAGACAGGATGAGTTCACTGCCTGGAATCCCTCTTTGTCATTTCCCTTTAAAGAAAATAGTCACTTTGAAGGTGGTCCAAACAAACAGCCATTACTGATTACACAGCTCGATTCCATTAACATTTGCTGAGTGCCTTCTCTGTGCCAGGAAGGACTCAAAGCGAGTGTGACAAGCTCCCTGCTACTGAGCATCTTACAGTCCAGGGAGATCATAACCTTTCCCTTCCAGCATCACGCTGTGTCAGGTAGCGCAATCTTGTGCCCGCTCTACAGTACCATCCTAATTTGCCTCTGCTCCACTGGGGAACACTAATGCCCCTTCCATCAGCAGGCAGAGTGATCTTTTCAAAAGATAATAGAATCATCTTGATCCCAGTGCACTGGCAAAGTCTGGCGGCTGCGCGTACTCTGGGCCCTGAGTGCCTGCTGGCCGGGCAGCAGCAGATCGGAAAACTCCACAGTCAGGCCAGACCCTCTGAGCAGCCACATTTTCACTGGGTGAAGGAGAAAAAGCCATCCTATCTTGCCCTTGGCTCAGGAAAGAGGATAACAAAAGTATTTTGTTGGATAACAAAAGTATTTAAGTGAGGTGGGATGGTGTAAGAAAAACTAAAGCAGCCTAAGGTCTTTGATCTTTGTGTTGGTGAGACTAAAAAGACAGCAACTAACTTCTGTGAAATGATACACATGTTAACTTTTCTAGGGCAACCAGAGAAGAATAAAAATAGGTTAACTTCCAGATTAGCAAAGGGGTAATGGAAAAATAAAAATATCAATTTTAAAAGACATGAAATATATAATTATAGAGGGAAATGGTTATGTAACTCTCTAGGTAATTAATATAATAATCTGACAAAAATAATAGGGCTATAAAATTTGCATGACACAATCCTCAAAATATAATCTAACAAATGTATATATGTAAAATATTGCACCCAATTACTAGAGAATACACCCTTTCTGGGCCCTCCCTGGTGGCACAACAGGTTAAAGAGCAGCACAATGAAGCTATAGAAGCCCCTGCAGCACAAGTTCCATCCCCAGCCAGGGAGCTGACACACAAGGCGCGCGCAGACCTCTCCTGACCCGCCCACTGCTCCCCTCAGTGGTGTGCTTCATCAATCTGCCTGTTCTGCTCCCCCTCTGTCTCTGGTGAATGCTCTCACTGCCCACCCCCAACACACACACACCTCTGGCCTGTACCCCAGTTGTGTATGTATAAGTAAATAAATCTTTTGGGGGAAAAAATAGAAAATAAACCCTTTCAAGCATAAATGGAACATCTGGTCCTGTATTAGGCTATAAAGCAAAAATTTGGTAGGGAGAACTAATAAAGGAGAGAGGGAAGGAGGAAGTAGGAAAGAAAGAAAGGAGAAAGAGTTGTATCACTAACTGATGATACAATTAAATTAGAATTTAACAATGGAAAGCAAAATTATTCTTGTATTTGTGAGAACTCTAACCACAAATCTAAGTATCTCATGAGTCAAGAAAGAAATTTTCTTGGAAATGTAAAATAGGGTCTCCCAGTGGTGCAGGGGTTAAAGTGCAACACTGAAGCTGTCCACAGCCACCAGGCCAGGGAGGTGACCCACATGGCACAGGGAGGTGACCCACATGGCACAGCAGACCGATCTTGTCTCCCCCACTGACCCCTCAGCAGTGTGTTTCAGTGTGTTTCACCTGTTCTGTTCTCCTCTCTTTTTCTGGTGAATTCTCTCACCCTCACCTACCTCTGTCCTGCACCACAGTTCTTGTATGCATAAATAAGTAAGTTTAAAAAAATTAAAATGTAAAATATACAGAAACATAAAGGTGATTTTATAAAATGTTATATATAGTGAAATTTGTGTGTGGACCTATAGCAGCACATAGAGGCAAGTTTGTGGTCTTGTACACTTTGATTAGAAAAGTTAATAAGATAAACATCCCACCTAACAATGTCAGAAAAAGAACAACAAAATAGATTTTAAAAGAAGAAAACAGATAGCAAAGAGAAGAAAGTCATGAAATAGAAAACAAAGGCAAAAGGAAGATGATCAGTTGCTTCTTTTGTGAGCATGTTCTTAAGGCTCATGCCTGCTGGAGTGTAATCAGTACATCATTCCTTTGCAGGACCAAGTAATATTACAATGTGGGACACACTACACTTTATTTATCCATTAGTTGGTGGTAAATTAGGTGCTTAAACCTTTTGTTTCTCATTAATATTGCTACAATGAACATTATTATATAGTTTCTGTGTGGCTATAAGTTTTCACTTCTTTTGGCTGTACATACTAGGAGTGGGGTGTTGGCATGTGGTAATTCCATGTTAAATATTTTGAGGAACTGCCAAACTGTTTTTCAAATGACTGCACCATTACACATACCCAGCAGGAGTGTGTAAGGTTCCAATTTCTCCACATTGTCATCAACACTTATCTGTCTTCCCTTATTATAAACATCCTAGTGGGTATGAAAGAGGTATTTCTTTATGGTTTTTAATTTTGTTTCCCTAATAGCTAATAATGGCATATGACATTTTAATATAGCTCTTAGAGAATTTTTTTTCTCAAAAATGTTTTGACAAAACCTAAGAAATAAACCATTGAAACTTACAGCAGTTCATAGCCCAACCATATGTGAAAACTCTTATCCTGGGGATAAGAACATGAGTGGGATAAGGAATTAATATGGGAAGTAAAGGGCAGGGAGAAATTCAACTGTGTGGCTGGACGTATTATTTGAGAGTTTGAAAGTGACTTTACATTCAATGTGGTGATTTAGACAAAACAGCTACACCAAAATAGTCATATTAAAATGCCCTGCTCTGAAGTAGGGACTAATTGCTTTGAGTTATATTTAGTAAAGACAGAGAGATTTATTTCTTTCACTTTCTTCCCTACGATTTGTCATTATGTTCTTCAAAGTAAGCACTTAAAGGAACTCACATACTAATTTGAGTATAAATTGCTACAACTCTTTGAGAATGTACTTTGGTAATATAGTCTAAAAGCCTGAAAATGGGCATGCCCTTTAAGTCAATAATTTCATTTCTGGAAGCTTATCTTAAGAAAAGAATATGAGGTATGGGGGGAAAGGTTCCAGAGATTTTTTTCATAGAGGAGTCAATCTTAACATTCTATAACATGCAAATAAATAATGAAATATAAATCATGGCATGAGACTTTTTACAGCAACTAAAATGACACAAAAAATTAGTATAGCATGGGAAATGTTTAAATCATAATGTGGGTGTTAATTTTAACATAATAAAGTTAAATCAGCTTTCCAAAATATAAAAGTTATGCCTAAAAGAAATGCTACAATGAAATGCTTCTAAATGAAAACAGGGCCTCCTTGGTGGTGCAGGGGATAAAGACAGTGCTATCAAGATATTGCCAGCCACTGCAGCATGAGTTC
>NW_004567107.1:8763001-8779431 GCF_000260355.1 Condylura cristata | reverse complement strand
CCCAAAAGTGATGTGTTTTTTAAGTAAAACAAAGAGCCAGGCTCAATGTCCATCCCTGCATTGTTTCCCGTGGTCTCATTTCTAAGTGACCAGGAAAGAATATTCTAGTTAGATGGACAGTGACTACTGTCCAGTGACTACTGGAACAAGACCTGGCCTGGGAGCCAGGAGGCCCAGGATGTCATTCTAAGCTGTATGTCAACTAACCCTCTGAATGTGGGAGAGTAGAAATACAACAAATTCTCTGTGCAGGCTGACTTTGGCAGAGATGCTACAAATGTTAATGTTGGACAATGATGAAAAACACTGGTTGAGTCCTAGGCCTCAAATTTCACAACCCTCAGGTGGCAGAAATAGTTGAGTGGTGGGGACTCATGTAATGACATCTGTTAGACAGAAATAATGAAGTCTACTATACACACTGCATAAAATCCAGTCAACTTGGATCAATGTGTGTGAAGTTTCCACAATAAACATCTAGTTTCACAGAAGTATAAGACTCTGAGCTCCACAGTTTACTAGCACCGAAGATGGAAGTGTGCGTGTCTCCTACCTTCTTAGGCTGACAAGCTGATAATAACCCAAGGATTGTTTTTAGTGAATAGGAAAGAGAAACTTTTCATTTATAATAGCATAGATCTCACGACACAAAAGATTATCTGTTAGCTGATTAAATAGTAAACAGGAGAGAAGAGATCTACAACACATATGAGACAAAAAGTAACTCTCTGTAATATTGAGAAACCAATAGGAAAAACTGAACCCAAAAGATAAATGAGCAAAGAGCACATTGAAACAGTTCACTAGTGAAGTGGTACAAATATACCTAGCAAGCTTGGCCATAATGCCCCACCAGGTTGATAAGCAGACATGTGAGTTAAAAGAACACAGTTTTGCCCATGAGCTGGGCGAAAGCTTAGACTTCTAGGGTACAGGGCAGCAGAGGATGCCAGGGAAAAGGCACTCTTGAGCACACACTGCCGGGCCCAGGGCAGGAACTCTCCAGACACACGGTGCTCGCCCCCCTTTGACTCAGCACCCATTGGGGATTTCTCACACAGAAGTAACTGCACGAGCAAGTACTTAATGTTCAAGCGGTGATATTTGCCACACCTTTCTTTGTAAGAACAAAGAAAAAATGTTCAAGCAATAGCCATCCATAAACTTTACAGTAGTAGAGCCATTAAATGGATGATTAAGTTGTTAGTAAAATGAAATAATCTATCAGATGAACAAAGATGCCCATAAGGTCCTGATAAAAAAGCACCTGCTAAACACTGTGGGCTGTACAATTGCAGCATGAAGATTAAAGAACAAAATAAAATTGTAGGTTCTCCCTGGTGATGTAACGGGTCAAAGTACAGCACTATGAAGCTATTGCAACCACTGCAGCATGAGTTCGATCCCAGGCCAGGGAGCTGACCCACATGGCACAGCAGACCTCTCCTGTCTCCCCCACTTGCCCCTCAGCAGTGAGTTTCAGTCCATCTGCCTGTCCTGCTCCCCACTCTGTCTCTGGTGAATCCTCTCACCTCCCATACTTCTAGCCTGTACCACAGTTCTTGTGTGCTTAAATAAATAAATCTTTTAAAATAAGTACACTGTAAGTGCCGCTCTACAGATGATGATGATGTGGTCATGAGCCAGGTTCCCCAGATGCTCCTGATCTCCCCTTTACACCCTCATGGTAGCAGAGCACAGCTCCAGCCCTCCTGACATCAGCCATGCTGTATGTAACTGGCTTTGGCAAATAAAATGCGGCACAGTCCCTCCCGAGAGCAAGTCTGCAATAGGCCCTTGCAGTTACCATGCTTCTGCGCCCACAGTGAGTCACTGAAGCAGGTGCTGCACTGGAAGCCCAGACTCTGAATAAGCGAGATGATGACATTTCTCGTCACCCCCATGAAAGCACCCCTAAATGTGAGCAAGAAATGAACTTCTATCATACTAACTGCTATGTTATGTGGCTGCTGTTTCCAGAGCTCAATGTAGCATCCAATGTAGCATACTTAGAGGAAATACAGGAAAAAATAGCAGAAAGACACACACCAAACGTAATCCTGGCATTAGCCCCAAGGGGACGAATTGGAAGGGAAGAGGGAAGGTGGGAAATGGTGAGGGAGGTGGGAGTACAGCGCTCCGGGTTTTATTTCATATGCTGGGGGCTGGATAAATGTCTAGGACAGATTGTTTTGGAATTTGACAAAGATATTTGAACATCACCTACACGCTCCAGAAAAGTTTCCATTGTTGCTTTTTAATAAACCACAGTTCTGCTGCAAAGAGACATAAAATCTCCCTATGCACACAAAATATGACAGGGGAAAAACATATAGATGAAGGCGGCCTGTACGAGAATTGTAGCAGATGGACTGGAAAAGTGAAACGATGGGCGATGGAGGACAGTCTTGCCAGCGTCCTGCCTTATGTTTTCACCCGGTTAAGGATGAGCTTTCCCTCAGATGACACAGAAGCAGAGGGGAGGGAAAAAGGCCCATCAGAAAGGCCGGCTAGGTCTTAGGTGATGGTGGAAACCACCAGAGAAGCAGGCCCACAGCGCGGTCAGGCGGCCCTTAAGGCCAGGCTCTGCCTGGGCAGCGCGCAGGGCGGGAGGCGAGTCCATCCGGACAGAGACACACGACCGTGCCTTGCTCTGGTACAGGCTGGTCGCGGGAATCTGGGGAACTGACTCAGCTGCACAGAAGGATCCACCAGGAGCAGGAGCGGGGGCTCCGAATGAATGCATGAGAACCGCCAGGTGACTTATTTTCATAAACATGGCTTGTCTGTTATAAAATGTAATTAAGATGCCCTAGAAATTCATCAGAGAGCCAAACCCACAGGTATTCTTACTCTGAAGCGCAGGCCCTACAGAGATGACCTATCTGCTCCTCCCCGCAGCCCTCTCAAGGGTTTTATGCCCCTCGTTAGAGAGGAGGACCCTTGGCTCAGGCCTGTAAAGCAGGCCCACGTCTTCTGCCACGTCAGAGCCAGGCTTGGCTGTGGTCTTTTGGGGCGGGGGGAAGGGGAGCTGGAAATGAGTGCAAGAGTCAGGCCCAGAAAATCCACATGTCTCCAGGCAACTAAGGGTAGATTCGTATAACCCCTTTCTTCTCCCCTGTGAACTAGTCACCTTGCAAGTTTTATGAACCCAACAGTTAAGATACTAATGTCCTTCGAGCAGCTGGTACGTTTCCCATGGTGACGCGTATAATGCATGTAGCCAAAGCACAAGACAGGCCCAGATCTGGTATGGGGCTTTAAAAACTCAGTTAAATTCATGACATCTTAAAGTATAACTGACTTTTTTTTTTTTTAAGAAAAAGCTTTAAAGCAGAATTATTTTTTAAAAAAATCAAACCTAGATTAAATTGCATTGACACATTTAAAATGTAACTGCCCCCTGGTGGGATCTGCTGTGTCCCAAGAACCCAACTAAACCCTGGCACAAAGGAGCTCTCCAAAGACTTATTAAAGATTCAATACCCATTTCATCAGTAACCTACAGATGACAACAAAATTCTCCAATTTTTTCTAGTTTAAAAAACACAATGGATTGGGCCCTCCCTGGTGGTGCGATGGGTTAAAGCACCGCATTATGGAGCTCTCCGAAGCCACTGCAGCACTAGTTCGATCCCCGGTCAGGGAGCTGACCCACATGGCGCGGCAGACCTCTCCTGACCCACCAGCTGTTCCCCTCAGCAGTGTACTTTGCAAATCTGCCTGTTCTGCTCCCCCCTCTGTCTCTGATGAGTCCTCTCACAGTTCTATAAGCATAAATAAATCTTTTTAAAAAAATGGATCAAATAAGCAATGCCTGTCACTACCCAATAGAGGGACATCATTAATACTCGCTGTAGGTCCCCAAGCATGCCAGGTGCTGGATTATGTCCATCTGCATCTGTTCCCTCATTGACTCTCACCACAATTCTACAAAATCAGTGTCACTGGGCACCATCAAAAAACAGGGTCTCTGTACTTAGCACACAAGCACTTGGGTCATGCAAGCAGTTACTGGCAAGGATTTTAATTCATCTGTCTGAATCCCAAATCCACACTCCCCCGACATAGCTTCCTCTCCAGAGAAGGCACTTCAAGTGGCTGACTACTTTCATAACATTTTCTTTTCAAGGAGCAGATCTCAAAGTAGAAAGAAATGTGTGGTTGAGATTCTGCAACTTAAGAACGCTACCAAGATTGAGATTACTCACAACTCCAGCAATAACATCTGCTAATAAGACACGATTCTAGCTGGTAGTACTCCGAGAACTTGAATGCGAGCCCAGGAGTTCACCTTTTAAAGGCTTATGGCTTAGTGTACATTCAAGAGGCCGTGACGCAGATAGTATTGTTCAGATAACAAGGACGGTAATGTGTGATTTTATGGCATGGTAAGCCCAACTTACAAAGGAAAAATTCTGGCAGATGAGGCATCTCAAAAAAGTGTCTGTTGAAGGAAAGCAGTTGATGGAGTAGAAATTGTTCTTAAATATAATGCTGTTTCCAAAAAGTGGAACATAAGTCATGATGACTGCCATTCAAATGAGAAAGCAGGGGATGTTAAACTGGCCAGCGCTTCAGTTTCCACTCTGCCTTCACCACACAAGTCTGGGTCAAGGTCACCCCCAGGTCGGCTCACTTTGCGCCTAGGGCAAGGTGTCCCGCAGCATAGGCTGCTGCTCCCTCGCTGGTAGGGATGACGTAGGGCTTGGGAGGGGCCTGCCCCGAATGCTCCTCTGCCAGGCAAATTATATTTCAGCATGTTTTCCTTTCAGTTCTCTGTGCCCCATGGCTCTCTGACTCTGAGCAGCTGCCCTGTTGCGGGAGAGCGTCCAGGCCATAAGGCTAAGGAAGGAGAAGTAGAGACACATGGAAAAGTGGAACCGCACTGAGAAGCAGGTCTGGGGACAAGGTGGGCTGCCGGCCGCCCCCGACTTCCTGCCCCACCACTTCCTTGGGGCTCACTCCTCAGCCCTGGAGTTGCTAGCGTGGCATAATATAGAACAACTCCTTGCAGGGGGCTTCTCGTGAAGGAGCTTGGCTTGGGTCCGCCTGTCTCTGGAACTGTTTCCTCATCCGTACGTTGGAAACAACAACCAGATCTACTTCAGAGGGTTACTGTGAGCGTTACATAAACTGATCCCAGGAAAAGTTGGGCACAATCCCTAACAGGTAGTGCTCAGCACCCCAGGGATACCTCGTCCACAGGCATAACACCCACGCAAGTTCCGAGCAGGAACAAGGGAGGGGCACAGATTCTGAAAAAGGCAGGAAGAATTTCAGTGACAAGTTTGGAGTCTATGAAACAAAGATCTTGGGTTGGGGCTCATGCTAACTGTGGTCAACATAAGTCCTTCTGTCAAGTCTCTGCTTCCTGAAAGTGGTGTCCATGGCACCAGCCGGCACACATACACAACCTCCATCTCCAAGGAGGGCAGCCCACACGGAGCGGCAGCTATTCTCCAGGGTGTCTTTTCCCTGGGGTTTCCTTCAACCAGGGTGTCAACACCACAAAAAACTATGGTAGGGGTGGTACATGGGGGGAAACTCCCACAATTGGAAAAGGAGCAGGCAGTCGGTGGAGCTACGAGCAGGGAGCCTCTCTCTCCTGTTGCCACTTCATGGAGACTCTGTAAACACGACTTCGCTATGAAGTCGTGAAGAATGAACTTTTGTCTTGCCGACAAGTTTATAGAGCAAACATTTGTGAAGTTTCCTTTGAGGAATAAATTGAACATTGTGGACACAGTTGAAATGGACCTGCCCCGTGTAGAGAGGACCGAAAAGGGAACCATCCAAGACTTAGGTGGTTCACTAGGGCAAAGCAAACTCCGTCTATGGAGGAGAATCTGGGCCAGCCTTTGTGATCTGGCACCTTCTTCTCCTTCTCTCCACTCTCCAGCATCCTCCCAAAGCTGCTATGATCCCTTCTGCCTTTGTTCCATCTCTGTAGGAAATGTCCTTTAGCCGTTCAACTCTGGAATGGAGACAGTAAATGTGTGCTTGGCTGTCCTTTGACTCCAGGAGCTGCTGGAGGGCAAGAAGTGAATCCCATTCATATCCTACTGTAACGCTTAAACCAGGGCCAGCCAGTGGCGCCCACAGGGGGCCGGGAAGAGCACAAACTGAAGGCTGGTTTTGAATGGACAGCCTCTTGCCAGTGCTAGTCCTGCCACTTGCCAGCTGGACGGTGTAGGCTAAGTTAGCTTCTCTGTGCCCCATCCTCCTGCCCCATGAAACGGAGACTATCTGGAGCTTACTGAATTGGGCTGTTGAAGAAGCAAATCGGTGCAAATCTGAAAGCACTTAGCCGAGTGCCCGGCACAGAGCCCTGTGAGCTCATGACAGTGGCTGCTACATGGCCAGGAATGTGTGCAGAATAAAGAAGGGAGGAAGAGGGTGAGCGCGCTGGTGGGTTGGCGCTGGCCTGCTCAGGGCCCCTCTCTGCGCACTCACAGGAGGAGGCAGAACTCTCACTTCAGTTGGTGCTCATGACACCTGCCCACCCCTTGAAGCCCACCAGCCAGCAGTACACACAACTGGCAGGGCCACTGGGGCGCACTCAGGCCCCAGCCCCTGCAGAGATTCCTGCTCCTAGAATGTCAGTACAGAGAGATGACCTCGTCTAGCACCTTCCCTGTAAAGCTGGGGAAACTGAGGCCTGGGCTATGCTTGCACAGTGGTAGAGCCTGGTTTATGCCACAGGTTCCTTGGTATGCAGTCAACTTTGTAGTAGGTGCTGATACTACTTTAAAGTCGTAAGAAATTTTAAAGTATTTCTAGTCTGGTACTTCTTAGACTTCACATTCCAGGGAATTGAGAGGAGATGTGAGCTCTGTTGTATTTCCTCTACTCGTGAGATGATGTTTATTGAACACCAATGTGTGTTCTATTAAAGCATTGGGGACACATGTCAATATCACTCCTGCACTCAGGACCACAAGACTAGTTGAGAAGAGTGACATTCAGTAAAGAATCACACATTTCATAGTAAAGTCTTATGCTTGTGAGTGGATTATATTTTAAAGTCGACTGGAATAGGGGCCCTTCCTGGTAGTGCAACGTGTTAAAGTGCAGCCTCAGCCACTTCAGCGCGTGTCTGATCCCTGGCCAGGGAGGTGACCCACATGGTGCAGCAGACCTCTCTTTTCTCGCCCGCTGCTCCCCTCAGCAGTGTACTTTGTCAATCTGCCTGTTCTGCTCCCCACTCTGTTTCTGGTGAATCCTCTCACCCCCCTCACCGGTGACCTGTACCCCAGTTCTGTAAACATAAATTTTTAAATAAATCTTTAAAAAAAAAAGTCCAGAACTCACAGCGTGACACATAATCCACCCCCACTCACTTCTCCAGCCCACCTCTCACCATTCGTGGCCCACTCTGTAATCCAACTTTACAGAATTCCATGCAGATTTTGCCCATACTACTTCCTCTACAAGGGTTCCAGTCACTGACCCCTAAGTAATTCCTAATCCTTTTCAGCACTCAGAACTCAGCTCGGGTTTCTCTCCTCCGAGAAGCTTCCTGAGGTTTCCCCTCCTGGACCTTCTGCCTTCATTAGAGAGAAACACTCATCACATAATGTATTTATCCATTCATCAAACATTTATTGAGCAATTTCTCTGCACCTGAAGATACAGCAGTAAGTCACAGTAAATCCCTGCCCTCGTGGAGCTTACATTCTAATGAGGGAAACAGACAATAAACAAGCAATACAAAATATGTCAGGCAGATTTCAAAGCTATAAACAACAAAAACAGCAACAACAATAATAATAAAAGAAGCACAAGGGTGGGTGCAGGAATCAGCAGGGAAGGCTTCCCGGAGGAGGTGGCATTTGATCAGTGCTCTGAAAACAGAGTAAGCCAAGCAAATAACTGGGGAAAGAGCATTTCAGGAACGAGAGCAGAGGCTCTGCAATAGTACAATGAATCCTTCGTTTGGGTTCCATCCCCTGAACTATAAGGTCCTGAGAGCAAGGGTCAGATCTCAGACATCTTTGGTGCGTGCAGGGCCCAGCTTCCACAGTCACTTAGAGGAGTGAGTGAATCTGCGCTGCCATGTTCGCCTGCAGATTTCTGCGTCTACAAGGCTCAGTGCTCCTCTGGGGATCCAGCAAGCTACATGTGTCTCTCCCATAGGGCTAAGCTCAGCACAGGCTCTGCTGGGGCCAAGCGCCTTGCCTGACTCTGGAGCCTCGCTTCAGTCCATGGAATCTCTCTTCATGAGGATCATGGGTCTGACAAGTTCTTTAGTTTTCTCTTGTTCTGGTCTTCATATCTGGCCTAGACCCAGGGCCCTTCCAGAATGCCCACCTTCTCCATGTTTCCCAGACCCAAAAGTCCTCCCCCAATTCCAAGGCCAAGCTGAAGGCCCTGACACGTGGAATGAGACTGCCCTTACCCAGAAGTCTGTCTTTCCCTCCAAAACACATGACTCATTCATGCTGAGACACCAACCTCTGACCATCGATCCTTTCATAGCCATATCCCTGCACAGTCCCATTTCATAAAGTCATTCCTGAACATCCACCAGAACCAAGACGGAGTTCTCAGTGTCTGCTGCAGGTCCTGGTTCCTCAGTGACCACCTGGGTCTACCTCCAGACTTGCCCGCACTAGACAGCAACCCTGACACTCCTGAAAACCTCAGGGCCACCCTCAACCTGCTTCCCTGGGCATCTCCATGTCTTTGGTGCTTCGTCCCAGCCCCAACAGATCTAAACTGGGCTCAGGGACAAACAACCCATTCATTCCTTCACCTTTCCATCTACCACTTACTGACAGCTGTCATGTGCCAAGCCTTGGCTCATACAATATATACTATGCTGATGGTGACGGTGATGGTGGAGGACAGAGAGGAGAGGATGGTAAGGCCAGTCACCGTTTATTGCACCCCTGTGCATACTACAAGAGGCAGTGACTCTTCTCATGCTAGCAGAACTGCGAGAGAGGTCTTCCAAGTCTCGCTTTGCAAACCAGGAAACAGGCTTCAGCGGAGGAGTTTGCCTGAGGTCACACTGCCAAGTGGCAGGATGTAGTGATACCCTAGGTCTGTCCGCCTCAAAATACAAACTGTTGAACGGTGCAAGAATCATGCAGTAAGTGCTAAGCAAATATAACTTAAATAAAGAGGTGAGAGAGAGAGAGGGCTGCAGCAAGGGCCTCACAGCTGGTGGAGGGAGACAGGCATAGAAACAAATTTCTACAAAGTAGGGAGAGGAGCGCTCCTGCAGGCGCCCAACACTGAGCCTTCACAGAGTTGTCAGGGAGTCTGAAGGAGGAGCGGCCACCTGACCTGGAGGGGTCTGAAAGCCTCCTTGGAGGAAGTGACCTGGGCTAGCTTTGAAGGATGAACAGCTTGTGGCTAGCATGCAGGCTCAGCGTGGCACGCCCGGAGCTCGGCCCTCAGAGCTGGCCTGGGCCGCGCCGGTCCTCTGAGGTGTCCAGCCCACCCCCCTGCACCCACGGACCGGGCCGGGCCTCACCTCCTTCCACTTGAGCTGCCGGATGCTGATCTTCAGGGCGTCCAAAGAGGTCCTGGCCTTGGAGCTGTCCACGGTGACGGGTCGCCAAGAGGCATACTCCTGGGACTGGCAGCCCGGGCTCCGCGGGCAGCTTCGGCCCTTGCTCCTGGGCTTGGCGTGCGAGCTGCGGCCCCGCGTGGACGCCGGCTTCGGCTTCGCCTTGGACGGGGACCGCGAGGGCGGCGGCTGCTGGAGGTCGCGGGCGTCCCCCTCCTCCGCCGCGCGGGGCTGCTCCGGGACCGGCTCCCTGGGCGGCTCCTCCCGCGCCTTGAGCTCCGGCTCTCCGGCCGCGCCCGCGTCCGCCGCCGCCTGCGCTTCGGTCGCGGCCTCCGCCTTCGCCTCACACCCGGTCGCCAGCTGCTTCTCCGAGTCGCTCCGCTGCATGGCGCTCAGGGCCGGTGCCAGCGCCAGTGCCACCGCCGCCGCCGCCGCCGCTCCGCCGCCCCGGCCCGCGACCAAACTGCTGCCGCCACCGCCGCTGCCACGCGCTCCCCGCCCGAGCCCGTTGCCATGATCGCTCAGGCTCGGGTTGACAAGGGCAGTCGCCGCCTGGGGATGGGGCCCCGGAAGGGACAATTGCCGCCCGAGCCCGGCGACCTCATAGGCGGGCGGGCTCACGTGACCAGGCCTGTCACAGAGGCGGCGGCGGCCATCTTGGATGAGGGCAAATGGCCTCCGGAGCCCGCCCAGCCAGAAATCAGCCGGGTTCCGAGGCGCGGGATTTGAGAGGAGAATCTGGAGTGCAGAAAGAAAGGCATTTATGAGGCGCCTAAGCCTATGAGACATGACCCCCGAACAAGAGGCCCACCTTGCCTCTCCCCCCATAGATTCCGTCTAGGATAACTCCCGGTCTGATGGGAGAGGCACAACCTCACCCTTGACTGGGAACTCCGCCGTAGGGAGGCACGTCTGTCTGAAGATGGACAGGACATATCCAGGCCCTCGGGAGCAGCTGTCATTTGAAGCAACAACTTGGGGAACCCCCTGGCTCAGCGGGAAGACTCCTTTCCCTGTTCTCAGGAAGCTCCCTGTGGGATGAAAGTCATGGAGAAGCCCCACGGGTCCCCAGTTATGATGCCATTTTTATTGGACTGTTATATAAATGTAGCAAAATTTATCCTTCAAATCATTTTTAAATGTACAGCTCAGTGGCACTAAGTACATTCCCCAACACGGTGCTGTCTTCCCAAAGTGATACCCTGCACCCATTAAGTAACTCCCCACTGGCCATCCCCCACCCCCTAACAACCACCATTCCACATTCTGTCTCCCTGAACTTGATGAAGTATCTCCTTTAAGTGCAGACACACCAAGTCCATCTCTTTGTGTCTAGCTAACTTCACTCAGCTAAGTGCCTTCTAGATTCATCCATATAGTAACGGATCAATTTCTTTTTAAGAGTGAATGATGTCCCATGTATGTTACATACCACACTGCTTATCCATCAGTGGACATTGAGTTCACTAGGCAAAGAAACTGCATTGAAATGTCCTGTCGTGAATTCAGAAGGCCTAGCCTTCCTTTTAGCGCAAGAGGCACACTCCACTCTTCCCCCAGGAGCCCAGCATGGGTTTACTTCAGTCTTTAAGTAAAATCACCTCACTGCACTTGAATCACTTGGGTTACTTAGAATCAGACTCCCAAGCTCCATCTCCAGAGACTCAACACAGGACAGCAGGGAAATCTGCACGTTAGATTAGCTGCTCTGCTAACTTCAAGGCAGCCTGGATCAAGAATGATGGGCTATTCCGGGGAATCCCTGGAGTTGTCTATGGTACCAAAGAAAGACCTCATTATTGTCCCCCTCCCCAGTCTCTCCTCACCAACCTATGGTCCCCCCAATCTTATCATCCCCCCTGGCATACCTATTCCTGGTAAGGGACACCACTTTTACCCAGCCACCCATCTTTGAAAGTTGCTAAGTCTTCACTTACTCCTCTCCCTGGCTTCCAAAATCTAGTCCATCTCCAAGTCTCTTAAGTTTAATATTGAAATGTCTCTCCTACCTTTTATTTCTTATTCATCCTCATTGTTATTGTCCCAACATGGGCCTGTAGACTGTGTCAATGCACCAGCCTCCTCAAGGGTCTCCCTGACTCCAGTATCCACATACCCCCATCCATCCTCCACACAGTAGCCCTGCCTGCTGCTCTTCCACTCAGGAAACTCTCCTGGTTTTTTCACCATCTTCAAGTAAAACCCAAGCATGTTCATTGTCCTAAGAGACATTTTGGTTTCCATTCTCTGAATCCACCCTCCACTCCCTGCCTCCATGCCTCTGAACACAACTGTTCCCTCAGTCTGGACTTCTTTTATGTCTCTGCCTGGAAAATGGAATGTGCCATTCCCTCTGCCTGGAATATTCTTTTTTCCTAGACCTCTACTTACTTTTTCAGCATTCAGTGTAAACTATTGTTCACAGAGATACCTCTTACCTCAGACCCTACTCAGATTCTTCTTCTTGGGTAAGCTTTTCTCAATATCCACAGGCAGTTACTATCTCTTTCCTACTGACATGCATGGTAGCCCTTCAACATGGTCTGTCTGTCTGACTGTAGAAATCATCCATTAGTCTTAGAAGAAACATGTCTGGTCTGATTCATCTCAATCCCCATTATCAGAGACTATGGAATAGAGACCCTCAGAAAGCAGTATGAATGCATGACTTAGTAAGTTGTTCTCCAATTTGTTAAATCTGGAAAGGTCATTCCACATAGAATTCCAAAGCATTTTGGCCTTATAAGCTCACAAATCTGCCTCAAGGGTTTTGTGTGTGCCATCCCTCTGCCTGGAATATTCTTTTTTCCTAGACCTCTACCTACTTTTTCAGCATTCAGTGTAAACTATATGTTCACAGAGATACCTCTTACCTCAGACCTCTAAATCTAAATCAAATCTCTTGAAGATGAAATAATGATACAAGAGAGGAGAATAATAGAAATTAAAGACAGCATACACCTAAGTGCCAAGCAAGACAAGGAGTAAAAACTAAAAATTATTGAGGCATTCAAGGAATGGAAAACTTCCTGTGAATTAGAGAGCTTGGGAAGACTTCATATAAGCAACAGGACATTAAGTATATTTTACCCAAGCACCTAATAAGCAGATTGCTAGAAAGTAGGTAGAATGGCCATTCCAGAGGCCCTGGGCAGGGCTGCCATGTTCAGACATGCTGGTGACCTTAGGGGCTGAAATGTAGCCTGTGCTATACCCACCAACTCTTCCCCATCCAGGATTCTCCCGGAAAAGGAAGCACCTTTGCCTATTGGTTTGAAGGTTCCCAGGGCTCTTCAAGGTCCTGTATTGTGAAGGAGGCAGGAAAAAGGTGTCATGAATGTAGATTTAAGTAGGGAATCGTTACAAGCCTCTTCAGAGCAGAGAACAGACTGGACCAGTTGACATACACTCTCAAGGGAGGGAGACAGGAAACAAGTTTGATCTGAGCTCCCTGTCAGGTCTTTGAACACCACAAAGCACTCTGACTTCTCAGGAAACTCTTAAATGTGTTAGCAGAAAATCCACAGGGGAATTCTTCAAAGAGAAGCTCCAGCTGTGGCTACTGAGGAGCAAAGCGCTGGTGAGGGACTAGGACTAATTCCAAAAAATACACAAATATGTTCACAAGGAGTTCCCTGTAGAGCTTTTCTCCTTTCCTTTCACTCTTCGAAGTAGAGTTTTTACTTCCCTTTTATTTTTCATGGTTTGTCTGTAAAAGTGCAGGGAATGGTCTGTCTCACTGACCGGAGTCCAGGAGCCAATTTAAGGACATTCTCTTGGGCCACATCCCAATGCCCAGCTTGGTGCCTGGAAGAATAGGCATTCAAAACTATTTCTCAGATGAAGGAATGAAAAATTAAACCACTCAGATATTCAACAACAAGGAACTAGTCAAGTAAATTGTGGTGTCAATGACAGCTTAAGTTGCTTAGGGAGATGTCTCTGCTATAATGTTAAGCAAACTGGTGAAAGCATTGTAATTACAATGCTTAGAAGCGTTCAGTGTAAACAGGGCTGGAAGAATATAGAGACAAATGAGAACAGCTGCGATGCTAGAGACACTAGATCTTGGTTGAAATTTTCCTCTCAATTTTGGCAAATGATCAAACTATCATATACTTGGACCCAGAAATTCATCCCATTTCCAGATTTTTCTGCTATGAATCAGAAAGGCAAACTAAACTTTACATGGCAATTAGTGAGAAACTTTCTATCCAGGCACCGTACTCAGTGTTTTGCATCTTCATCTGCATGATACCCTGGGACTTGTGCTCTGTTATTAAGCACATTTTACAGGTGGTAAAAGAAGCTACTACTCAGAGGAGGGAAGTAACTTGTGCAAATCACACAGTTGGTAAAGGCAAAGTCAGGATTCAAACTCAGGATGGTGTGACCTCCTAGCTCCTTACACCCACATCAAGCCTTGTCACAAAATTACTGAACATGTCTAAGCACAACTGAACCCTTATCTATCTATAGATAGGTATGTGTAACTAGAGATACATATTAATCTTCAGCTCTGTGAAAATTATTGCAGAGGAAAACACTGGATGCAAGTGTACCGATGTGTTGATAATGGTTACTCAGGGTGATTAAGGATTAAGAAATTAAGGGTGATCTTTTCTTCTTTGTTCTTTTTATATACTTTCCAAATTTTCTACTATGTATTCTTTTGGTAGTTGGGAAACTGCAAATTTAAGTAAAAACTATTCCTTCATTGTTGTTTTATTACTTTTTTAAATATGTATTTTTATGCATATAAAAGCTGGGGTGCAGGTCAGTGAGAGGATTCAACAGAGACAGAGTGGGGAGCAGAACAGGTGGACTGACTGAAATACACTGCTGAGGGGAGCAGCGGGGAGACAGGAGAGGTCTGCTGCGCCATGTGGGTCAGCTCCCTGGCTGGGGATCAAACTCATGCTGCAGTGGCTGCAGAGAGCTTCATAGTGCAGAGTCTTAACCCCTTGCACCACGTGGGGGGTGGTTCATGTTGTTCTGTCCAACAAGCCTGTTCACAGCATGGAGCGAAACAGTTCAGCACAGTGCGGAAGAGAAGTGTGGGCAGTTATTCCACCGGTTGTTTCTGCCTGGTTGGTATCAGAGGCTGCCACCAGGTGGCGCCTTAGACCCGGTTTTTAACGAGGCTTAAGTATGGTGTAGCGCCGTGGCAACATCTGAGAAAAACTAAACAGTTCCCACCTGGTTCTATTTGCAAACAAATACTTTCATACGTCTGGGTGTTGACCACAGTTGTTCATTCTGCATTGTGCATCCTCTCCCACACCCCATTCACCTTGTCTGTAAACTAAGCTGTATATACCTAAGGCTCATCCAAAATCTCCTTTTCTTAGACAGGTGTGCTAAAGCACCTGGAGTGACCTTAATGTACCTGTATCAGTGTTTTTGTAAAACATGGAAGTTGAAACATGGAGAAAACATGATGCCTTGTGAACTAAGCCAGAGAGAGGAAGTCAAGCACCATTATGATCTCACTCATACTTGGAGGAGAAAGAAACAACACAAATGAACATACAAATAACAAGCTCTTAGACTAGAAAACAAAAGAGCCATTACCAGAAAGAAATGGAGGGGTATGTAAATGAGGTCAAAGGCATCAACTGTGTGGGGCAGGGTGAAAAGTACTTTGGGGTGAGCCGAGAGTACCGTGTACAGATGTCAAGGTGTAGTGTCCCACACCTGAAATTGTTGTAAGCCAATTGACGTCAATGTAAGATATTTTAGATGCTTCATATCACAACTCTTGAATTTTAAAAAAAAATGAGTTGATACATGCAAAGTGCCCACAGTGCTCTGTGAACGCTGGTGACCCATTGGGAGCATAACAGAGACAAGGAAACTGAGGCTGAGACAGAGATAAGCCCTGATAAGCCCTCACCTGAAATCCCACAGTGAGCGCAGGACAGAGCTGGAGTGCTAAGCGCAGTCTGTCTGTGCAAAGTCCCTGTTGCATTCTGTCCTGCTGTCACCTGCTAGGGGTTCCTAACTCCCCAAGAGGCCTAGCCCAGACCCAGGCCCTGTGGGCACCCATTTGCATGAGTCCAGGTGAGGCTGGTGAGTAGGATGTTTGCAAGGGCTTGAAAGAGCTGAAGGCGTGACTTTTTATAAGTTGGTGGAGGAGATTTTAAAGCACTGGTCCTTGCCTCGAGGCTCTGGGCACCTTTGGCCATTGGCATTAAGCCTGCGGGAAGGGGTCCCAGCACCCCTCTCAGGGCTGCATGCCAGCCCAGGTGGTCCAGGGCAGGGAGTAAGCAGCAGCCTTGGCAAGCAGTAAGCTGGAAAGGACATGACTGACAAGGTGCATCTCCAGGTGCTCCCAGGAGGCAGAGTAAACACCAAACTTCAAATTACTTTTCCTAAAAGGTCAAGAGAAATTGAAGGCCACTGCTCTCTTCTAACAACAGGCTTCTTTCCTGGAGAGCTGTCAGGGTGTAAACATATTGTACGAAGCAATCATCTGTATGAAATCAAAGAGCCGTCTCACCCAGGTTAGGGGGCGGGGCGGCTATGGGGGGGGGGTTCCCTGAAGTTGCACCATGGGAAAGCACAGCAGCCACCTGAGCAACCTGAAGGAGAAGGGGGGAGGAGGGGGAGTCACAGGAGGGAAGGACAGAGGGGAGTGTGGGCTCCTCTGGCCGGCTGCCAGCTGGCCGCTCCTGGCAACTGTGACCCATGTGCTCCCTGCAAACCTGGGCAGAGCAGTCCCTGGCCACCTGCGGAGTGTGGCCCGGATCACGAGGCCGGCCCGGGCACCCTCGGCCGCTGCTGACCTGGTTCTGTGACTATCTCATGGCTGTGTCGGGATAACGCTGCCTGTGATAACAGCAGATATATCTGCTGACACAAATGTCTCTTGACGCAGGGCCACGATGTCCCCCTCACCCACCCACCC
>NW_004567107.1:8758505-8762571 GCF_000260355.1 Condylura cristata | reverse complement strand
TACACTGACTCTTCCATTCCTCCCCTCCCTCCCACAAACAATTAGCCATCACATTGGCTTCTCCTGGAATTCAATGAATATTGAGAGAGTGGAAAAACATCTTGTCTTTTCCCAGAAAGGCTGGTTCTGAACCAGTTCAAGCTGGTTCTGACAAAAATAACCTGCCTCATATTTGGTTCTGACCAAAAAAAAAAAAACTAACCCTCTTCAAACTGGTTCTGACTGGAGGAAAAGGTGTCTCACCCTGATTGTAGCCAGAATAATCATTTCAAAATGATTCTGTGTGGTCCAAACACTCCCAGCCCCAAGGGTGGTGAGATCTGCCAATGTAGCAACGTGACCAAGCCAACATCGTCTTTGACTTTTCCCTGCCAGGAGGCCCACACCAAGTATCCCTGACTCTCAGAAGACCCTCCGGGAGGAGAGCTCCGGCCCAGCAGAATGACCGCCGGTGACGGGGAACCGGTGCGGAGCAGGGGAGCACCCCAGCAGAGCCCCACCCCCCACCCACCCTCGGAGCCAGGAAAGAGAACAAACAGCCATTATTTTAAGCGATTCCTTCATAGACTCTTTTTGTTACTGCAGCAATAAAGAGCCAAGTGAGTGACTCTCGGTGAAGATAAACGTGCAGGGTGCAAGCTTGGGTTCCACTTCAGGGGACTCTGGGGGGCTTCCTGGACTTCTTCCTTCTCCACAGCTGAGTAAAACAGGCTCTGGGGAGGGGCATCCCCCTCCCCCCAAATCAGCCAGAGCTGAGGGTAGCGAGCTGGAGGTGTTACACGCAGGAGATAGACAAGGGGCCCCCATTGGCCTCTCAGCCTGGATGACTTTGTACCCAGATTCAAAAGCAGCTAACAAGGGGGAGAGGAAGAGTGGGGGGGGGCAGAAGGAGAGGACTTTTAACCAGCAGGGCCAGCTTGTGCAAAGACAGAGGGAGAAACAGCCTGGAGCAGTTGGCTGCCTACAGGCCTGTGTTGTGGCTGGAATATCTCTATATAGCAAGGTGTGGGGCGACAGGCGGCAGGCGGGCAGGGACAAGATATTCAGGGGGGCAGAGTGAACATCCTGGGCTCTGCGAGGACTTGGAGACAGAGTAGACGCAGCTACAGGGACACTCCCCACGGGGGCCTCTGTCTTCTAGTGGGGACAGGCCAGGGCGAGGGAGTCTGGGGCAGCCGGTGGGGGCCTGAGCTATTGGTTTGTGCAGGTTATTTGCATTGAACACCTGCTGTTCGCCAGGCACTGCTCTGAGGGGTGGGCAGTTTGAGAGAGCGGGGATAAAGGGAAAGGCTCAAGGTGTCCGGGAGGTGGGCCCTTCTGGTGGCACAATGGGCTAGAGCACAGCCCTAAGAAGCTAGCGGCTTCTGCACAAGCTCGATGCCCAGCCAGGGAGCTGACCCACATGGCGCAGCAGACCGCTCCTGACCCGCCCACTGCTCCCCTCAGCAGTGCACTTCATTGATCTGTCTGTTCTGCTCCCCACTATGACTCTGTTGAATCCTCTTACACCCTGTGCCTCTGGCCTGTACCCCAGTTCTGTATGCATAAAAAAAAAAGATATCTGGGAAGTAACTTAGGAGGCAAATGAAGCGACAACACAGGCCACACCAGGCTGCCCAGAGGCTGCGTCATTTACTGAAAAACGGAACCTGAAAGAGGATCGGGCTGGGGAGAGGAGGGGCCATGGAGTTCAGCTGGGACAGGTGGGGTGTGACATCACCTCTGTGGCGCCCCAGGGAGACCTTCTCCAGCCTGGACTCCATCCGTGACCCCAGGAAGCCAGAAGCCTGGGGTTATCAAATAGGGTCACTGCTTCGACTGCTCTCAGTCTGTGTGTTTTATCCCCTTTAGGAGTCAGTGTGAAAAGCCAAACTGATGGGTTCCAGGGGTGTGCGCTGGAGGGCTGGGAGGAAAGGAGAGAAGGAGGGGGAGTCAGGCATGGCCCGGGTCTGGAGACAGGGAGACCTAGGGGCAGGAGAGCAGGTCTTTGGGGGTAGGGGGTAGGTGCCAAATGTATCTACAAACCTAGGTGAGTTTAGGGGTGGGCGGGGTGTTGGCTAGTGTGTTTTCTGTCTCAGGATTAAACCAGGCATCCAGGTCAGTTTCTTATCAAAAGGCCAGGCCCATAACAGCCCCTCATCAGAATGGACTTATTACCTTAGCGTGAAAACTCAGTAACAGAGGCTTTGAGGGGCAAGGGGTGGGCTTATTCGTCCCAGAACAGGAAGAATCTTCTAGAGTTGGGAAGGAGGAAGGGAGAAAGCTGGGGTGGGAGCGACCTGGAGCCTTACCCCTGATGGAGGCAGCCCCACCCCAGACCCTGTGAGCTCCTGAGAGGAGACCAGCGCCTAGGCCATGGCAGCGGCTAGCGCCGCCTAGCGTCAGGTGTTGTTCCAGAGGCCCCCTGAGGAGTGCACGCCCACTCCGCCGCTGGAAAACTAGGCGACCTCCCCGACCTGTCCTAGCAGCTGGGACCTGAATGCAGGCCTATGTGGCAGCACGCTGGGCGCTGACGCGCCTCGCCTGTGGAAATAAGGAGTAGTGGGGCAGGCAGCTGTTCAGCCTTACCCGCTGCCGGCTCCCCGCTGCCCGCTCTGGCTGCTCCAAGCGCCAGCCTCCTTTTCAGAACCCTGGTCAGCGCCCAGCCGCCCGGGGCTGGAACCCGGATGCTCTGAGCCGGGTCTCGCCAGGACCGTCAGGCTGCTTCCCCACCCACCTCTCTGCCCAGGAGCCATCCAGGCTCTCGGTCCTCGCATGACTGCTAAGTTAGGACTGTGCTTTGAGGCCCCCACGCTCAACCGGCCTCATCCCGGGTCCCCAGTGAGGGGGGCCCACAGGCCCCTCGGCCAGCCTCCCTCTGTTCCAGCCCTGCTCCAGGCACAGCTTGCTACCGCGTGCTGGGTTCCCTCCTCCCTGGCGTGACTGTGCCTTTTGCTCTTCCAACCCCACCCACCCCGTAGTCTCAGAAGTCCTGTTCAGAGCTGACCTGAACGCCAAACAGCTCTCCTCACCCTGGGCTCCCTCGGGCTTGACACACTTCTCAGTGTCAGGATCCCTTTTGGTCTGTGAACAAGCTCCCGGGGCACAGGGTGCTGGCACGGGGGAGCTGACCCCAGGACGTGGGGGTTTCCTGGACACCCAGAAAAGGACAGGAGAGGAACTGAGCCCTATGGGCCAAGCAAAGGGCAGAGAAAGGCCCTGTTCTGCTCCCCAGCAGATAGAGGAGGGGCCTGGGGTGCGGCTGGGCTGTACCACCTGCCCGGGCTACGCAGGTAGCAACAGAGCTGGAGGTCAAATCCGGTTACTATCAGACACATCTGCCACCACACCGTCCTCCTGACCACCACGCCCTCCACCACAACCACCACCAAGCCTCCGGTGTCTGGGGGCTCTCAGCTCAAAGGCTGTGCTCAGACTGAAGGTGCGGCTGCGTCCCCAGCCAGCCTTTGTCCAGACCTGGTGCGGGCAACAGTCGCCACTGCCCAGCCCTTCCCCTTCCCCCAGCCCTTCCCTAACATCAGTAGTTGCAACTGGGACTCAGTCTTCAGTTTCCAGTTGGGTCATGGGAGAGAGCTGCCCTGCGCCAGCTAGTCTACCTCTTGGGGGCTTTGCCTTCAGTCTGAGGCCATAAATCCTCCACCTACCCCTATCCCACATCCCCCAACCCACCCTTCCTCTGCCATCAGCCTGCCGCCACACATCTGAGGAAGCCTCCAGGTGGTGCCCTGCAGGAATCCCATTAGAATGGTTGGGGGGAGGCAAAGTATGATTATGCCCATTTTACAGATGAGAAATGCATCCTCATTCTCTCTGCTCTTTTATTCATTCGTTGTTCCCCAAGTGCCAGGGCTGCAGGGGTAACCATGCAGTCAGAATCAACACCCTCCAGGAGCCCCAGGACACTGAGTGAGCGGTCACATGAGAAACTGGAGGAAAGGAAGTCCTGGGAGGGGAGGAAGTGAGGGGAGGGAAGGGTTCTCAAGGGTGCAGCAGAGAAGCGCACCCTGGAGGAGGAGGAGGAGAGGAAGATCACCAAGGCAGTGCAGAGAAGCAGACCAAGTCAATA